>NW_003852539.1:2891329-2897019 GCF_000181295.1 Otolemur garnettii | reverse complement strand
TTGAGCCGAAGAGTTGAGGTTGCTCCAAGCTATGATGCCATGGCACTCTACCAGGGTGACAAAGTGAAACTCTTGTCTTTGTCTCAAAAAAAAAAAAAAAAGAAAAATATTTTATATATATATGTATATATGTTATATATATATATATAATTATATATATATAAATTTATATACATATATATATAAAAAACATTGTTCCAGTGACTGTTCAAATGCCCAGAGTGTGCTCATAGTGAGTATGTTAAGGAGACCTCACTGTTTAATTTGAACTAACATAAGAGGGGTAGGGATATAGGAATATAAAAAGTGTATAAATCAGGCTTGGCTCCCATAGCACAGGAGTTATGGTGCCAGCTACATGCACCGAGTCTGCCGGGTTAGAGCCCGGCCCAGGCCTGCTAAAACCAAGAATGACAACTGCAACGAGAAAATACCTGGGCATTTTGGTGGGTGTCTGTAGTCCCAGCTAGTCGGGAGGCTGAGGCAAGAGAATTGCTTAAGCCCAAGAGTTTGAGGTTGCTATGAGCTGTAACAACACAACACTCTACCGAGGGCAACATAGTGAGACTGTTTAAAAAAAAAAAAAAGGTATAAATCAAGTGTAGCACAAACTGTAAACATAAATTTCATGAAGTATTGGACCCTTTTTGAAATTAACTCATGGAAGTCTTAGTGTAATGTCTGTGTCAGAAGATACTAGATTGGTGGGTAAGAGCATCCTAAGACGGCAAGTGGTTTGTGGAAAGACCTACCCCATCTTTGTACTTGGTCCTTTTTACATACTTTAGTTAGCAGTTGGTTAATTTGCACGTGTGGTTTTAGCTGTTATGTGTATTGACTCATTCTGAGTGACCAGTGAAGAGAGACCTCATGTCTTTTTCTCCCAACATCTAGCACTGGTATGAATAATAGGCCAATAATATTTGTTAAGTGATTAAAATGGTGAATGTATTTAGCATACATTTAGTGAGAATTGAGAATGTACTGTGGGGGTGAAAGTGGTTAGAGGAGTGGTAGGTCTAAAAATATACTTACATATATATATATATACACACACACATGTACATATATATATATTTTCTTTTTAGAGACAGAGTCTCACTTTCTTGCCCTCGGTAGAGTGCTGTAGCATCACAGCTCACAGCAACCTCCAACTCCTAGGACTGAGTAGGTGGGACTACAGGCGCCCACAATAGCACCTGGCTATTTTTTGGTTGCAATTTGGCCAGGGCCAGGTTTGAACCTGCCACCCTTGGTATAAGGGGCCAGCATGCTACTCACTGAGACACAGGCGCCACCCTAAAAATATTGATAAGACATAATATCTGACTTTAAGGAACATTAAATCTGGTACTATTCTGAATATAAATCTTTATTTATTTATTTTTTGAAGTTTTTGGCTGGGCTAGATTTAAACCCACTACATCCAGTGTATGGGGCTGGCACGCTACTCCTTGAGCCACAGGTGCCACCCTAAATCTTTCCTTTTCTTTTTTTCTTTTTTGAAGTTTTTGGCCAGGGCTGGATTTGAACCTACCACCTCTGGCATATGGGGCCAGTGCCCTACTCCTTTGAGCCACAGGCACCACCCCCTAAACCTTTTTCTTTGCAGTTTTTGGCTGGGGCTGGGTTTGAACCCACCACCTCCAGCATATGGGGCTGGCGCCCTACTCCTTTGAGCCACAGGCGCTGCCTTTATTTATTTATTTATTGAGACGGAGCCTCAAGCTGTCCGCCTGGGTAGAGTACTGTGGCATCACAGCTCACAGCAACCTCCAACTCCTGGGCTCAAGTGATTCTCCTGCCTCCACCTCCCAAGTAGCTGGGACCACAGGTGCTTGCCACAATGCCCGGCTATTTTTTGGTTGCAGCCGTCATTGTTGTTTGGTGGCCCAGGCTGGATTCAAACCCACCACCTTAGGTGTATGTGGCTGGCACCTTAGCCACTTGAGCCACAGGTGCTGAGCTTTTTTTCTTTTTAATTTAATTAAATTAATTAGTTAATTTTTGCAGTTTTTGGCTGGGGCTGGGTTTGAACCTGCTGCTTCTGGCATATGGGACTGGCTCCCTATTCCTTGGAGCCACAAGCACCGCCCTTTATTTTTTATTTGTTTATTTTTATTTTTTTATTGAGACAGAGCCTCAAGCCATCGCCCTGGGTAGGGTGAATGCATGGCATAACAGCTCACAACAACTTTCAACTCCTGGGCTCCAGAAATTCTCCTGCCTCTGCCTCCCAAGTAGCTGGAACTACAGGTGCCCACCTCAATGCCCAGCTATTATTTTTTTTAGTTACAGCCATCATTGTTGTTTGACAGGCTCTGGCTGGATTCGAACCTGCTAGCTGTGGTATATGTGGCTGGTGCCTTGGCCGCTTGAGCCACAGGCACTGAGCCTGGGTTAGATTAGCCAGTGTAGACAATAAGTAATTTATTGACCTAAACCAGAATTTCTTTGTGAAATTCTTATAGAAATCTTATAGATTTAATAAAAATTCTTATAGAAATCTTATAGATTTTAATAAATTTTATAAGGAAGACTAGATGAAATCTTATTTATATAACACATTTATATAACAGATAAACACATTCTACATTCCTTCTCTCTACTCATTTATCTGGAAAGAAGGATTGTTTTGGGTCAGTTTTATGATACTCTTTTTTCTTATTTTATTAAAATTTGGGATTTGATTAAATGGTATCATGATGTTCTTCTGAAATGACAGAAGCCCACTCATCTAAAATGACTGTGACAGGGCAGCACCTGTGGCTCCACGAGTAGGGCGCCAGCCCCATATACCAAGGGTGGCGGGTTCAAACCCAGCCCTAGCCAAACTGCAACAACAACAAAAAAAAAAATAGGCTGGGCTCAGCGCCTGTGGCTCAAGTGGCTAAGGCACTGTGAGGTTGCTGTGAGCTGTGATGCCAGGGTACTCTACCCAGGGGGACAGCTTGAGGCTCTGTCTCAAAAAAACAAAAAAACAAACAAACAAAAAAATAGCCAGGCATTGTGGGTGCCTGTAGTCCCAGCTACTCAGGAGGCTAAGGCAAGAGAATCACCTAAGTACAAGATCTGGAGGTTGCTATGGCTAAGGCAAGAGAATCACCTAAGCCCAAGAGCTAGAGGTTGCTGTGAGCTGTGATGCCACAGCACTCTACTGAGGACAACAAAATGAAACTGTTTCTGAAAAAAAAATAAAAGACTGTGACAAAGTAGCAAGATACTTAAATGAGGAGGTATGTGGAAAATAGCATAATTATCTGATAATTTAGGTGTACAAAGATCAGATAGCCTAATATGTTAATAAAGAGAGCTTTTTCTGTGTATGGTATAATGCACACATACTTCTTTTTTTTCTTTTTTAGAGATAGTCTCACTTTGTTGCCCTGGGTAGAGTACCATGGTATTATAGCTCACAGCAACTTCAAATTCTTGGGCTCAAATGATTTTCTTGCCTCAGTTTCCTGAGTAGCTGGAACAGGCACCCGCCACAATGCCTGGCTAGTTTTAGAGATGGGGTCTTGCTCTTACTCAGGCTGGTCTCCAACTCCTGTGTTCCAACATTCCATCAACCTCCCAGAATGCTAGGATTACAGGCATGAGCCACTGCACACAGCCAGTTTATCACCTATTTCCTTATGTGTGATAAAGGGGTTTTTTTTTTTTTGGAGAGAGCCTCAAGCTGTCCCCCTGGGTAGAGTGCTGTGGCATCACAACTCACAGCAACCTCCAACTCCTGGGCTCAAGCAAGTCTCCTGCCTCCGCCTCCCAAGTAGCTGGGACCACAAGCGCCCACAACGCCTGGCTACTTTTTGGTTGCAGCCATCGTTGTTTTGGTGGGCCCGGGCTGGATTCAAACCCTCCACCTTAGGTGTATGTGGCTGGCGCCTTAGCCACTTGAGCCACAGGCGCCGAGCCTCTAACACAATTTTTAATAGGTACCACAATGTGTAACACATCCATTGGAATCATAAGTCCTCACAAACCTGACCTTCTCTCAGTTCCACAGGCGCTGAGCCTTTTTTTTTTAATTTTAAAGTAATCAAGACCATGCTAGAGATATTAGAACTGATATCAAAACCATTAATATGGCTCAGAGCCTGTGGCTCAAGTGGCTAAGACACCAGCCACATACACCTAAGGTGGTGGGTTCGAATCCAGCCCAGGCCTGCCAAACAACAACGATGGCTGCAACCAAAAAAAAATAGCCGGGCATTGTGACAGGCCCCTGTGGTCCCAGCTACTTGGGAGGCAGAGGCAGGAGACTCGCTTGAGCCCAGGGGTTGGAGGTTGTTGTGAGCTTTGATGCTACAGCACTCTTCCCAGGGAGATAGCTTGAGGCTGTCTCAAAAACAAACAAACAAACCATTAATATGGAAACAAAGCTTTAGAAAATCCAGTGTAGTCCTGCATTGCTACCATAGATATTTATAGTTCCTCATGCGGAAAAGTTAAAGAGAGGAAGATACAATCTTGAAGGGATTATTGAGATTACTCTGAGGGTAATGTATTCAGATAAGATGTAATTTACTCAAGATAAAGTTACCTTCTGGAAATAAGACTACCAAAAACCTATGGGGAACTCCCAGACCCAGTCAGAATGTATATTAGAGGGAAAAAATGGTTGTATCCTGGCTATGTTGGATAAAACACATAATTCAAGTCTTAACCTAAATAGATACATCAAGTAGGTGTTACCAAAACGTTTGTAGTTGTCAAAAAAAAGAAATAATAATACTAACTAACCAGAGAGAACACAAGTCCATGGAACCTAGAAAAAGGGGTGCCTTAGACAAAAAATTTGGCAGTGATTTTTTTAGCATTGTCCAGGGAGAATATAAGCCAACTTTCTGCTGTTATTGGAACAAATTCTTAGCAATAAGACCCAGGTGACATATCAGATTTTCTCCCAGTCTAATTTTCTTTTTGTTTAGATTCCAAAATAACTGGTTATACTTACCAGATAATGTCTCAGATGCTATAGTCTCAGAAATGGGGTACCCTGAGTGGTAGTGTGACTATTTCCCATTATAAGAAAATAAACTGACATTTGGCCTATATGTTAATTTTAATTTTAATTTTTTTTTTTAAGCGACAGAGTCTCATTTTGTCACCCTCAGTAGAGTGCAATGGCATCGCAGCTCACAGCAACCTCCAGCTCTTGGGCTTAGGCGATTCTCTTGCCCCAGCCTCCCAAGTAGCTGGGACTACAGGCACCCGAGACAATGCCCAGCATTTTTGTTGTTGTTGTTGCAGTTTGGTCGGGGCCAGGTTTGAACCCTCTACCCTCTGTACAGGGGGCCTGTGCCCTACCCACTGAGCCACAGGTGCCACCCTATGACTCCAGGGCACTGTACCAAGGGCAATAAAGTGAGACTCTGTCTCTAAAAAAAAGACATTAACATTTTATAAATTGGTCAGCATAAATTAATCCATGGAATCCTAATTAATGGAGAAATGGATTTTATGGAGCTATAGAGCTGTGAGCCATATTCAGGAATAAGTTTCTTCTTATAGAAGACAATGATCATAGTCTTTATTCTTACATAACCAGTGCTTGTGCATATATTTAGTGCTCAATTTATATTGTATTAAGAAAATTCAATATTCAGCCCGGCGCCTGTGGCTTAAGTGGCTAAGGCGCCAGCCACACACACCTAAGGTGGCGGGTTCAAATCCAGCCCGGGCCC
>NW_003852539.1:2878457-2891244 GCF_000181295.1 Otolemur garnettii | reverse complement strand
AGGAGACTCGCTTGAGCCCAGGAGTTGGAGGTTGCTGTGAGCTGTGATGCCACAGCACTCTACCCAGGGGGACAGCTTGAGGCTCTGTCTTAAAAAAAAAGAAAAGAAAACTCAATATTCAATTTCAGAGATGGTCACCCCAGATCTGTAGTGAGAATAGCTATAGGCATTTTATGGCTCTTTTCTTAGATTTATTCTCATGTGAAAAGAACTGTCCTGCCTTTTCTTTAACTCAGCAGAAACAATCATTAAGTGATGAAAATAGAATCCTTCAAACAAGTTAGAGCATAAAAAAGCAAATAAAAGGTGTATCCTCTGTTAGGGGAAAAAAAAAAGGAAATGATAATACATTTGGGAATAAAGATGATCTATTTGTTTCATTTTTATTTGTAAATAATTAAATATTTAATTTTATTTTTTAGACCCTATTGCAATATGCAAGCAACAAGAATGCATCAGAACATATTGTGTATCTTCTGGAGGTATATCGACTTGCCATCCAAAGCTTTGCCAGTGCACGTCCATATTTAACTACTGAATGTGAAGATGTCCTCTTAGTGCTTGGCAGATTAGTACTGTAAGTTTAAGAACTTAAATCACTCTTAAAATTGAGTAATAGTGTTTGCCAGACTTCTTTACAATGTTGACACATTTATTCCTGAAAACGCTGTTAGAGTCAGATCTTTGAATGAAATTTCCTTTGCTCTGAACCTTCAAACTCAGGTTCCCAGGAGATACAGTTGAACTGAAAATCTAGCCAAGCAACATAATCTTTAACTTGCCTCTGGAGTCTCCTTTCCTACTTAGGCTTGGATCTGAGAATGATAAAGTTTCTCTGTCCCTTAGGTATAGAGCGATTTAAATGACAGAGTATCTGGAAACTGTGATAATCTTTGAGGAACACTTTGAGGGAAACGACATGAAATTCTGCAATTTGATTATATTATTTGAACCAAGAATAATTTTACTAGCAGAAAATACCAGGGTGCAATATAAGATTTCTACCCAAAGATTCCATGATAATTTAGCTGCTGTTTTAATATTTGGCTGCCTAGTAGCAGATAAAAATTACATCTTTAATGTAATTTTCATCTGCAAATTGAAGAAATACAGCGGCTATTCAGTTTTAGCTGGGTATCACCTTTTTTTAGCTTACAGCTTACTTAGTGGGATAACTTCTAGTCTAGATGATTGGTCTCCATGCTACCCCTGACCTTACCTGTTTTCCTTGCTATTTACCAAAGGCCAAAATCTCAAATACCGTGCAATTATGGAGCACAAGCATTCCTGGTTTTATAACCCCATTAATCGTTCTATCAAGCCGTACTTTCTGTATTACCTATGCCAGGGATCCTCAAACTTTTTAAACAGGGGACCAATTCACTGTCCCTCAGACCGTTGGAGGGCCAGACTGCAGGCCCCGGGATGGGTCAGCTGCTAAGCAGGACAGGCAGCGGCAGCAAAAACACCCAGCGGGCCAGATAAATGTCCTCAGCGGGCCACAGTTTGAGGACCCCTAATCTCTAAGAGGTAAAGTAATATCTGCAAGATTTTAGAGGTTTTGCTTGATTGGTGTTTTGAACTGATCTTATTCAAGTTGTTACACATTTCGGTTTTTGATTTTTTAAATTCTTCTCATTATGTATTTTCTGCCTGAGTAATGGTTAGGATAGAAAGAATAAACACTTTCTCTTTTTTTGGCTTGGTTTATTAGAGGTAAAGAGATGACTTTGCCAATCTTTTCTGCTTCTCTGCAAGTGACCAAAACCTGTATGGATGATAGTCACATATGTTTATCTATTTATCTCCTGAACTGGCAGTGTAGTATGAGCCCCTCATTTTGTCTTCTGAAATTAGAATTATTCCTGTGTGGGTGCCTCCTCACACCCAAACAAACTAAATAAACCTGCTTATAATGTGATTTCTTAAAGGCTTATAGTCTTAAAGCAACAATTTAACTATAGTAGAACCTCTGTAAGTTGACCACCCAAGGTGTTTAACATATGGAATTAGGCCTACTATACTGATATGTACATGTGGAATTAAGCCTACTATACTGATATGTACATGTGGTATATATATAGTCTGTGAAAGTTAAATCAACTTAAGGAAGTAGTTAATGTAGGGAAATGGTCAGCTATGTAAGTTTTACTGTAGGAAGCCTTGTGCTCTCTTTTTTTTAATCTTTTTTAAAGATGAAAAACTAATACAACAACCTTGAAAAAAATTCTGAAGAGTAAATAATTAAAAATATATATTCAATATCGCCGGCATATGATACTTAATTATTATTGTAATCCCCTGTATATGCTTATTTATGTTGTAGGAGTTGTTTTGAATTACTGCTTTCAGTGTCTGAAAGTGAACTGCCATGTGAAGTCTGGGTACCATTCCTTCAGTCTCTACAGGTGAGTTGATTTTAATTGAAAAAATTATATCCACGAAACCTAGTTAATTACATGTACTTTCAGCAAACTAAAATTGGGAGGTTAGAACAGAAAGAAGTTCACTATGTTGATACTCTCATGAATTGAGAAAGGTACTTCATGTGAAGGGGGTGTGTTAAAAATGTTTTTTTGTTTGTTTGTTTCATTTGGTTTTGTTTGTCTTTACATAGTTTCAAAATCAACAGAACAGTTTTTGTTATGCAAAAACAAAGGCTAGCGTAAAATTTTTATTTTATTTATTTATTTTTGAGATAGAGCCTCAAGCTGTTGCCCTGGATAGAGTGCTGTGGCATCACAGCTCACAGCAACCTCAAAGTCTTGGGCTTAAGCAATTCTTTTCCCTTAGCCTCCCAAGTAGCTCGGACTACAGGCACCTGCCACAATGCGTGGCTATTTTTTGGTTGCAGTTGTCATTACTGTTTGGCAGGTCCAGACTGGATTTGAACCTGCCAGCTCTGGTGTATGTGGCTGGCGCCCTAGCCTCTTGAGCTACAGGTGTTGAGCCAGCTATCAATTTTTAATAATACATTGTTACAAAGTAGTGCTATTTGAATCATTCATAGTCTACTTGTGTGGTAACCTTCAGCACATAATTTACTACTACTAAATCTAAGATTTATCTTTTTCCTCTGTAACACTTGGGGAATTGTGCCAAATATTTTAAGTCTCTGAAACTGCTGAAGTAGTTACCATAGATTCTGTTCATGCAGTTGACATATAGGAGAACTATTTGGGCTCTCACATTGGCTTATCACCTTTCTTAGTAAGTGAGCAGATCAGATAGTGGCAAGTTTGGGAGAAAGCATAGGATAGGAGAAAAAGCAAGCACAGTGCCAGCCAACAATAGGAGACACATTTGCTTATAATTGATGGAGGAAATTGATGATAGGAAAACTACTTCAAACTACTTAAATATCTAGTTCATTGCTTAAAAAAGAGAGACATAAATGATAGCAACCATTCATTCATTGATCATTAATTATATGCCAAACACTTTATACTACTTTTTACATGTTTTATATGTTTTATTTAATTATTTATTTATTTATTTATTTTTTTTGAGACAGAGCCTCAAGCTGTCCCCCTGGGTAGAGTGTCATGGCATCACATATCACAGCAACCTCCAACTCCTGGGCTCAAGCGAGTCTCCTGCCTTAGCCTCCCAAGTAGCTGGGACTACAGGCGCCTGCCACAATGCCTGGCCATTTTTTGGTTGCAGCCATCATTGTTGTTTGGTGGGCCCGGGCTGGGGATTCGAACCCGCCAGCTCAGGTGTATGTGGCTGGCGCCTTAGCCGCTTGAGCCACAGGCGCCGAGCCTAATTATTTATGTTTTGAGACAGAATCTCACTACGTCAGCCTTGGCAGAGTGCTATGGCATCACAGTTCACAGCAATCTCAATGGTTTTAAGTGATTCTCTTGCCTGAGCCTCCCAAGTAGCTGGGATTACAGGTGCCCACCACACTGACCAGCTATTTTTTTATTGTAGTTGTTGTTTAGCAGGCCTAGGCCGGGTTAAAACCCACCTACCTCCATGTACTTGGCTAGCACCCTCACTATTGAGCTATAGGCACCGAGCCAACATTGTTTTTGTTTTTATTAATAAAGGTTGAGTGTCTCTTATCTGAGTGTTTGGGAATGTTTTGGATTTATTATTTTTTCTGATTTTGAAATATTTGCATTATACTTAGCAGTTGAGCATTCCTAAGCCAAAAATCTGAAATACTCCAATGAGCATTTTGTTGGAACATCATTTTGGCACTCAGAAAGTGTTGGATTTTGGAGCATTTTGGATTTCAGATTTTTGGATCAGGAATACTCATTCTGTATCTTTTTTTAGGAAGAACATGTTCTTATATTTGTTCATTCTTTAGTTAGATTATTTGCTGAGAAAAAACAATCACCCTTTTCTCCATCATTGTAAATTTTCAGGGTTTGTCAGATATATAGAGTATGTTTTTGAATATGTGTTTAGTAAAATAAATACAGTAGGTATAAGGTAAATGTAAACATGGTCCCTGTTGAAATCTAAAGGTAAGGCTTGGTGCCTGTGGCTCAAGTGGCTAAGGCGCCAGCTACATACACCTAAGGTGGCGGGTTTGAATCCAGCCCAGGCCTGCCAAACAACAACAGCTGCAACCAAGGAATAGCTGGGCGTTGTGGCGGGTGCCTGTGGTCCCAGCTACTTGGGAGGCTGAGGCAGGAGACTAGCTTGAGCCCAGGAGTTGGAGGTTGCTGTGAGCTATGATGTCACAGCACTCTACCCAGGGGGATAGCTTGAGGCTCTGTCTTAAAAAAAAAAAAGAAATTTGAAAGATAAAATGCTGAATTTTTCTTCTTTTATGTATATAAATGGACAAGACAGCAGATGAATTAAGGATACTTTTGTTTGAGAGAATAGTTTTTATCAGAGCAGGCCACAGAGTAGTTTTCAATCCCTGTTTACAGCAGTATAACCCTTCCAGACTTTTCCCCTTTCGATATAAAAATATAAACTATAAAAATGGATATTTTAATAAATAAAAAATGAGAGCTTATTTTCCATATACTTTTTTTTACTAAATACTGTGTTTCCCCCAAAATAAGACCTACCCAAAAAATAAGCTGTAGCAGGATTTCTATGCATTTGTTAAATATAAGCTCTACCCGATAATAAGACCTAGTGATAATAAGCTCTACCCGATAATAAGACCTCTGCATTTTAGGCAGAGTGGTAAGGAAGACTAGAATACCTTTTTTCTGCCACAACTCCTTTCTCCCAGCTGTTCGCACTTGCATGGGTGTGCATGTGGTAACTGAGGTCACAGGCATCCTATTGTGCGAGTGTGAACGGCTAGGGGAAAGGAGTTCACACATCACTAGCGCCAGCCCCACCAACAAGGCTGGCTCCCCCTGTCAGGTTCCAGAAGAAGATGACTTAACTGTCTTAACTGTATTTTTTTTTTTTCAATCTGAAAGCAGTCACTGTTTATTAACTGACCAGATTACAAAAACAATCAGGGCAGATATCTTAGTTCATTCTTCTAATAAGTCTATTGATTTGGTCTTCCCTGTTACCAGCATCTCCACCTTCTACAAAATGGGTTGTCTTTTTCTTCATTCCCCCCCGACTTAACTGTATTTGAATAAATGTAGATTGTTGTATTATACTTAATAAAAATAAGACATCCCCTGAAAATAAGCCCTAGTGTGTCTTCTTGAGAACAAATAAATATAAGACAGTATCTTATTTTCAGGGAAACATGGTATCACGAATATATGCCTAGATGTCTAGGATTACATATATAGATTTTTTTTAATTTTTGAGGTGGAGCCTCACTCTGTCATCTAGGCTAGCTCATAGCAGCAACTTCAAAACTCCTGGGTTCAAGTAGTCCTACTTCAGCCTCCCATGGAGCTGGGGTTACACACATCTACACAATGTCTGGGTAATTTTTCTTCAGGCTGGTCTTGAATTCCTGAGCTCAAGTGATGTTCCCACCTCAGCCTTCCAGAGTGCTGAGATTACAGGCATGAGCCACCATGCCAGCCATAGATTTCCTTTTTTGATGATTGCCTAGAATTCTGGTTTTTGGTTGTACCATTAATTAACCAGATAACTTTGCTAATTATTGTAAGTTTTGTGAGTGAGCATCATGTACTGGCATCTCTGTACTTCAGATTTCAAGAAGTAAGCTAGAATATTTCCTTTTTTTTTTGTGACTGAGTCTCACTTTGTTGCCCTCACTAGAGTGCAATGGCATCATAGCTCACAGCAACTTCCAGCTCTTGGGCTTAGGCAATTCTCTTGCCTCAGCCTCCCAATTAGCTGAGACTACAGGTGCCCTCCACTATGCTGGGCTATTTTTTGTGTTGCAATTTGACTGGGGCTGGGATAGAACCCACCACCCTTATTGTATGGGGCTGGCACCTTACTCACTGAGCCACAGGAGCTGCCCAGGCTAGAATATTTTCACTTATAAAGGAAACAAATCTGGCTCAGTCCCTGTAGCACAGTGGTTATGGGCCAGCCACATATACCAAGGCTGGCAGGTGCGAACCGGGCCCGGGCCAGGGCCAGCTAAAACAACAATGACAACTGCAGCAAAAAAATAGCCTGGTGTTGTGACATTGCCTATAGTCCTAGGTACTTGGGAGGCTGAGGCAAGAGAATCGCGTAAGCCCAAGAGTTTGAGGTTGCTGAGAGCTGTGATGTCACAGTACTCTACTGAGGGCAACATAGTGAGGTTCTGTCTCAAAAAAAAAAAAAAAGAAAGAAAGAAAAAGAAAGAAAACTAAGTTTTACAATAATTTTTTACATTCCCCCCTAGGTTTTTTTTTTTTTTGAGACAGAGCCTCAAGCTGTCTCCCTGGGTAGAATGCTGTGGTATCACAGCTCACAGCAACCTCCAACTCCTGGGCTCAAGTGAGTCTCCTGCCTCAGCCTCCCAAGTAGCTGGGACCACAGGCACCCGCCACAACACCCGGCTATTCCTTGGTTGCAGCTGTCGTCATTTGGCGGGCCTGGGCTGGATTCGAACCTGCCACCTTAGGTGTATGTGGCTGGCGCCTTAGCCATTTGAGCCACAAACACCGAGCCACCACCATAGTTTTTAAGGACTATTTAAACTGCATTCTGAGGTTCGGTCCCCATGGCTCAAGTGGCTAAGGCGCCAGCCACATACACCTGAGCTGGCGGGTTTGAATCCAGCCTGGGCCTGCCAAACAACAGTGATGCTGCAACCAAAAAATACCTGGGCGTGTGGCAGCCACCTGTAGTCCAAGCTACTTGGGAGGCGGAGGCAGGAGAATAATCGCTTGAGCCCAGGAGTTGGAGGTTGCTGTGAGCCGTGATGCCACCGCACTCTACCCAGGGTGACAGCTTGAAGCTCTGTCTCAGTAAAAATAAACTGCATTTTGAACTTTAATAAACAAACTGCATTTTGAACTTTAACAAATGAGAAACTTGAAAGCTTTAAACTAAAAACTGTGGCTGGTCATAGTGGCTCATTCCTGTAATCCTAGTACTCTGGGAGGCTGAGGCGGGTGGATTGCTTGAACTCAGGAGCTTAAGACGACCCGAAGCAAGAGCAAGACTGTTTCTACTTAAGTAGAAAACCTAGCCAGGTATAGTGGTGAGCACCTGTAGTCCCAACTACTTGGGAGGCTGAGGCAAGAGGATTGCTTGAGCCCAGGAGTTTGCGGTTGCTATGAGCAATGACACCATAGCACTCTACCCAGGATGACAGAGTGAGACTCTGTATTAAAAAAATAAAAAATGGGCTCGGCACCTGTGGCTCAAACTGCTAAGGCACCAGCCACATACACCTAAGGTGGCGAATTCGAATCCCCAGCCCGGGCCGCCAAACAACAATGATGGCTGCAACCCAAAAATGGCCAGGCGATGTGGCTGACGCCTGTAGTCCCAGCTACTTGAGAGGCTAAGGCAGGAGACTCGCTTGAGCCCAGGAGTTGGAGGTTGCTGTGAGCGTGATGCCATAGCACTCTACCCAGGGGGATAGCTTGAGGCTCCATCTCAAAAAAAAAAGAAAGAAGAAAAATGAAAAAAAATAGAACTTAAGCTGTAAGGGTTTTTTTGGGGTTTTTTTTTGTATTTTTTTGCAGTTTTTGGCCGAGGCTGGGTTTGAACCCGCCCCCTCTGGCATATGGGGCCAGCACCCTACTACTCCTTTGAGCCACAGGTGCCGCCCAGCTGTAGCTTTTTTTTAAAAAACAATTAACTGCATATCAAGGTGGGCAGTTCTATTAGATACTGTAAATATGGAAACCAGACACAGCATATTCTGAAATTTTCATATGGAATCTTTTTCTTCACTCCCAAAATACATACCTGTCATTCTGAGTTAAGGAGAAAGAAGCCTGAGGATATAGGCCAACTTATTAAAGGAAAATTACAACATTAGTTAAATATTACTGTTAGTAAAGTATTAATTTGTAATATCATCACTTTCTGTATGAGTTCTATGCCTTAAGCCATTTGTCAGAAAATAACTCAGCATATTGAGGAAGAGGGTGTAGTAAAACGCTGTCTTATTGGCTCGGCGCCTATAGCTCGACCGGCTAAGGCGCCAGCCACGTACACCTAGGGTGGCGGGTTCGAATCCCCAGCCCGGACCCGCCAAACAACAATGATGGCTGCAACCAAAAAATAGCCGGGCGTTGTGGCGGGCGCCTGTGGTCCCAGCTACTTGGGAGGCGGAGGCAGGAGACTCGCTTGAGCCCAGGAGTTGGAGGTTGCTGTGAGCTGTGATGCCATGGCACTCTGCCCAGGGGGACAGCTTGAGGCTCTGTCTCAAAGGAAAAAAAAGAAGAAAAAAAAAAAAACCCTGTCTTATTTTAACATGAAATTTAAGTAGTGGTGTTGGGATTATAGTTTATATTTTACCTGAGTGAATATAAAACTATTAATATATTCTTAGGCCTGTGAATATTTTTGGCTTTTATATTCCAAAGGAATATTTCTATAAATAGGACCTGTTCCTAGAGAATTTCAGCAGTAGGACATAGGAACAACTTCTTGACTGAATAATCCTCATTAGTAATAGAGGACAGTGAGACACAAACTTAATCATTTATATTGAGATAAATTTCTATTCTTTTTTCTCTCACCCCTTGTATATAGGAACTTTAATAAACTATTGGCAATTACTTTTTGTTTCTTTGATGATAAAATATAACTAATAACCTAAACCTTTCATGATATTTTCTATAGCCACCTCTCATTTAAATAGTAATTTGTTGGAAGAATTTGAACAATTATGCAACAATTGGTATCATTAAGTAATATTTCTGTTGGAAAGAATAGGCTACTTATGTGAATACTGCAGAATGGTTTAAAACAGTGGTTCTCAGGCGGTGCCAGTGGCTCATAGGAGTAGGGCGCCAGCCTCGTATACCAGAGGTGGCTGGTTCAAACCCAGCCCTGGCCAAAAACTGCCCAAAAAACCCCACAAAAAACAGTGGTTCCCAACCTTCCTAATGCAGTGACCTTTTTAATACAGTTCCTCATGTTGTGGTGACCCCCAACCATAAAATTATTTTCGTTGCTGCTTCATAACTGTAATTTTGCTACTGTTATGACTCTTAATGTAAATGTCTGATATGCAGGATGTTCTTAGGCAACCCCTATGAAAGGGTCGTTTGACCCCAAAAGGGGTTGCGACCCACACATTGAGAACCACTGCTTTAAAAGAAAGCTATAGTAATTGCTTTAAAATAATTAAATCAGCTACTACAGGGGCAATCAGATCTTTAAAGAGTCTGCTAGTATTATAAGCCGTCTAATTAGTAGAGCACACCAAATATCTGTAAGTAGTGCAAGGACCTGAATTAAATTATAGTGAGAATTTTACCAGAGAAGAATTCAGGAAAACATTTGAAAGATAATCTTCAACTTAGTGAAAACATTCTAGTTTTATAAAAATGCAGCAACAGAATTTCAAAAAGCTTTGAAGATAGTCTTTCATTTAAAGCTTGTTTTTAGGAAATCCTTTCAATTCACCCATGTTCAGATGTAGTGAAAAAACAAAACTTTTTTTATATTAACCATTAGTTTGTTTTCTGGAATCCTTTTTTTTTTAGGAGTCACATGATGCATTACTGGAATTTGGGAATAATAACCTACAAATATTGGTTCATGTTACCAAGGAAGGGGTATGGAAAAACCCAGTTCTTCTTAAAATCTTGTCTCAGCAGCCAGTAGAAACAGAGGAAGGTAAGTCTTAAAGCATTATTGACTATATTAGACAAGTGTTTAATTCTGAGAGAGTCGAAATTTATTATGGGTAAAACAATTGCAGATTTCACTTGTATATGATTATACCCTTGTATATACTCAGTCATTTTATTTTATCTTATTTTTTGAGTGGTAGAAATTAACAGCATTTAATGTTTTGCTTAGGTATGGATTCTTATAATTGGGGGTAATATTTTAAGTCTCTTTGCAGTTACTTTAAAATTTTACGTTGAATTACACAAAATTCCTGAGATAGAAATGAATAATCTGCTTTTGGTCTTTGGTATATAGTAAAGCTGTGCTCATACCTTTTTGTTGGTTGCAACAGCTGAGGGCCATAAAAAAAATTCCTTTTTTATTTTATACTTGTGAAAGAAATAATTGCAGTTCAATGTTTTATAGACAAATACAAAGGACAACCTTTTTTGGGGGGGGGAGTTTTGCAATTTTTGGGCAGGGCTGGGTTTGAACCCGCCACCTCCAGCATACGGCCGGTGCCCTACTCCTTTGAGCCACAGGTGCCACCCAACCTTTTTTTTTTTTAAACAGAGTCTTACTGTGTTGCCCTGGGTGAGTGCCACGGAATTATATCTCACAGCAACCTCGAACTCTTAGGTTCAAGAATTCCTTTTGCTTCAGCCTTCCAAGTAGCTGGGAGTGCAAGTGTGTGTCACCACACCCTGCTAGTTTTTCTATATTTAGTAGAGATGTGGTCTCTTGCTTAGGCTGGTCTCAAACTCTTGAGCTCAACCAATCCACTGACTTCAGCCTCCCAGAGTGCTAGCATTACAGTGCTAGCATTTTTATTTGCAAAATAGTTATGTTTCTTTGTTTCTAAAATTGTCAGTTGAAGACCAGAAAAATTATAGGCTAGATGCAGTTGCTTACGCCCATAATTCTAGCACTCAGAGAGGCCCAGGCAGAAGGATCGCTTGATGCCTAGAGTTTGAGACTAGACTGGACAATAGCAAGATCCCTAGCTCTTCCCCTCTCCCCCTAAAAAAATTTAAAAAAAAAAATCAGAAAAAAAAATATGGCTTTGAGTGACATTTGTATCTTATTTTATATAGACAATTGTAACTTCATTTACTTCAAGTTATGCACAGTCCAAAGGATCATATTCTGTTAAGAATATTTCTGGTATGAAAACCAATTTCAGAAGAAATAATTACACTTTTTGAGGTATCTTTAGTTGCAGATTTAGAATAAGCCATTTGAATGTTGATCCCTTAAAATATCCTGTTTGACCACCTACCATATATATGCTATTTGGGCCTTTCTGTATAGTGAGAACATAGGCATAAAGATGCTGAGATTGAGTGGGCATGGTGGCTCATGACTATAATCTTAGCACTTTTGGGAGACTGAGGCAGGAGGATTGCTTGAGGCAAGAAGTTGAAGACCAGCCTGACTAGCATAATGAAGCCCTGTCTCTATAAAAAATAGGGCTCGGTGCCCATAGCACAGTGGTTATGGTGCCGGCCACATACACTGAGGGTGGTGGGTTTGAACCCAGCCTGCGCCAGCTAAACAACAATGACAACTGCAACAAAAAATAGCTGGGTGTTGTGGAAGGCTCCTGTAGTCCCAGCTACTTGGGAGGCTGAGACAAGAGAATTGCTTAAGCCCAAGAGTTTGAGGTTGCTATGAACTGTGACACCACAGCACTCTACTCAGAACGACATAGTTGAGATTCTGTCTCAAAAAAAAAGAAAGAAAAGAAAGAAAGAAAAATTATCTGAGTGTGGTGGTGGGTAACTGTTTAATCAGCTACTGGGAGGCTGAGCTAGGTAGGAACGCTTGAGCCCATAAATTTGAGGTTGCATTGAGGCAACAGAATAAGACTCTGTCTCAAAGTGAAAAAAAGGCTCTTAGGTTTTTTTTTTTTAATAGACTTTATTTTTATTTATTTATTTATTTTTGCAGTTTTGGGCTGGGGCTGGGTTTGAACCCGCCACCTCCAGCATATGGGGCTGGTGCCCTACCCTTTTGAGCCACAGGTACCGCCCTCTCTTAGGTTTTCTTTTGGTGCTTTTCCTCTGATAATTCTACTGCTTATCAGTTGTACTGACAAGAAAAAAAGAATAAAGAAAAAAGCTGGGGCGGCCCCTATGGCTCAAAGGAGTAAGGCGTCAGCCCCATGTGCCAGAGATGGCTGGTTCAAACCCAACCCTGGCCAAAAACTGCAAAAAAAGAAAAAAGCCATTAAATAGAAAAGAGATTGGTGTTTATTGTTTTCTGTTGAGGTCCTCAATAAATGGCATGCCTTTGTACTTTGTAAATACAGGCAGATGGAGTCTAAGACGTCACCTGTATTATTGATAAAAGCTGTTGGAGGACAAAGCCAACAGTAGTTTTAAAAGCATCCTAGAATTAGAGCCTAGTCTAGATAAGTTTGGGTTTTTTTGTTTTGTTTTTATTTTTAATGCATCCAAAGGAGACTGAAAGATAAATCTTGAGTAGAGGCTCGGCACCTATAGCTCAACCGGCTAAGGCACCAGCCACGTACACCTAAGGTGGCAGGTTCAAATCCCCAGCCCGGACCCGCCAAACAACAATGACGGCTGCAACCAAAAAATAGCCGGGCGTTGTGGCGGGCGCCTGT
>NW_003852539.1:2873603-2876379 GCF_000181295.1 Otolemur garnettii | reverse complement strand
CACAGCTCACAGCAACCTCCAGTTCCTGGGCTTAAGTGATTCTCTTGCCTCAGCCTCCCAAGTAGCTGGGACTACAGGCGCCCACCACAACGCCCAGCTATTTTTTGGTTGTGGTTGTCAGTGTTTGGCAGGTCCGGGCCAGATTTGAACCCGCCAGTTCTGGTGTCTGTGTCTGGCACCTTAACTGCTTGAGCTACATGTGCCACACATATAGTTAAAATTGTGGAGGCAGAATTTGAGCCTAGATGAAAGGATGACAAATGTTTTTTGATTGGGAAGTGATAATCTTTCAGTTGCTCAGTACATGGTTTTATTAAATATCTGTAATATATAAAACCTGTGCTTAGTGCTGTAGGGAACATAGAAGTTAACAAGACATAGTATTTTGTCACAAACAGCTGGCAGCATAATAAAGGAGATAAAAGAGAAATATAATAGCAAGTAGTAGTGAACATTTACTTTGTGCCGAGCATTGTGCTAAGTGTCTTCTCTGCATTTCTGGTATTATTAATCTTTTTACAGATGAAAGGCACAGAGTGGACAGTTAATTTGTCTACAGGTCGCATAGCTATGGGTCAGAATCAGGATTTAATCTCAGATTGGAGATTCCAAAGCCTGAAATCTCAACCTTTTCCCACTATGATCCCTTATTACTGTACTTAAAGAGAAAAGAGAATGTAGTAAAAGAAGTAACATGCCGTGAGAACTTGGAACAGGGTGGGTTGTGTAGATAACACACCTGTTTGGGGGGGTATGTTGCCTCCTATGGGAATTGTAAAATTATTTCCATCCTCATAAAGCAGATAAATACAACAGAATCTGATGGTAGGCAGACTAAGATAGGGGGAGGTAGGAAATAGTATGGGGAAATTAGATTGGAGAGAGTTTAAAAAGAATTGCTAAGATGTGATAACTATGTTGAATTCCTTGAGGAAAATAAGTAGCAAGGAAGGATAATGCCAAAATTTTAATTTTCTATAATTGAGAGAATACTTTGACTGAAAATAGAAGTAACAAATGAGTGAGTGGAGGGTATGATTTTGAGTTCATTCTGTGGGACTAAAAATCCAAGTGAATATGATCTATTTTCCCTCTGTGTTTTTGACTTTGGCTACATATTAGAATATCTATATAATTTAAAACTATATCAAGGTCTAGGCTCCCCTTGCTAAATCAAAATCTTGAGATGTAGAGCTCTGGGATTCAAAACTTTTTGAAGTGCCTTAGGAAATGGGCAATTTGTATGTTACTGCTTAGAGTATAAATTGCTACAATTTTTGAAGAATAATTCGGCATTATGAGTTAATATTACAAATGAACAAAGCCTTTAATCTAGCCATGCCACTTCTAAGAATTTGTTATATAGATTTATTCACATGTTTGCAATGAGCTACGCATAGGGTTATAAATTACAGCATTATTGATAACTGACAAGGACTGGAAACATCTTGCGAGTCTGTATCAATAGGGGATTGGGTAAATAAGTTACAGTACATCCACACAGTAGAATACTATTCAGTTAAAAATAATGAGGGTAACCCTAAATGTACTGGTCATACATATCAAGTGGCCAAAAAAAAAAAAAAATGATTTTCTTTATTCATAGAATGTTTCCAGAAGGATAAACAAGAAATTGGAAACTTGTTTCTCAGGAGGGAAAATAGGACACTAGGGTGAAATTAGGAGACAAACAACTTTTACCTGTATATCTTTTTGTGTGCCTTTTGAAATTGGTCAGATTTATATATATATATATATGTATATATATATATTTGAAGATAATTTTAAAGCTTCACAGTTGCTTCTGATACGTTGTTAAAATTGAGCCAGTTATTCTTAGTGTGAATCTGTATAACTTTGTGTGTATATACATGTGTGTTTGTGTGTGCGTGTGTGTCCACATACCTGACAGTGGGACATCACCTGGGAGCTTATTAGAAAAGCAAAATCTCAGGTCCCATCCCAGACCTAATGAATCAAAATCTGCATTTTAATAAGCTCCCCAGGTGATTCAAAAGGCACTTATAAGTCTGAGAAACAATATTTTAGGCGAACCACTTAAAACAGTTTGTTTACCTACCACCTGGCATGACAGGTAATATTCCTACCTCTGTTCTTTAAGTAATTCTGTATAATCATGTTACACACTTGTTAAGTATCTGCTATTCAAAATATAAGGGCTTGTTCAGAGCATTGTACAATCAGTGGTCAGGTGCTTAACATTCAGTACTGTTCATAGCAGCATTTTCCAAAGTGTGTACTGAACCTGGAACATATATTTTACAGGTTACTAATATGTGTAAAAGGGTTCTCTGGTCAAATCAGTTTGGGAAACATTGCATTAAATAAAAGTGAACAGTTTTCTTTATTGCAGGACTGTTCAGAGATTTGACCAAGGAATCCTTTTTTTTTCTAGGACTATCTCTCAGGTCTTTTGGTCGGTGGAACACACTTTGAGAAATGCCTGGTTTAGAGGAAAGAGCACCACTGGCTTTGGAATCCTTGGCAAGTTACCCAACTTCTCTGAATATTAATTTTCTTAACCTTAAACTGGGGATAATAATACTTGCCTTGGTGGTGGTGTGAAGAATAAATGAGAGGTATTTAAAAACATTCAGTTTAGGCTCGGCGCCTATAGCTCAACCGGCTAAGGCGCCAGCCACGTACACCTAAGGTGGCGGGTTTGAATCCCCAGCCCGAACCCGCCAAACAACAATGACGGCTGCAACCAAAAAATAGCCGGGCGGGCGCCTGTAGTCCCAGCTACTTGGGAGGC
>NW_003852539.1:2871516-2873417 GCF_000181295.1 Otolemur garnettii | reverse complement strand
TAAGCATTCTCTTGGTAACTGATTGATGTTACAAAAGGTTACTTCCTTCATTTTCTTGCACTTACAATTATAGTTAATTTCACTATTCCTTTCTATCATAAAGTGAAGGAAGTCAAATTAATTTTGATAAAACATTAGCAGCTTTATTAAAAATTTGATGTCCAAAATAAAGCTACTAATGTAGGAATTATTAGCAAAATTATTTTCCTCTCATCTCTATTAGATGAGTATTGAGACCAGAATAAGCTTCATATTTATGTCATCTGAACTTTTATTAATTAAAACAAGTCAGCAGTAACAAGAAAAGATATCAGTTTGGGCGCGGTGATTTGCGCCTGTAATCCCAGCCCTCTGGGAGACAGAGGTGGGTGGATTGCTTGAGCTCAGGAGTTTGAGACCAGCCTGATGAAGAACAGGACCCCATCTCTACTAAAATAGAAAAATTAGTCGGGCATTGTGGTGGGCACCTGTAGTCCCAGATACTTGGGAGGCTGAGGCAAGATCAGTTGAGCCCAAGAGTTTGAGGTTGCTGTGAGCTGTGATCCTACAGCACTCTACCTGGGGCAAGAAAATTGAGACTGTGTCTCAAAAAAAAAAAAAAAAAGGTATCAAACTTTCATCTTAACAAGGCTGACATGTTATGTGTTATGTTACCAAACTGTTTTGTTTTTCCTTTTTTTCTAGTCAATAAATTGATTGCACAAGAAGGACCCTCCTTTCTGCAGATGCGAATAAAACATTTGTTGAAATCTAACCTCATCCCCCAGGCTACTGCTTTATCAAAATTATGTGCAGAATCTAAAGAAATTCCAAATGTGGCATCTTTTCAGCAAGCCTATATCACATGTTTATGTTCTATGCTCCCTAATGAAGATGCTATTAAGGAGGTGAGTAAAGTAACCGTTGCCATTCACACTTGCTATGAATTTGAAAGATTTTGGTATATGTTATGTGGTTTATTTTTTCCCATCAGAATGAAAACCAAGACTCATTCTTTTTCCAGGCTATGGAAAAGTACTCTTAATTGTCTTTTTAACTATTCAACAGATTGATTGTTATGTTTTATAGGTGGATTTGAAAAGTAGGTAATTAAAAATACACACATAGATATTTACATGTTTGGGTGATGGTTTGCTATGAAATCTTTTAAATTTCAAAGTTGTTTTTTCTTATTCTTTTTGGGATGGCACAGGAGGGGCATGCAGATGTTCTTTCTTCTTAAAGTGATGATTTCTCACTGTTTGGGATAGATAGAAATTGTTAATCATGGCTCAAAGGGATAAACTAAAAAAAAAATGGCACATAATTTTAAATTTAGCAGAGAAGTATAGGACTCTAGACCCCATATACACATATTGAACAGTTAAGTGGTCACACACATGGAGAGTAATAAGGTGATTGAATCTTCTTTGGAAACAGTGTTATCAGTCAGCTTGCATACTTTTTTAAAAACCTGAATCATTGTTTTCCTTAATTTGGGGATTTGTTTTCTATAGTTTTTGATAAATTATACAGAAAATATTAGAAATTCCTAGGCTTTATTTAATCATCTACCTTTAATCCTCTCATCTGCGACTCAGATTAGATGCATGGATTTTCATTTTACTTCTGCACTGAAGTTTCTTATTAAATGTTGGAATCTCAAAAATTTAGTTCTGTGCTATAGTAGTTCTTACATGAACAGTATGATATTACCTGTAATATTCTACTCTCCAAAGACAGGTATCTTTCCACCTCACTTCTTTTATTAATATTTTTTTTTGGCTCAGCGCCTATGGCTCAATCAGCTAAGGCGTCAGCCACATACACCTGAGCAGGCAAGTTCGAATCCAGCCCAGACCTGCCAAACAACAATGACGGCTACAACCAAAAAATAGCCAGGCTTTGTGGCGGGTGCCTGT
>NW_003852539.1:2868983-2870399 GCF_000181295.1 Otolemur garnettii | reverse complement strand
ACCTGGGTCTATACATATACACCTATATACACCTTCTTTGCTGTTACTAGAGATATATGTGTTCTCCTAGCTCAGGCCAACCCCTTTCACTTCTGTGTTAGATTCCATTTGTCTTGTCTCCTTTAAAGATAATACTACAGTAGTTCTCCTTTTTGAATTGTATCATCAGTTTCTTCATCTCTATTATAATCATCTCATCAGCATTTATGCTATTATTTCTTCCATCCCTAAAAATATATGTATTCTTTAGATCCTACTTCCTCTTCCAACTACTGCCCTATTTCCCTCCTGGCTTTTTTCACATAATTTCTTGAACAAATTGCCTGAAATTACTGTTGAACATTTTTCTCCTTTCAAAACAAGTCTACCACATCACTGAATTCAATGAAGACTTTTCAGTTTTCATCTTAGCAATCTAATTTTTCGGCTTTGCCTTCTTGATAAAGTTTCCTGCTTGTTTTCTAGGGTACTTTACACTCTTGGTTTTTTGTCTACCTTACTGATTGCTCTTTCTCAATTCTGCTTTGCTTTCTGAGGAGTAAATTTAGTACTCAATGACTATTTGAATGGGTCTTCCCTTTTTCTATGTATGCTTATTTTCTTGATGATCTTGTCTAGTCTCATGGCTTTAAATACCAACTATGTTTTGAATCCGAAATGGTTTCTCTCCAGCCTCATCCACTCCTTTGAACTCTACACTCATTCAACTACCTAATTACCATCTATACTTCTCTGGCTGATAACATCTCAGATTTAATATATCCATAACTAAGCCCTTGGTATTCCTGTTATTAGGGTTTCGTTCTTATAAGCTTGCTTTTAAATGAAGTCAGTTGTCTTCCAACTACATTATTTTAGTCCTTAAAATGTATAAGGCACTGTATGAAATGCTTTGTTGCATTTAATCCTCATAAAAATTCTTCATATAGTTCCATTTTATTGATAAGGAAATTGAGGCCCAGATTAAGTAATATGGTCAAAGTTGCAAAGCCTGAGTGGATAAACTGGAATTCAGATCTGAGTTTGGTATATTACCAGTAACATTGTGTTAAAGATACTGGACAATGATTATTAGCCTAGTTAGTATATACACCAAATGCTGTGTTAGGCACTGGGGATACATTGTTGAATCCAGAAGCCTCCAAACTGGCATACTTTCTTTCATTGTTGGCTTCTATATTTTATTCTGAAAAATAGCCAGAGTAATTCCTCTAAAACTTGAGTCAGGCCATGCCACTCCTTTGCTTAAAACCATCCATTAGCTTTCTTTCCATATTTCTTTTTTTTTTTTTTGAGACAGAGCCTCAAGCTATCCCTCTGGGTAGAGTGCTGTGGCATCATAGCTCACAGCAACCTCCAACTCCTGGGCTCAAGCGAGTCTCCTGCCTCCACCTCCCAAGTAGCTGGGACCACAGG
>NW_003852539.1:2863726-2868874 GCF_000181295.1 Otolemur garnettii | reverse complement strand
CCTTAGGTGTATGTGGCTGGCGCCTTAGCCACTTGAGCCACAGGTGCCAAGCCTCTTTCCATATTTCTTAGAATAAATTCAGAGTTCCTTGTTCTGTGTGCTATGGCCCTTGGCTACTTTTCTTACCTTCTCTGACATATTATACAACTTAATGCTCATTATCCTCTAGCCACTTTGTCTTTGATGATCTTTGAACACACCGAGCACATTTCCTGTCTTAGAGCTTTGTACTTGCGATTACTTCTGCCCAGAATGTCCTTCTGCAAGATAATTTAGGTGGCTTATCCTTTATCTCATGTCTGCTTCGTATTCATGTCTATTAAATACTGCCATATCATAGGCCTTCCTCAGTATCCCATCTAAAATATTACCCAGTCCCTTTCTCTGCCCCGGTTTTTTTTCAATAAATATCTTCTGTCATTGTTATAAATATGTACTTAACCCTACTAAAATGAATTTAGTACTTATTGAATGGATGAATGAAAGGTACAGCTTCACTCCTTGATAATTTTGTTACTAGGATTTCTAGCTTTCATTATAAAATGAAAACCATAATATCAAAGCTGAAACCTTTCATTCGTGCTTTGTAAGTTTTTATTTTTTATTTTTTTGAACCGGAGTCTAGAGTGCTGTGGTCTCAACCTAGCTCATAGCAACCTCAGACTTAATGAGCTCCAGCAATTCTCCTGCATCAGCCTCTGGAGTAGCTGAGACTATTGGCTCCCATCCTGATGACCCACTAATTTTTCTGTTTTTAGTAGAGATGGGGGTTTCATTCTTGCTCAGGCTGGTCTAGAACTCCTGAGCTCACATGATCCTCCTACTTTGGCCTCCCAGAGTGCTGGGTTTATAGGCATCAGCCACTGTGCTAGTCCAAGTTTTAAAATTTTGCAGAGCTCTTTTAAATTTTAAAATTGTGATTTATACTTTTTTCTCAGCTTTATTTCAGTTTGAATTATAATGCTTATGCTGTGTTTGTGTTTATAAAAATGTGAACCAAGGGGAAACCAAGTATAGCTCGGATACAGATTTCTTTTTTTTGAGACAGAGCCTCAAGCTGTCCCCCTGGGTAGAGTGCCATGGCATCATAGCTCATAGCAACCTCCACCTCCTGGGCTCAAGCGAGTCTCCTGCCTCAGCCTCCCAAGTAGCTGGGACCATAGGCACCCACCACAATGCCCAGCTATTTTTTGGTTGCAGCCATCATTGCTTGGCAGGCCCGGGGTGGGGGAGGTGGGGGGATTCGAACCCGCCACCTTAGGTGTATGTGGCTGGCACCTTAGCCACTTGAGCCACAGGCGCCGAGCCCAGATTTCTTTATAGGTTGATTAAATTATGAATCAAAGCCTGGGTCAATAGTTACTTCAAATGGCTAAAACTCCCTGTGGCCCAGATCTTATTTTCCCATTATGAGAAGCTTTTGTCAGATTGTTGAAATTTAATACATACTTATATCTAAGATATTTTCCAATAGCCAAAATAGTGACTCCAGGCTCGGCGCCTGTGGCTCAAGTGGCTAAGGTGCCAGCCACATACACCTAAGGTGGTGGGTTCATATCCAGCCCAGGGCCCGCCAAAACAACAATGACGGCTGCAACAAAAAAATAGCTGGGCATTGTGGTGGGCTACTTGGGAGGCTAAGGCAGGAGACTCGCTTGAGCCCAGGAATTGGAGGTTGCTGTGAGCTGTGATGCCACGCACTCTACCCAGGGGGATAGCTTGAGGCTCTGTCTCAAAAAAAAAAAAAAAAATAGTGATGCCAGTGTTTTATGATTCTTTCCTGGCTCCTAATAGGCTTTGCATTTTCATGAATTGCCATATTTCAAGTGCTTACAGATTTTTATTCTGAGTTACTGGATTAAAATGCATTTTAGTGAGAAGCACCATAACTTGGACATTGAGTTTTAGTAGTCATTTGACTTGGAGAGGATTACCTAGGCAAGGAATGTGTAGTTTAGACACAGAATTCTGGTCATCATTGCTTTGAGAAATGACACAAGGCAGGAACCCAGATACAGAATACAGAAATGAAATAGCCAGTTGGTGGCTGTGGAGTATGTAATAACATATTATTTACCTATGTTAGAGATTGGAAACTGTGACCTATAGCCTTACTAATAAGTGATCTAATTTGTTGGACTTGCAGCCATAGGGAAGTAATTACAGAAAACATTGATTGAACACTTGTCTATTCCAAGTTGTGCTATTTTTAAGTCTTGTCCTCTAATCCTTATAATAATCCTAGAATTTTATAGCAATTCAGAGGATTTGTAATCTCTTCTGAGGGTTAGCGAGATTATATAACTAATCCATAGTTATATACTCACTATGTAGTGGACCCACCCAGGGTTTTTAAATCCAAGGTGATTTGCCTCTGCTTTGCTTTTGTACATACTTATCGCACACTTTGCATCTCATATACATGGTATGTATGCATCTCACTGGCGCTGCCAACCCTCTTTTATAGATTTTATAGGTTTTTCCTGAATTCTGTTTCTTAAGGTAGACTTTTTGCTTGGAATGTTTTTCTTATTTCTTTTGTTTGTCCAGAGAGGAAACTTAAAAGTTGAGAGTGGGCATTGCGGCTCTGGGGCTTCAGGGTAGCTCATTACTGGATTGGGTTGACTGGGGAGCATAAGTGAGTTAGTGTGTTTTTCACAAGATGCCCAGAGAAGAAAGAGCAGCAGCCAGAATATGTAGATTCAGACCTTGGCAGTGTCATCTACTCTCTGTATAGTTTAGCCAAGTTGTTTCATTTTCTTTATAAAGTGCTCAAACCAATAGTAGCTGTCTCACAAGGTGGCTGGATCATTCAAATGTGACAGTATGTAAAGTGTCTGACACAGTTCCTAGCACTTAACAGACTCTTATACAAACGTAGACTAGGAGAAGAACTCTTTAGGCCTGCTGAACAGAACAGAGAGGAAGCAGTAGAGATTGACCAGAGGTAAAATCCTGATTTAGAAAAAGTGTAGTATACATAGCAATAGTTACCCTACTGTGATTTCATTCACATTTCTAAAAGCATTTATAATTGACCAAATTGAACCCATATGCTGTATTTGTATTGTTGATTAGAGTAAGGACTTCTAATAACAGCTGCAGTATTCTCAACTTGTGGGTCACAACCCACAGAAACTGTATTAAAGGGCCACAGCATTAGGAAGGTTGAGAACCACTGACTTAGAGTAAGTTGTAGTAATGATTACTCTATGCACCTGACACACACCATAAGCATTCAGAGGCTAGCTGGGAGCAGTGGCTCACGTCTGCACTCCTAACACTCTTCAGAGGCTGAGATGGGAAGATTGTTTGAGGTCAGGAGTTCATGTCAGGCCTGAGCAAAGCAAGATCCTAGCCTTTACGAAAATGGGGAAAATTAGCTAGGTGTTGTGGACATAATACCAGTACCTGTAAGTCCCAGCTACGCAAGAGGCTGAGGCAGGAGGATGGCATGAGCCTAGGAATTTGAGGTTGCTGTGAGCTAGGCTGAGGCCATGGCACTCTAGTTCAGGCAATAGTGCGAGACTCTGTCTCAGAATTAATAAAAAGGAATTTAAAAGCAACAGCAAAATGCTACGTCTTGTATTTGAATCCTTCTTATCCTATAAAAATAACAGCTCTACTCTTTCAGACTTTGTTTATTTAAAACCTATTTCATGGTGCAGCACCTGAAGGTGCCAGCCACATAACACCTGAGCTGGCTAGTTCGAATCCGGCCTGCCAAACAACAATGACGGCTACCCCCCGCGCCCCAAAATAGCTGGACATTATGGCAGGCACCTGTAATCTTAGCTACTTGGAAGGCAGAGGCAGGAGAATTGCTTGAGCCCAGGAGTTGGAGGTTCCTGTGAGCTGTAATGCCATGGCACCCTACCCAGGGCGACAGCTGGAGTTTCTGTCTCAAAAAAAAACAACAAAACAAACCTATTTCATTTCTAGTTTTGTATTAAGCATTGGCAAATATAGCAAAGCATGTATAACCCTATTTGTTTGCCAGGAATAGTTGTATAGGAAGATAAGCATTTAGTAATATGATACAGCCCTAGGTTCAGTAGAAGTGTAGAAATACGAATATTGGTGTGGACTGGCACATAAGATTTTATACAAAAATTAACCACTGGCTGGGCACCTATAGCTCAGTGGTTAGAGCATTGGCCCCATGCACCAAGGCTGATGAGTTCAAACCCATCCCGGGCCCACTAAACAAAGAAACAAAAGATTTAACCTTTGAGGTGGACCTTGAGGTAATGATGAGGTTTGGATGGGTAGAAGGAATGATTTGGAGGTGACTGCCTGTGAAAATAAAGGCACAGGCTGAGTGCCTGTAGCTCCAGTGCTCGGAGCTGGCAGGTTCGAACCCACCCCAGGCCTGCCAAACAACAATGATAACTATAGCCAAAAAATAGCTGGGCACTGTGGCGGATGCCTGTAGTCCCAGCTACTTGGGAAGCTGAGGCAAGAGAATCGCCTAAGCCCAAAAGTTTGTGGTTGCTGTGAGCTGTGATGCTGTGGCACTCTACTGAGGGCAATGTAGTGAGCCTGTGTTCTGTCTCAAAAAAAAAAAAAAAAAAAAGAAAGGCACAGAAATTCATGAATGCTTTGTAGGGACCCACTAGAATACCCTGCCTAGGGCAAAGAGTGGGTATTAAGAGAAATAAGACCTTTTGGTCAGAAAAAAGAGGACCTTAGACACTGGTGCATTAGAACTTAGATTTAATATAGTAGAAATTAGGAAGGCTTTGGAGGTTGGAAGAGATGTGACTGAATTGTGTTTTAGGAAGATTAGACAAAAAAATATACATTAAGTTTAGGGCAAAGAGATTTAAGTCAGCAAGAGGAGAAAGGATAGGACTTGCAGACAGGGCAAAAGTAGAAGATATTCAGAGATGCCTTGAAGAAGTTGGGAGACTGAAGAATGGTAATGCTCTGCTGCTGATAAGAATGGCAAAGAAGGGGTAGGGGGCCAGGAGAGTATGGGAGGATGGTCAGCTTTGTTTTATTTATATTTGATATTTCCTGGTTTATTAATAACAAGGTAAGGAAACAGGATTTTTCCTGAAATTAAAAGTCCTTTCAAGAAATAATTCGGGGCTCAGCGCCTGTAGCTCAAGTGGCTAAGGTGCCAGCCATATACACCTAAGGTGG
>NW_003852539.1:2859694-2861615 GCF_000181295.1 Otolemur garnettii | reverse complement strand
CTTGAGCCCAGGAGTTGGAGGTTGCTGTGAGCTGTAATGCCACGGCACTCTACCCAGGGGGGACAGCTTGAGGCTCTGTCTCAAAAAAAAAAAAAATAAATAAATAAATAAAGAAAAGATAGACTCTCACTTTATCATCCCTGGTCAAGTGCTGTGGTATGATAGCTCACAGCAACCTCAGACTACTAGGCTCAAGCAATTCTCTTGCCTCCGCCTCCCAAGTAGCTGGGATTTTATTGGTGCCCACCACAACACCTTGTTTTAGCTCAGGCTGGTCCCGAACTTGGGAGCTCAGGCAATCCACCTGCCGTGGCCTCCCAGAGTGCTGGCCTGGCCCATATGAAAAGATTTTAATGAAAGTTACAGACTTGGCAATTTGGCAATGGCCTAGTGTCCCAAGTTTCCTATATTTTTTCATTACCAAAAGGAGAAATCTTTGCAACGATCGAGGTTTCCACCAATAAATGGAAAGATAATAATGTTTTAAATATGAAGTGCACCTACTACTATGTTTTAAAGAGCGAAGAAATCTGTCAGCAAAGTTCTTACACAATTAAGGCAGGGTTTCTTTTTATTCTCAATTCCTGAATGAGTTACATCTTCAGTATCTAATGTGGTTGATATGACACAATAGCAGATGCTTATTTCTTCTCTTGATAGGGAAAGGAAAAAACAAACAGGATCTGATTTACTCACCAGTCTAACACTATTGGGATTTGACACAGTCACTAGATACAAATGATAAACAGAGCAAATAAGTTTAAATAGGACCCAGTGGGAATTCACTTTGGGAGTAGAAGAAAAAGCGAAGAAGAGCACAGAAATTCCAGGTGTGCCTTAAATGAGAATCAAGATTAAAAAAATTCCAAACAAGGAATAATAAAGTGTGTTACTAAATGTAAAAATGTAATCTTAATATTTTTACTTTACCTTAAGATCATACAGGGAATTATGTACACTCAAAAATATGCTAATACTAGAAAGGCTGTATAAAGAAATAGAGGCTTTGCCTATTTAAATATTTTATCTCCTAAAGTAGAGTTCTTTCAAATATTTTTGAAGAGCTATCTCAAAATTTAGTGTGTCTCTGAATCTCACTTCTAGTCTCACTTTAACAGGTTATATGTGGGTGTTTTGGTTGCCATGAGATTACATTAGAGGGGTCATTATGGAGAGTCAATCGGACACATCATTTTCAAGAACTCAGTAGGACATTTTAGGCTTCTCAGATATACACTGTAATAAGGTTCAGGTAGAAGCATCAACAACCATTTCTTTCTTTCTTTTTTTTTTGAGACAGAGCCTCAAGCTGTCCCCCTGGTTAGAGTTCTATGCTATGGCATCACAGCTCACAGCAACCTCCAGCTCCTGGGCTCAAGAGAGTCTCCTGCCTTCACCTCCCAAGTAGCTGGGATTACAGGCACCAAGCCAACCATTTATTTCTTTAAGAAACACACACATGTCCATGTGATAGCATGATGCTAGTCTATGGCACTGCTGAGTTTAAAAGGAATCTGATGTTTTATAAACTGGTGCATAGCCTTTTTTCCCCAGGTGATATATCTATGAGCCTAACAGATGAGTTTCTTAAAGCTAGACCCTTGGTTACTTGAAATGTAAGCTTGCTAAATGTAACTCCCTTTCTTCCCAAGGATGCAAGTGAAAGCAGTGTTATTCTGTAACTAAACTTAAATCTAATTTGATTGCTTTTTGAAAAAATAAAACATTTACCAACTTCATGTTTTAAAATCTGATCCCTTTCCCTCCCTCCCTCCTTCCCCTTTGTTAAATAGACTTATCATAAAATCTATTATCAGGAACGAGTTATTTGCCATATATCTCAGAACTGATCAGGAAAATTATCCATTGAGAACTGCTATTCTAGAGAAAGGTAAATGTTAAAATATTTCGGCTTGGCGCC
>NW_003852539.1:2854601-2859574 GCF_000181295.1 Otolemur garnettii | reverse complement strand
GTGGCAGATTCGAATCCAGCCCGGGCCCGACAAAACAACAATGATGGCTGCAACCAAAAAGTAGCCGGGCGTTGTGGCAGGCGCCTGTGGTCCCAGCTACTTGGGAGGCAGAGGCAAGAGACTCGTTTGAGCCCAGGAGTTGGAGGTTGCTGTGAGCTGTGATGCCATGGTACTCTACCCAGGGTGACAGCTTGAGGCTCTGTCTCAAAAAAAAAAAATTTAAAATATTTCATTGATGGCACCAACCAAAATGCTAATTTACAGTGATATAGCCTAAGCAGGAAAATAACATAAGAAGACAAATATGTTGCCTGTACTCATATTCTCTTCTGCAATTTGACTACTTGTTATACCATTGGTTTTTAATTGCCTGATTATTTTCAAAGCCTTCTAACTGCACCTAATCTTGTCCTTCCAATTTCTTTCTTTCTTTCCTTTTTTTATTTTTTTTTTTTGAGATAGAGTCTCACTTTATCGCCCTCAGTACACAGCTCACAGCAACCTCCAACTCCTGGGCTTAGGCGATTCTCTTGCCTCAACCTCCCGAGCAAGCAGCTGGGACTACAGGGGCCCACTACAACACCCAGCTATTTTTTTGTTGCAATTTGCCCGGGGCTGGGTTTCAACTCACCACCCTCGGCATATGGGGCTGGTCCCCTACTCACTGAGCCACAGGTGCAGCCCCAATTTCTTTTTGATTTTTTTTTTTTTTTTTGGCCAGGGCTGGGTTTGAACCTGTCACCTCCGGCAAATAGGGCTGGCGCCCTACCCTTTTGAGCCATAGGCGCTGCCCATGTCCTTCCAATTTCTTTTCTTTTCTTTCTTTTTTATATTTGAGACAGAGTCTCAAGCTGTCACCCTGGGTAGAGTGCCGTGGCGTCACAGCTCACAGCAGCTGCAAACTCTCAGGCTTAAGTGATTCTCTTGCCTTGGTTGCCCAAGTAGCTGGGACTACAGGCACCCACCACAACACCTGGCTATTTTTTTTGTTGCAGTTGCCATTGTTGTTTGGCGGGCTGGGGCTGGATTTGAACCTGCCAGCTCTGATGTATGTGGCTGGTGCCTTAGCCACTTGAGCTACAGGCGCCGAGCCTTCAATTTATTTATTTATTTATTTATTTATTTATTTATTTTGAGACAGAGCCTCAAGCTGTCCGCCTGGGTAGAGTGCCGTGGCATTACAGCTCACAGCAACCTCCAACTCCTGGGCTCAAGCGAGTCTCCTGCCTCAGCCTCCCAAGTAGCTGGGACCACAGGCGCCCGCCACAACGCCCGGCTATTTTTTGGTTGCAGCCGTTATTGTTGTTTGGCGGGTTCGGGCTGGGGATTCGAACCTGCCACCTTAGGTGTACGTGGCTGGCGCCTTAGCCGATTGAGCTATAGGCGCCGAGCCTCAATTTATTTTTTATAGTGGCCAAAGGTGATCCTATTTCTTTGCATTTCTAAGTAAAATTATACATTTCATTTTGAGATAATTTTAAATTTGTATGCAACAGAAGTGCCTTCCAGTTGTTTATTGGAGGACTCTGCAATGCACTGGAAATACAAAAATTGACGGCTCGGCGCCTGTGGCTCAAGTGGCTAAGGCGCCAGCCACATACACCTAAGGTGGCGGGTTCGAATCCACCTTGGCCCGCCAAAATGGCTGCAACCAAAAAATAGCTGGGCATTGTGGCGGGTGCCTGTGGTCCCAGCTACTTGGGAGGCTGAGGCAGGAGACTCGCTTGAGCCCAGGAGTTGGAGGTTGCTGTAAGCTGTGATGCCATTGGCACTCTACCCAGGGGGATAGCTTGAGGCTCTGTCAAAAAAAAAAAAAAATTAACAATACACAGAGGAGAGAAACAGCATTGTTCACACAATGTTGTGAACTTAGGGGAGAGGTTTAAACTGGAAATTCAGAATTCTAAGTCATCAGCATTCGAAACAAGAGAGTGAATGAGATTAACTTTTTCATAACTTTGAAATTAAAGACTTATAGCAATCTGAGGTGGTTTATTTAAGGAAAACACTCGCTCTGTGTCCCATTCCTCTCTCTCGAGCTCCACAGTAGGGCGCCAGCCCCATATACCAAGGTGGTAGTTTCAAACCTGGCCCTGGCCAAACTGCAGCAAAAATAGCCGTGCATTGTGGTGGGTGCCTCTAGTTCCCAGCCACTCGGGAAGCTGAGGCAAGGGAATCGCCTGAGCCCAGGAGTTGGAGGTTGCTGTGAGCTGTGATGTGACGTCACCATACTACCGAGGGTGATAAAATGAAACTATGTCTCTAAAAAAAAAAAAGAAAATGAACAGCCTCACAACTACAGGTTACAACTCATCTGTGAACATCACTAGCCTAGCAACTACCTGAGGAGGCAGAATGGGCTTGGAGTTCCCCAGACACCCGTTCCCAGAGAATCATCATTATTTGACTCATGTAGCAGCTTGCCGAAAAGCTCTATTCTTTGAACTTGTCTTTATTTGACTTAAGAGCTCTTGTTATTCCAGAAACCCTGTCCCCAGAGCATTTGTCAAAAATAATTAGTGGCATTGTTTACTATGACAGTCATTTGAGGAAGCACCACCAATTGGGCCAATAAGATACTGGCTAAAAAAATTAAAAGGAAAAGCTTGGGATATGAGATAGACATAGGAGACTTTGCAATCAAACTTCTGATATAATTTTGGGACTCTAGAAGATGTATTGTATATGTACAGAGCTGTGTGCCTGCCAAGGAATGACCTGAGAAGGCCCTCATCTCTTACCTCTGTTTTACCTAAGGTTCCACAAGTAGGAAGTAAGGGCAGGGCAGCATTATAAACTACCTGCTTAAATATTGAAAGTATGCCCCAACCCATACACAGAATCAGTAAAATCAGAGAACTTTTATTTTTGCAAGGCATTTAAGAAAATTTTTGTTGGGCATAGAGCTTAGTTAAGCTAACCAAGTAGAGACTATAGTGCCCACATGCAGAATACAAATGTTACAGAATTATTCCAACCAAGTCATCACATAAAGAGTAATATTAACTAACCCTAGGGAAGTGGAGGAATCTGATTTCCGGAGTTGTCACAGTGTATCATTTAAAAATATCCAGTTATAGGGCCAATGCATAAGACATGACCGTGTATTGAACGGTTGATGAAAATGTTGTGGTAAGAGACCACACCTGTAATCTCAGCACTCTGGCTGAGGTGGGCTTATCACCAGAGCCAGAGTGAGACCAGCAGGCCAGAGTGAGATTCTGTCTCTAAAAATAGCTTGGGGTGGGGAGGGGGAGGTGATGCGGCCATATACACCTGAGATGATAGGTTCAAATCCAGTGTGGGCCTGCCAAACAACAATGACAACTACAACCGAAAAATAGTCAGGCATTGTGGCAGGTGCCTGTGGTCCCATCTACTTGGTAGGCTGAGGCAAGAAAATCACTTAAGCCCAGGAATTGGAGGTTGCTGTGAACTGTGATGCCATGGCACTCTACCCGGGGCAACAGTTGAGGCTCTGTCTTAAAAAAATAAAATAAAAATAGCTGGGGGTTATTGTGGCAGACCCATAGTGTCCCAGCTACTCAGGAGGCTGAGACAAGAGAATTCCTTAAGCCCAAGAGTCTAAGGTTGCCCTGAGCTATGACACCATGGCTCTTTACCGGGGGCAACAAAGTAAACAACCCTCCACCCCCCAAATCCAGTTATTATACAAAGAAATGGGATAGTTCATACATAGGGAGAGAAAAGCAGTTAATAAAAAGTGTTTTTTAGGAAGCCCAGATAGTGGACTTAGAAAAAGCCTTTAAATTAGCTAATACAAATACAGTCAGTTTTCATCATCCTTGGTACTTATATTCTATAATTTTCTGTAAACAGTGAATTCACAAATACTGAGCTTTTGCTTCTAGAGGAAATACAGGATTAGTTTCCCATGAGTCTCTTACCACAACATTTTCATCAACCGATCAATACACGGTCATGTCTTATGTGTGTTTTTTAACATATATTGTTGCTTCATTAACATTGAACTCACAACAGCACTATAACTCATGCTTGAATTAAGCTTATCTAACATGTATTTTCTACATAACACATGTATAGTCATTTTGCACTTATGAACACTAGATAGCACTTCTTTCCTTTTTTGGAACCATTTTAAACAACAGATTTGCCAATAAAAAGCACATAAATGAGAAAAAGCATCACTAAATTCAATGCAGAAAGGATACTGTTTGCAACTTGACTGCTGAAATAAGAAAGCAGAACATTACTTGATCTCAGCAAGTACCATACATGTCATGTGACTCAATTTTTCTGCCATTCTGTGCATATTCATTAATAACCACTAAAGTGCTGTATATTGGTTTTGAGATTACAAATAAATTTTTAGCAAGTAGGCTAATTCAAAAATATAAAATCTGCAAATAATGAAAACTAATTGTATATTCAAAGCAGTAAAAGAAACTTTTCTAATGAATTAATGGCATGAGAACATTGTCTCAATAAGTGTAGGATATCAGTAAAGAGATAGAAATTATAAAAACAAACCAAATAGAAATTCTGGAGTGAAAAATTAAAACAACTAAAGATAATTCGCTAAAAAGGCTCAACATAAGATTGGATTCTTTTTGTTTGTTTGTTTAGAGAGAGAGCCTCAAACTGTCCCCCTGGGTAGAGTGCTGTGGCATCACAGCTCACTGCAACCTCCCAACCCCTGGGCTCAAGCGATTCTCTTGCCTCAGCCTCCCAAGTAGCTGGGACTACAGGCGCCTACCACAACACCTGACTATTTTTTGGTTACAGCCGTCATTGTTTGGCAGACCCGGGCTAGATTCGAACCCATTAGCCACTTGAGCCACAGGCGCCGACCCTCAACATAAGATTTGAATTAATAGAAAAAAGAATCAGCAAACTGGCTCGGCGCCTATAGCTCAACCGGCTAAGGCGCCAGCCACGTACACCTAAGGTGGCAGGTTCGAATCCCCAGCCCGGACCTGCCAAACAACAAT
>NW_003852539.1:2850233-2853219 GCF_000181295.1 Otolemur garnettii | reverse complement strand
GCTCACAGCAAGCTCTAGCTCTGGGGCTTAGGCGATTCTCTTGCCTCAGCCTCCTAAGTAGCTGGGACTACAGGTGCCCACCACAACACCTGGCTATTTTTTGTTGCAGTTTGGCAGGGGCTGGGTTCGAACCCGCCACCCTTGGTATGTGGGGCCAGCGCCCTACTCATTGAGCTATAGGTGCCACCCTGTATTGTACAGTTTTACAACACTGTTCAGGACTTGTGTTTCCTGAATCAGAGTATATATGTAACCTCTAGGTTCCCCTCAGATCTGGAATATTTGGAGTATTATCTCTTCAAATATTTTCCTCCTGTTCTTTCCTTCTGGTGTATATTAAACTTTCTTATTCTGGCCTTTACATATTTTACTTCTCTTTTATTTTTTTGCAGGTTTTTTAAGTCTGTGTAATACATTCTATTATCTGATGTTCTTGGGAGTCCAGTTCTCATGCTTATTCAGTTTTCTGACTGTTAACTCAGCCTTTTGTGAGGTAGATGGGAATAGGAAATGCTGCATGTCCAAGAATTCTGGCTGTTGCCCTAGGTAGAGTGCTATGGTGTCATAGCTCACAGCAACCTCAAACTCTTCGGCTCAAGTGATCCTCTTGCCTCAGTTTTTCCATTTTTAGTAAAAATGGGAAAATGTTCAGGTTTGTCTCAAACTTGTGAGCTTAAGCATTCTACCCACCTCTGCCTCCCAAAGTGCTAGGATTACTCTAAAAAAATTTTTTTTTTTTTTGAGACAGAGTCTTACTCTGTTACCCCAGCTGGAGTGCTGTGGCATTATCATAGCTTCCTGCAACCTCAGACTACTATGTTCAAGCAATCCTCCTGCCTCAGCCTCCTGAGTAGTTGGGACTAAAGGTACCCACCAACCACCATACCCAACTAACTTTTCTATTTTTTGTAGAGACAGGGTCTCAGTCTTGTTCAGGGTGGTCTCCTTAACTCAATTGATCTCCTGCCTTGGCCTCCCAGAGTGCTAGGATAACAGGCATGAGTCACCATGTTGGCCTTCCATAAATCAGTTTTAAGTTTGTTTCTGCTGGGTGATTCAGAAATGTTACTAGTGAGAATCTTCTTTTTCTGTCATTTTCCCAGTGTTAAGTTCCTAAGTAATAGAGTAATGTTATTAAACTCCCAAGTTTGAATAAGGACAGGTTATAAATTGTAAAAATAAAAAAAAATTTTTTTAGATAGGTTCTTGTTCTGTTGCCCAGGCTAGAATCCAGTGTCTTCATCATAGTTTACTGCAGCCTCAGATTCCTAGGCTCAGTGATCTTCCTGCCTTAGCCTTTCAAGGAGCTGGGACTATTAAGTACACAATACCACACACCCAGCTAATTTTTCTATATTTTTGTAGAGACACAGTCTTACTTTTCTTAGGCTGGTCTCGAACTCCTGGCCTCAAGCAGTCCTCCTCCCTCATTCTCCCAAAGTGGTAGGATTATAGGCATGAGCTAAAATAAATTTTTGCCCCAGTAGAACTAAGGTTGAGATTGACAAACTAAAATTTTTCTCTTGTTTCTCTGAGTCTACCCATTTTTGTACCTTACCTTTTCTCTAAGGTTTTGACTCTTCTGAGGTCCCAATTTTATACAGAAGGTTTCAGTGCTAGCTTTCTATTCATGGGTCCAAGCTTTATTATCTTGTGTCCATGACTTACAAAACCTAGGCCTCTTGGTTCAAGAAATTAGCAACAGGACGGCGCCTGTGGCTCAAAGGAGTAGGGTGCCGGCCCCATATACCAGAGGTGGTGTGTTCAAACCCAGCCCCAGCCCACCCCCCAAAAAATTAGCAACAATCTAAGCAAGTTAGAGCAAGTCACATTTAAATCCTTTTTCCTCTTAGTGATTTCTTTTACTTTCTGAGTTTTCGGCCATGCACTTATAAAAGATACTTGTTATGTTTTACCCAGGATTTCTAAGTGTTTTGCTGCAGGAAGATTTTAAGGTATTCTTTTATCAGGTCCAATTATTATTTTTTTTTTTCCAACACCAGGGCTGACAAGAAGGTATATAACCATTATATGTAGAAGTCAGAGGGTGCCTTCATCTTTACCACCTCACATTCCATATTCAGACCTCAAAGCCTTTATCGTGATATGTTCACTATTGGTAAATTCAAATGCCATTGATAGTGTTTATGAATGATTTATACTTTAGTATCCTTAAATTTGTTAGACTTTTGTTATAAAGTAAATTTTGATAAGGGAAGACCTTGACAAAACTGGTTAGGATTTAGAAGAACCCTAATTTGGGGGCCATTAGAAGATGTTAATGGTGAGAAAAAGGTATTGAATAAATGTTTCTGAATATTCTTTCTGATTCTTGTTAAGTTCTTGGCTGACTGTGCTCATGGTCTATTCATTTCAATTCAGTAAATGTTTATTGGCTACCCTTAGAAATAAAACAATCAGCATATTCCTTGTCTTTTAGGAGCACACAGATAAGGAAAGCCAAAAGTATACAGATATTCTGTTTTAATCATAATGTGTTATCTAGTCCAGTTTTAAAACATCTCAACATAGCATAACAGCTAAGAATATGAACCCTGGAGCCAGACTGTCTGGGGTAGATCCTGGGCCACTTGTCACCTGTGGAAGCTGGCAAGTTGCTTAACTTCTCTGTGCCTCAGGTTTTGTCATCCATAAACAGAAATAACTATAGTGTACCTATCTTGTAGGGTTGTTGTGAAGATGTGATGATTTGGTATATGTAATCTTATAGAACAGTGCCCAGTATATATTAATCATAATGCTGTGTGTTAGAAACGTTATCACCATTATTACTACTTTTCCACTTCTTCGTACTGATCAGTGATTTCTACACCCTGCTCACCCTCTCCTGTCTATCTTGAGGGCTGTTGAATGTATCTTATAAAAACTCTTAAGTGGCAACACCATGTGGAATAAAAGAAGTAATAGTAATATACAGTCAGCCCAGTGCTACCTTTCTTTATTTTTCAGGTTTTTTATCAGAAAC
>NW_003852539.1:2846970-2850075 GCF_000181295.1 Otolemur garnettii | reverse complement strand
GCCCGCCACAACGCCCGGCTATTTTTTGGTTGCAGCCATCATTGTTGTTTGGCGGGTCCGGGCTGGGGATTCGAACCCATCACCTTAGGTGTACGTGGCTGGCGCCTTAGCCGGTTGAGCTATAGGCGCCGAGCCCAGAAACATTTTTATAATCAGAAATCTAGTAATAGACGTTAAACTAAATACTACTTTAAAGTGATCCCTTTGGATATATATGCAAATGAAAATAACAATGACAAAATCCTCTGATTTCTTTCTCCCAAAAACCTCCTGGGTAAATTCTTGTACTTTAGTTTCCAGTTTCCATTGTCCTGTATGGGACCTTTCTGGAAATCAGCGAAAATACCTTGTTCCCTCCCATCTCCCCTTCATAGGGTTCCCTTTCAAAGAACTTCCTTCTTCTAAAGGGAAAAGTCTCCTGCCCAAACTTAGAGCTTAGCAAGCTGACTGAATTTCAGCCCCACTCACTCCCTGGGCTGGCTGTTTTTGTGCACTGCAAAACTGCACAACTGTGTGATATGGCTTTATTCAGGCTATCTTCCAGGTAGTGTGTGATTTAGCTTGGTCCTGTGTCTCTAACCTTATTTAATATAACCTTTCATTCACTGATTGCCAACTAAGTGGCCTCACTCTCGAGAGTTATGTTAGATGACCTTTTCCCTCCTCGTATGCCATGACTACTTTCATACTTATCCATTTGCTCATTCAGTCATCTTAGTTTTGGGTCATGCCCTCCCTAGATCCTGATATATCCCCCTCAAGAGTTATTCTCCTTGAAGTCTTTTTTTTTTTCTTAACAGTTTTTGACCAGGGTTGGGCTTGAACCCAGCACCTTCAGCATATGAGGCTGGTGCCCTACCCTTTTGAGCCATAGGCGTCACCCTCTCCTTGAAGTCTTTTTTGCTTTCTTCAGTCAGTAGTATTCTTTCTGTCTTCAGTCTTCTGCCCCATTTATTCTTCGTGCCACTCATTTTATGGCCACTAAGTTATTTATCTTCTAGTTATCTATAATTCCAACAAATACTTACTGATGTTTCCACATGAACCTGGCACTCTAGTAGTCACTCAAGATACAGTGATCAAAGAATCAAACTTTTGCCCTCATGGAACTTATCTTTTAGTGGCAAAATAGATAACTAAACAAAGATCTGATTCTTTTATACATGTGTGTTCAGTTTGTCTGAACAGCTGTAGAATGTAAACCCCAGGGATAGGAATCATTTAGGAGTGAAAAATTGTTTCAGTATCTATGTACAGGGTATTTCCTAGATACTTATTGAAATTCTCAAATGAAGCTCAGGGCCTGTGGCTTAAGCGGCTAAGGCGCCAGCCACATACACCTGAGCTGGTGGGTTTGAATCCACCCTGGGCCTGCCAAACAACAATGATGGCTGCAACCAAAAAATAGCCAGGCGTTGTAGTGGGCACCTATAGTCCCAGCTACTTGGGAGGCGGAGGCAGGAGACTTGCTTGAGTCCAGGAGTTGGAGGTTGCTGTGAGCTGTGATGCCATGGCACTCTACCCAGGGTGACAGCTTGAGGCTCTGTCTCAAAAAAAAAGAAAAGAAATTCTCAAAAGCTTATCAGCAAACCTCATTATAATTGGCTTTATTTGAGAAGAGTTTTGTGTAGTCTTAGCTATTTATTGCCAAAGATAAATGGCAAATATTTTGGGACAAATAGCGTAACCGTATGTTATTACTAGTGAGGTGTTCTAAGGTATGTCATTTTAATTTAGCCGAATTTTTTCAGTTATTTATTTACTTTTATTTGTTTATCATAACTTCTTCTTTTTTTTTTTTTTTTTTGTGACAGAGTCTCACTGTATCTGCTGTGGCATCGCCGCTCACAGCAACCTCAAAGTCTTGGGCTTAAGCAATTCTCTTGCCTCAGCCTCCCAGTAGCTGGGACTACAGGTGCCTGCCATAACACCTGGCTATTTTTTTGTTATTGTTGACCTTGTTTAGCAGGCCCTGGCCGGGTTTGAACCCACAAGCCCCAGTGTGTACAGCCCATGCCCTAACCACGGAGCTACGGGTGCCAAGCCAATCATAGATTCAAGAAGGAATAGGTATTTGGGGCATAATCTTTTCAACTGAAAAATGTTAGTTGGATGCTTATTTGTCGTGAAGATTTTAAAGCAGTCACTAAAGGGGATAAAAGTATAAGATCTGTCACCTGCTTTCAAAGGATTTAGAGTTTACACAAGAGCAGATAAAAGACTTAAAAGAAACTCTCAGTTTCCTCATATGTGAAAACCATTAGATGTCTAATTATTTAGATGAAAGTATAAAATAAGTCAAACCATCAGATGTCTAATTTTTTTTTTTTTTTTAGACAGAGCCTCAAGCTGTCGCCCTGGGTAGAGTGCCATGGCATCACAGCTCACAGCAACCTCCAACTCCTGGACTCAAGCGAGTTTCCTGCCTCCACCTCCCAAGTAGCTGGGACTACAGGTGCCCGCTGCAACGCCCCGCTATTTTTTGGTTGCAGCCATCGTTGTTTGGCAGGCCTGGGCTGGATTCGAACCCGCCAGCTCAGGTGTATGTGGCTGGCGCCTTAACCACTTGAGCCATAGACACCGAGCCAATGTCTAATTATTTAGATGAAAGTACAAAATAAGTCTAGTGAGATGTTCCTAGGTTATTAGCTGAGGCGAATACAAGATAAATGAGTTCTTGAATTGGAAGGTTATACGAAAACCCCACCATAGGACAGGTACAGTCACTCAACACATCTAATCCTAGTACTCTGGGAGGCCAAGGCTGGAGAATCTCTTGACCTCAGGAGTTCAAGACCACCCTGAGTAAGAGTGAGACCCCCATCTTGGCAGTGCCTGTAACTCTGCGGGTAGGGCACCGGCCACATACACTGAGACTGGTAGGTTGGGACCTGGTTTGAATCAGTTAAAATCAACATTGACAACTGCAGCCACATAATAGCTAGGCATTGTGGCAGACGCCTATAGTCCCAGCTACTTGGGAGGCTGAGGTAAGAAAATCGCTTAAGCCCAAGAGTTTCAGGTTGCTGTGAACTATGAATGACACCATGTCATTCTATCGAGGGCAAAGTAATAAGACTCTGTCTCCAAAAAAAAAAAGGGGGG
>NW_003852539.1:2843957-2846765 GCF_000181295.1 Otolemur garnettii | reverse complement strand
GCTTGAGCCCAGGAGTTGGAGGTTGCTGTGAGCTGTAATGCCACGGCACTCTACCCAGGGGGACAGCTTGAGGCTCTGTCTCAAAAAAGAAAAAAAAAGAAAAACTAGCTTAATGTTGTGGTGGGTATCTGTAGTCCTAGTTACTGGGGAAGTCTGAGGCAAGAGGATCACTTGAATCCAGAAATTTGAGGTTGCTGTGAACTGGGCTGACACCACAGCACTCTAGCCTATAACAACAGAAAAAAAAAAAAAAAACGACACCCCCTATAAACTAGTCCTGCTTTTCTCAGGGGGCCAGGAATGGTGGCTCGTGCCTGTAATCCTAGCACTTGGGAGGCCCAGGTGGGTGGATTGCCTGAGCTCACGGGTTTGAGACCAGCCTCAGCCAGAGTGAGACCTCATCTCTAAAAATAGCCAGACCTTGTTGTGGGCACCTATAGTCCCAGCTACTCAGGAGGCTAAAGCAAAAGAATTGCTTAAGCCCAATAGTTTAAGGTTTCTGTGAGCTGTGATGCCACGACACTCTACCAAGGGCAACAAAGTAAAACTCTGTCTCTCAAAAAAAAGGAAAGAAAGAAAGAACGATTAATGGAAGTAAAATAATTCATAACTAATAAAAATATGTGTGAGATACCATGGTTAGCTGTTACTGACCTCTTAGAAGCTTCATTAATCAGGCATATAGGTATGCATAAATTGAGGTTAATTTTAATTTGAGAAGTACATAGAGAGAGTTAAGCTTTGCTTGATTAGGCCAGTGTCAGGAGTGTTGTTACCAGCAATCCCTGTGGAAGACTTGGAAGACACTTAGATACTGGAAAAACAAAGTGCTTATTCTACTCCTAGCAACTCCCTGAATTTGATGCTGCAATACGACTGCTGGGTTACCCTTAGCTATACTGAAATACTGTATTTGTTTTCTTCCAGGACTATGCCCACTCTTAACTCTGTAGGCCTTTGCATGTGTATTTCTTATTGTCTGGTGTGTTTTTCTTATTTCACTCTCCCTTTTCCAACAACTTACTCCTGTTTATTTTTTAATTCTCATGTCAGATATCACTTCTGCCAGAAAGTCTTTTTTTATCCTCCAAATTTGGGTTAGATTCTTTTTACCAGAGTTATTTTTAAAACATACCATATTTTCCCTTTGTAGCTTTTAACATAATTTCTAGTTCTTAGTAACCGCTTTCTTATTTATTATCTCTGACTAGACTGTGCTATGAGGGCACAATCGGATTAGCTTATATACCCCCCTGTACTTAGCACTGTGCAAGTATTTAGTAAATAGCTTTGCTTGGCCAGGCATGTGTATGTTTAACATAGCTATTTGCCTTCTTACAGGATTTTGTGCAGAGAGGATTTGGAATATTATTTATAGTGCTGTGCTTTTGTCCTGAAGGAGCTTCTGTCACAGAAAATTAAAATAATAAAAGGCAATAGTCATTATGTGTCAGTGGGTTAAGCATTCACTCAAGACAGCATAAATAACAACCCAGTTCATAATGCTAACAAAATGCTATAAATTCAGAACAGGGCAGAGATCACTGGATGCTAGAATAGTCTATGATGGAAGATGTCATAAGTTTAAAAAAAAAAAAAGTTTACAGTTGGACCCCGAAGGATGGGAAGAATAGGTTAGGAACGTAAGAGGAAGAGGGACTTTTTTAGGCATACTAATTTTTGGTTTTCACCTGAAGAGTATTTACAATAAATTGAAACAGTAAAGCCGTATATCTTTTAAACTACTGGTCCAGATTTTTAATATCTTTTTTCCCTTTCTCCCATTTTAGGTTAATGAATTTTTACTTGAAGTATGTATTTCTAAATTATTTTGCTTTTCTCTTTCTCTCTCTTTTTTTTCTCTCTTTTTTTTTAACCACTTTGTTGCCAAAAGATCTAAGTCTGTATATCTCTGAACTGTACTCTTTTAAAATGTAACCGATTCCCTATAGGAATGAAATAACATAAGGTCAGTTTTTAATTTTGTTTACTCTTCTGATTATTTGCCACAGTAGACTTGTATCAAGAAGCAGTCTCTTTTTGGGTGTTTTTTTTGTTGTTGTTTTTGTTTTGTTTCGTGGGCCTTTTTTCTTTCTTTTCTTTGAGATAGAGTCTCACTATGTGGCCCTTGGTGGACTGCCATGATGTCACAGCTTACAGCAACCTCAAACTCTTGGGCTTAAGTGATACTCTTGCCTCAGCCTCCCAAGTAGCTGAGACTACAGGCACCCACTATTATGTCTAACTATTTTGTTGTTGTTGTTGTAATTGTCATTGTTTAGCAGGTCTAGGCTGGGTTCCAACCTACTAGCCCCAGTGTATGTGGCCAGTGCCCTGACCACTGAGCTACAGGCACCAAGCCTATTTTGTTTTGTTTTGTTTTTGAGATAGAATATCACTCTGTCACCCTGGGTAGAGTGCCATGGCATCATAGCTCAGAGTAACCTCAAACTCTTGGGCACAAGTGATCCACTTGGTGCAGCCTCCCGAGTAGCTGGGACTACAGGTGCCCACCACTACTATGCCTGGCTATTTTTAGAGATGGGGGTCTGTCTCTTGCTCAGGCTGGTCTTGAACACCTGAGCTCAGGCAATCCACCCTCCTGGGCCTCCCAGAGTGCTGGGATTATAGGCCTGAGCCACTGTGCCTGGGTGGGCTCATTTTTGATTTGTGAAGTGGAAATAATTTTGCCTGCCTTGCCAGTCCTAATAGATTTATCATGTTGAGATATGATTAACAGGGAGGCGCCTGTGGCTCAGTGAGTAAGGCGCCGGCCCCATATACCGAGGGTGGCGGGTTCAAACCCAG
>NW_003852539.1:2838105-2842725 GCF_000181295.1 Otolemur garnettii | reverse complement strand
GTAGTCCCAGGTACTTGGGAGGCTGAGGCAAGAGAAATTGCCTAAGCCCAAGAGCTGGAGGTTGCTGTGAGCTGTGACGCCACCGCACTCTACTGAGGGCAACAAAGTGAGACTCTTTCTCTAAAAATAAATAAGTTTCTGCACTGGCCACCTTTATCCACTTGGCAATAAGGATAAGCCTGTATTTCATTAGAGTCAACCAGCTAGGTTACTTTAATCAGGGCACAGACAAAGGAATAAAAAACAAGAAAAAAAAAATGAAGATGGTGTTTCATGTGAAAATAACCTGAGGTGGTTATGTATAGTTTTACTCATCTATATAGCAGCAGGATTCATAAGTGATTTTTTTTAAAAAAAAACTGTACAATAATGTTTTTATTTGTATTGGAATTATAGTGGAACTTCCTTACAGCATCTATTGCCTTCTCTGTTCAGTATTTTCTTACATAGAGTGTTTATACCAGAATACTCAGCCCTTGATACAAGAATATATTATCTTTCAAATTCTTGCCTTATTAGTTATCGAAGCTAGAAAGTGTTATAAAGAAGTTTTACATTATGTAACAAAGTTTACAGGAAAGTCACCAATTTTTTTTGACTTAGTCATCTCATTTTTAATAGATTGCAAAGGTCGACTGCAAGGAAGTACTAGACATCATATGTAATCTGGAATCTGAGGGTCAGGATAACACAGCATTTGTTCTTTGTACGACTTACCTTACCCAACAGCTCCAAACAGCAAGTGTATATTGTTCTTGGTAAGTATATATATTTAGTTTTTATGTCTTTTGTTTGCTAGTACATAGTATAGCATTTAGGATGTATGTAAAACATTTTGTTTCAAATATAAAATCTAAGGAAATTAAATGATGAACTGTGAATAAAATCTTGCTTTCAAAAAATAATAATTTAAAAATATCATTCAGGGCGGCACCTGTGGCTCAGGGGTTAGGGTGCTGGCCCCATATACTGAGGGTGGAGGGTTCAAACCTGACCCCGGCCAAACTGCAACAACAACAACAACAAAAATAGCCGGACATTATACTAGGCGCCCGTAGTCCCAGCTACCCGGGAGGCTGAGGCAAGAGAATCGCCTAAGCCCAGGAATTGGAGGTTGCTGTGAGCTGTGTGACGCCACAGCACTCTACCAAGAGTGATCAAGTGAGACTCTCTCTCTCTGGGAGAAGAAAAATCATTCAGTTAATCTAGGCAAGAAAGTGTAAAATGTTCCTCTCGGTCATCCCATAAAGGGATAAAATAATGTCAGTGTGGAACAAATGGGTCTTAAAATGTTTCCTTTGTGTTTCTTAGTATCTTCTGGTAGTCAGTCCTCTCTTACTTGGAACCCCACTCATGAAAAGCATCAAATTAGGTTTCTAGGTCATACTAGCGCTAAAAAAGGAAATCCATTTGAGTAGCAGTCTCCTTTGCAACTTTGTTACTATTTAGCTGAATTGCTGATTTCTGTTTTAATTCAGTTTATCTCATTTGCTTACTGAGTACTTAGTTGCCAGAAAGGAAATAGTAAGCGTACCTATGGTTCTTTCATCCTAACTGTATTGACTCCATTTAGGTCACAGGGAGTAAGAAACCTCTAAAACGTAAGATTCTCTGTCAGTAAGTATCAGATCAGTGGTATGGATGATGCTTTAGAGAACGGTGCTCACTGTATACTATAGTAAGAAAGGTATCAGGGAGGGATAAACTTGAACGTTAATTGTAAAAATAGGTTAGATTTATATAATCTTGATTAGAGAACTGGTGAGTATTTCAGAGACTAAGGATGGCTTAAAGTTGGAAATAAGTATTTTGTTTTTACAAAAACCTGATAAAGCCTTTTGTACACTTCGGCTCTCGTTGATCTCCCTCTGGATCATCTGTGTATATTTGTATAATTTTACTGTTACTATTTTGTATGTTAATAAAGTTTTTGTTTGTTTTTTGAGACAGAGTCTCTCTATGTCACCCTGGGTAGAGTGCCGTGGCGTCACAGCTCACAGAACCTCCAACTCTTTTTTTTTTTTTTTTTGAGACGGAGCCTCAAGCTATCCCCCTGGGTAGAGTGCCATGGCATCACGCTCACAGCAACCTCCAACTCCTGGGCTCAAGCGAGTCTCCTGCCTCAGCCTCCCAAGTAGCTGGGACTACAGGCGCCCGCCACAACGCCTGGCCATTTTTTGGTTGCAGCCGTCATTGTTTGGCGGGCCCGGGCTGGGGATTCGAACCCGCCACCTTAGGTGTATGTGGCTGGCGCCTTAGCCACTTCAGCCACAGGCGCCAAGCCAGAACCTCCAACTCTTAGGCTTAAGCAATTCTCTTGCCTCAGCCTCCTAAGTAACTGGGACTACAGGTACCCGACACAATGCCTGGCTATTTTTTTTTTTCCTGAAGAACTTCAGGAAACTCCTGGTGAAGTTGTCATTGTTGGCTGGCCCAGGGCAGTTTCAAATCTGCCACCAAAACCAGTTATTTTTGTTTACTGTTTTCACTTACAAATATTATTTGTGAATTATAATTATCTCACCCAATCCCTATAATGATCATTGTATAGTTGAGGCTGTAGAGAATCATATGATCTTGTAATTACTCAGGGTTTCAAGGTTAAGGTGGTAGAGGTGAGATTCAAGACTAGCGTTTTGGATCCCTTTTTTTTTCTTTTTCTTTCTTTCTTTTTTTTTTTTAGACAGAGCCTCGAGCTATCTCCCTGGGTAAAGTGCTGTGGCATCACAGCTCACAGCAACCTCTAACTCCTGGGCTTAAGCGAGTTTCCTGCCTCAGCCTCCCAAGTAGCTGGGACCACAGGCGCCCACCATAACACCTGTTTTTTGGTTGCAGCCATCATTGTTGTTTGGCGGAGCCCAGACTGGATTTGAACCCACCACTGTAGGTGTATGTGGCTGGCGTCTTAGCCACTTGAGCCACAGGTGCCAAGCCAGGTTTTGGATTCCTAATCCAGTGCTTTTCTTCTGTACACTTGCTTTCCTGGCACAACCAAAATTCAAATTGTAGTCTTCATTTACCATAGAGTCTACTATGCCAGCGTTATATTTCCTATGTAAAAGGAAATAGTGGGATGGGAACTTAAATATATTTTGCTATAACCATTTTGAGTACTTTATTAAGAAACCAAAAAAGAAGTGATACAAATAAAAAGAATTGGCTCGGCACCCATAGCACAGTGGTTACGGCACCAGCCACATATACCAAAGTTGGCGGGTTAGAACTCAACCTGGGACAGTTAAAACAACAATGACAACTGCAACAAAAAATAGCCAGGCTGAGAGTGGCGGGTTCAAACTCGGCCCCGGCCAAACTGCACCCAAAAAAATAGCTGGACTTTGTGTCTGGCACCTGTGGTCACCTGTGGTCTCAGCTACTTGGGAGACTGAGGCAAGAGAATCGCTTAAGCCCATGTCTTTGGGGGTTGCTGTGAGCTGTGACAGAACGGCACTCTACCGAGTGCAACATAGTGGGACTCTGTCTCCAAAAATAAAAAAGAATTGCTAAATAGCAGTGAGATTTTGATTACGCAGTCAAGTAGAAGAGTTTTTTTAAATGAACCAGAGATCAAGAGATTAAACGTTATAATCTCAGTAAAACATACATACATGGTTCAGGATCAAACCCCTATTTTTTTTTGTTATCGTTAAAATAATTTCTTTTTTTATAATGAATAAATATCTGCTGGTTGTTGGTAGGTTTCCAATGTAAAGAATAAATAACATCATATAGGGAATGTGTTACAGATTTTAAGTGTTATTAAATATATATTCATAGTTTTATTAATATTTCTGATACAGCTTTCTTTTTATAGCGCCTCATACATTTTCCCTTATTCACTCAGCCTCCATTTGTTCTTCCAAAGATATTAGTGGCTCTAGGATTAATGCTGTTCCTCTACAACAGGAAGGGATTAGTAGGGATTTCCCTTTGTGACCTCCCGAGGAGGTAAGGAAAGAAAATCTTAAGTCTCTTCGCACATTATTAAAAAATAAGTTCCTTCCAAGCAGTTCAAGGAGAAATAGTGTCTAACTTGGTATTTTACCTCTCTATTGTTTTCAAAAGCTTGGGGTTTTTTTTGGTTTTTGTAGTTGGATATTGGAGTTAGAATACCTGTAACATAAAACAGTGAATTTTACCAGGGAAAATTAACCTTAGGAATTCTGTTCAAATAACATAAGAGTCTTTGGTTATTCTGGGGTTAGTAGGATATAAAGAGTATTTGTTTAGGAAAAAAAAATGTTCTTTTAATTAAGCAGAAATTTTGGTGAAAGAGATACTGGGATTTTTAAGAAGGTGACAGTAAAGTTGAAATGCAGTAATAAAAGCAGTCAAGCTTATTTTTAAAGACATATGTTGGCTCGACGCCTGTGGTTCAAGCGGCTAAGACGCCAGCCACATATACCTGAGCTGGCAGGTTCAAATCCAGCCTGAGGCCGCCAAACAACAATGACTGGCTGCAATCAAAAAATAGCTGGGTGTTGTAGCAGGTGCCTGTAATCCCAGCTACTTGGGAGGCTGAGGCAGGAAACTCGCTTAAGCCCAGGAATTGGAGGTTACTGTGAGCTGTGATGCCACAGCACTCTACCCAGGGCAACAGCTTGAGGCTCTGTCTCAAAA
>NW_003852539.1:2832134-2837227 GCF_000181295.1 Otolemur garnettii | reverse complement strand
CTTGAGCCCAGGAGTTGGAGGTTGCTGTGAGCGTGATGCCATGGCACTCTACCCAGGGGGATAGCTTGAGGCTCCATCTCAAAAAAAATAAAAAAGAAAGAATGTATACATAAAGATGTGTGATTACTGGTGCTACTTTAAAACTAAAATCATACAGTTGAACCTTGAATCTCCACACTTGCGGTGAATATTTGATAGCCTTTAATATTCAGTGGCCTTTGACTTCTATAGTGTCTCTGAGCTTACATTTCATAGGTTTTACATTTGTTTCTTCAGATATATTTACAAGTCTGTTCTGTCCCAATTAGCTTGTAATATAATAGTACATGATATCTACGTCCCAGTTGTGTCCCCAGCACCTGGTGAAAGACCAAGATGTATTTTATTTAACTGAATTCATAGCATGAAAAGGAGATCATGGGACCAATTACTATTTGTAGTAGCCTTTTTAGGTGCTGGTCACTCCTTAATTCCACACGGGGCTTTATTAGGGGTTTTCCCCCCTCATTTCTAAAATACCTAAAATTTTCAAGCTCAGCATGACATGTTAATTGGACTTCATGGGTCTCTTGCTATGCAGAAATACAGAATAGCTTAAAATTCTTGCTTGGTAGCTAGATCGCTGCCAAAATGTGTTTTCTACTATTAATAGAAGTAAATTTCCTTTTCCAATTTTATAAATTTGTTGGGTTTTTTTTTTTTTTTTTTTTTTGAGTCAGAGTCTCACTATGTCACCCTCAGTACAGTGCTGAGTGGACAGCAACCTCCAATTCTTGGGACTAAGCAATTCTCTTGCCTCAGCCTCTCAAGGAGCTGGGACTATAGGTATCCGAACAACACCTGGCTATTTTTTGGTTGTAGTTGTCATTGTTGTTTGGCAAGTCCAGGCTGGATTTGAACCTGCCATATTTGGCCGTCACCCTATCACTGAGCTACAGCACTGAGCCTAAATTTGTTTTTCTTGTTTGTTTTTGTTGAGACAGAGTCACACCATATGCCCTTGAGCAGAGCGCAGTGGCTTGGTAGCTCACTGCAACCTCAGACTCCAGCATGTGGGCATCTTGCTGCCTCAGCCTCCGGAAGCCGCTGGGATTACAGGTGCTCGCCCTGGCACCTGCCTGAGTTTTTCCTTTTTTTGTTTTTTTTTTTTTCATGAGTCGGGGTCTCACTCTTGCTCAGGTGAGTCTCGAACTCCTGAGCTCATTCTCCCTCCTCAGCCTCCCATAGTGGTAGGATTACAGGCGTGAGCCACTGTGTCTGGCAATTCGTGTATTTTTGTTAAGAGCTAGGGAATGGGCTAATTGAAGGGTACAGTAGACCATCTGCACATTAGAAGCATACATACAATGGAATCATTTCAATATATTTTTTAATAGCTGTATGTTTTTAAAAATCATATTACTACTAAGAAAATGCCATAAAGGCTATGTTAACCAGTTTGATGAAAACATTTCAAATGGCATGTAAAACCAGCACACTGTACCCCATGATTGCATTACTGTACACAGCTATGATTTAATTTTAAAAAATACATAAAAATATATTTTAGGGGCGGCACCTGTGGCTCAAGGGTAGGGCACTGGTCCCATATGCTGGAGATGGCAGGTTCAAACCCAGCCCTGGCCAAGAAAAAAAAAAAAAGAAAATTATAAATAAGAAATATATTTTTAAAAATCATATTACTAAAGTAATTGAAGAAAGATTTGTCCCAGTGCATGTGTCATGTAGCAGACTATAAGATACTATTGGTTTATGCTTTCATTGTTCCAGTGTACAGATTTCAGTGGCTGATTAGAGTGACATTTTGCTATCCTCACAAGTAACATACTGATTGCCACAGTTTCAGGCATGTTTATATATGTTGGTGGGTATTAGTTTTAAATCATTGATTTAGGCTGGGTGTGGTGACTCAGCCTGTAATCCCAGCATTCTGGGAGACCAAAGCATGTGGATTGCTTGACTCAGGAGTTTGAAACCAGCCAGAGCAAGAGTGAGACCCTATCTCTACTAAAAATAGGAAAACTAGCTGGGCGTTATGGTGGGTGCCTATAGGCCCAGCTTCTTGGGAGGCTGAGGCAAGAGGATTTCTCAAACCTAGGAGTTTGATGTTGCTGTGAACTATAATGCCACGGCACTCTATCCAGGGCAACAGAGTGAGACTCTGTCTTTTAAAAAAAAAAAAAAAAAGGCAGGAGGATCACATATATATATACACACACACACACACGTATGTATAAATCATTGATTTGTACTATGTAAATATTTTTACAAATAGAAAGTACATGATAAAAATGCTCTTTTGAAAATTGTGCTTATTTGGAGTTAAACTACCTGAAGCCTGTACTTAATCTGGAATAAATCAAGCTCTAGATATTATGATTTATCATTTTAAGAACCTTAATTCTCAACCTGCCTTTCGCCACTTTCTCAGAGTTGTCTAGCTTTAAACTAGTGAATTTTAGTTAGTTGACATCATTTAACCTTTTAATCTTCATAATCGGGATTTACTGGCTTTGATAGTTTTGTTCCGTTCAAGTAGTATAGATTTCACATACATGTATTTTGACAGATAACTGTTCTTTATCTCTGAGGAGATATATATATATATATAATTCTTCATTTCCTTTGCTCTTTAAAATTCTATACTATTCTCAAAAGTTTTTATTACTTAAAATGCTTAATTTCAGTAAAGTAATCATGTGAGTTTAAAATGAATAGTCATCCCAACTTGCCTAGCAGCATCTATTTTCACAGCTGGCCTACCTCAGTTTTCACTCTGGCTAGGAAAGAAGCACTAGTCAAAGACAAACAAACATTTAAAGGCATTAAAATTAATCATATCTGTTATAGCTTAAGTATGCAATCATTAAGCATGATAAGGTTTGATCATACCTTTTGAGACACTGTATATTCTTTTTTTTTTTTTTTTTTTTTTGTGACAGAGCCCCCGGGCTTTCTTATGGAACACCTCCCGGAGGATCTGCTTGAGGATTTCTTTTTTCTTTTTTTTTTTTTTTGAGACAGAGTCTCAAGCTGTCCCCCTGGGTAGAGTACCATGGCATCACGCTCACAGCAACCTCCAACTCCTGGGCTCAATCGAGTCTCTTGCCTCAGCCTCCCAAGTAGCTGGGACCACAGGCGCCCGCCGCAATGCCCGGCTGTTTTTTGGTTGCAGCCGTCATTGTTATTTGGCAGGCCTGGGCTGGATTCGAACCCGCCACCTTAGGTGTATGTGGCTGGCGCCTTAGCCACTTGAGCTATAGGTGCCAAGCCTCATTTCTATCTTTGAAACAAAATTTCTTTTTGTTTGTTTTTGAGACAGAGTCTTACTCTGTTGCCCTGGGTAAAATGCCATGGCATTATGATACTTCACAACTACCTCAAACTCTTGGGCTAGAGCATTCCTCTTGCCTCAGCCTCCCAAGTAGCTGGGAATACAGGGGCCTGCCACAATGCCCAACTAGTTTTAGAGACTGGGCAGTGGGGAGAGGGGGTGATAGGAGGGTGTCTCACTCTTGCTCAGACTGGTCTTTTAATCTCTTGACCTCAAGCAATCCACTGAGCTCAGCCTCTGAGAGTGCTAGGGTTACAAGCATGAGCCTCCACACTCAGCCCTTTGAAGCAAATTTTATAACTACTTAAGAACTTCAGGCTTGGCGCCCGTATCTCAGTGGTTAGGGCACCGTCCACATAACACCAAGGCAGGTGGATTTGAACCCAGCCTTGGTCTGCTAAACAACAATGACAACTGCAACAAAAAATAGCAGAGTGTTGTGACAGATGCCTAAAGTCCCAGCTACTTGGGAGGCTGAGGCAAGAGAATAGCTCAAACCTAAGAGTTAGAGGTTGCTGCGAGTTGTGATCTTACGACACTCTACTGAGGGCAATATAGTGAGACTCTGTCTCAAAAAAAAAAAAAAAAAAAAAAAAAAGAATTTTGCCTTATGAGAGCCCTAGTTACTTCCTTTTTTTTTTTTTTTTTTGAGACAGAGTCTCACTTTCTGAGCCTTGGTAGAGTGCCATGGTGTCATAGGTCAACTTCAAACTCTTGGGCTTAAGTGATTCTCTTGCCCCAACCTCCCAAGTAGCCGGGACCACAGGTGCCCCTTTCCTACCCGACTCCCATTACTTCTTTAGAAATATAAGAAAATAAATTCTGTTAAATATGTTTATTTTTAGTCTGTTAAAAATAGGTGTTTTCATTTCTTTTTTTTGTTGTTGTTGTTGTTGCAGTTTGGCTGGAGCTGGGTTCGAACTCGCCACCCTCCACATATGGGGCCAGTGCCCTACCCACTGAGCCACAGGTGCCACCCCAGTGTTTTCATTTCTTAAGTTTTGGATTTGTTTCCAGCTTCCTGGAATAGTGTCTATTAATACCAATATAGAATATCAGTGTTTTAAAACTAGCTTATGAAAATAACATGGATTTAGTATTGAAAACCATTTAATGGGCTGAGGGTGATGGTGCACACCTGTAATTCTAGCACTCTGGGAGACCAAGGTGAGATAATTCTTTGAGCTCAGGAGTTCAACACCAGCCTGAGCAAGAATGAGACTCTGTGTCTACAAAATAATAATAATAATAATGAATAATCTGGCTCGGTGCCTGTAGCTTAAGTGACTGAGGCGCCAGCCACATACCCCAGAGCTGGCGAGTTCGAATCCAGCTTGGACCTGCCAAATAATAATGACAGCTACAACTAGGAAATAGCCGGGTGTTTTGGCAGGTGCCTGTGGTCCCAGCTACTTGGGAGGCGAGGCAAGAGAATCACTTGAACCTAGAAGTTGGAGGTTGCTGTGAGCTATGATGCAACTGCACTCTACCCAGGGTGACACCTTGAGGCTCTCTCTCTCAAAAATAATAATAATAATAATAATAATGAATAATTTTCCAGGCATTATGGCAAGTGTCTGACTACTCAAGAACCTGAGGCAGGAGGATCACTTGAACCCAGGAGTTTCAGGTTGCTGTGTGGTATGCTGATGCCAAGGTGCTCTAGCCTGGACAACAGAATGAGACTCTGTCTCAAAAAAGAAAGAAAAGAAAATCATTTAACAGGCTCGGCGCCTGTGGCTCAAGCAACTAAGGCTCC
>NW_003852539.1:2829538-2831506 GCF_000181295.1 Otolemur garnettii | reverse complement strand
GATTTTTTAGTTTCTAGGGCTTTTACTGAAAAATTTTCTGTTACCCATTAAATATTTTTATTTAGTCAAGCTTTTTTTGTTTTCCTAATGAATATTTTTGGGATTCCTGTATTTTAGCTGTTTGTAGGAGTGCCATTTGGCTTATTTTATTGGTAGTATGATTATTTAAGCATTCCACAATACAGGCCTTACATAGTATCATGACATTTTAGAGCTGAAAAGGCCCCTTAAGATCAGTATATAGAAGTGTACCTTTAGGCTTGGTGCCTGTGGCTGAAGTGGCTAAGGAGCCAGCCACATACACCTAAGGTGGCAGGTTCGAATCCAGCCCGGGGCCCGCCAAACAATGACGGCTGCAACCAAAAAAGTAGCCAGGCGTTGTGGCAGGCACCTGTGGTCCTAGCTACTTGGTAGGCTGAGGCAGGAGACTCGCTTGAGCCCAGGAGTTGGAGGTTGCTGTGAGCTGTGATGCCACGGCACTCTACCCAAGGGGACAGCTTAAGGCTCTGTCTCAAAAAAAAAAAAAAAAAAGAAGTGTACCTTTCGGCCCGGGTGCAGTGGCTCAGGCCTACAATCCTATCACTCTCGGAGCCTGAGGGGGACGGATTGCCTGATCTCAGGAGTTCAAGACCAGCAAAACCAAGACCCCATCTCTAAAAATAGCCATGCACAGTGGTAGGCAGCTATAGTCTCAGCTACTCAGGAGGCTGAGGCAAGAGAATTGTTTGAACCCAGGAGTTTGAGGTTGCTCTGAGCTATGACGCTACGGCACTCTACCACGGGTGACAAGTGAGACTTTGTACCCTTGTACCTTTAGAATATAGCCATGTGTGGTGGCTCATGCCTGCAATCAGAGCAATTTAGGAGACTGAGGTGGAAGGATAGCTTGAGGCTAGGAGTTTGAGACTAGCCTGGGTGACGTATCTCTACAAAAAAATAGAAAAATTAGATGTGGTGGTATGCCTGTAGTCTCTGCTACTCACAAGGCTTAAAGCAGGAGGATTGCTTCAACTCAGGAGTTTGAAGTTAGAATCAGCTATGATGGCATTGCACTCTTGACCAGGCAACGTAGTAATACCCTATCTCAAAAAACAAAACAACAACAAAAAACAAGTATCTTTTAGTTTTGTATATATTTCTTTGGTAATGCAGTGATGTCTGATCTATGCCTATTAGGAAAAGGTTTAATTCAGTCAATATAATTAGCTACCATTGTAAAGAATAAAACCTTTTAGAGTAAGATAGGGTCTAAATAAGGTTTTTTTAATGTCATCTTAAAATGTTTTGTTGTTTTTATTTTTCCCCAGACACAAGAAAGAAGTTAATGAATTTTCAGGGACAATTCAACAGTTTTTTAATCTAGTTTTTGTTTTCTCTACTGTGAACTTAATGTTCACAAATAAAAAATGGGGTTGTTGGGGGCAGGGCAGCAAATTCAAGTTATTTTAAATGTTTTATCATAATCTTTCCTTTTTTTTTTTTTTAATAGGGAACTGACTCTCTTTTGGAGTAAACTGCAAAGAAGAATCGACCCTTCTGTAGATACTTTCTTGGAGCGCTGTCGTCAGTTTGGTGTCATAGCTAAAACACAGCAGCATTTATTTTGCCTCATTAGAGTTATACAGACTGAAGTGAGTAATTTATATCTGTGCTGATTATTTCTAGAGGGAAGAAATGAGTGGAGAGATAACTTCTCAAACAATTAATTTTAGATAAGGAAAGATAAAAAATAATGAGGTTTCAAATCCAGCCCAGGTCAGCCAAACAACAATGACCGCTGAAACCAGAAAATAGCCAGGTGTTGTGGCAGGCACCTGTAGTCCCAGCTGCTTGAGAGGCGGAGGCAGGAAAATCGCTTGAGCCGGCTCGTCACCTGTGGCTCAAGTGGCTAAGGCACCAGCCACATACACCTAAGGTGGCGGGTTTGAATCCAGCCCCTTCTGAGTTTTGTATGCATGTTACTGGGAG
>NW_003852539.1:2822596-2828259 GCF_000181295.1 Otolemur garnettii | reverse complement strand
TTAGGTGTATGTGGCTGGCGCCTTAGCCGCTTGAGCCACAAGCGCCAAGCCTGGGTTACTTCTTTGACACCATCTGAGGATTATTTATACAAGTCAAGTCTCAGTGGTATCTTTGATACTCCACCCCATTCTCCTTTATGTAACCTTCCATATCCTATACTTTATTTGAGTAATGTTGATCTAATTTTCTCCAGGGAAGACAGGAAAAGGTAAGACAGTCACCATAAAGAAATTGATGGTTATTTCCAGTTACTGTGAATGAAATTGTATCTTCTGTCATAGTAAGAACATTTTCAAGCAACTACAGAACTTGCCTCTCACCTATTTAAAATAATAATTTTACAACTGGCCTTTAAAACAGGTTTTTGTCTGTTTCTTTTTTGAGACAGAGTCTTGCTCTGTTGAACAGCCATAGTGCTGTGACATCAGTCTAGCTTGTAATAACTTCAAATTCTTGGTTTCAAGCCATCCTCCTGCTTCAGCCCCCTGAATAGCTAGAACTACAGGGAACTACCACAATGCTTGGCTGATACTTATGTTTTTAGTACAGGCAGGATCTCATTCTTGGCTTAGGCTGGTCTCAAACTCCTAAACTTCAGTGATCCTCCCACTTTGGCCTCCCAGAGTGTTGGGATTACAGGCATGAGCTCCTGCTCCTATGGAAAACATTTTGTTTTTATTTATTTATTTTTTTTGAGACAGTCTTACTATGTTGCCCTCAGTAGAGGGCCGTGGCATCACAGCTCACAGCAACCTTAAATTTTGGTCTTAAGCAATTCTCTTGCCTCAGCCACCCAAGTAGCCCCCACCACAATGCCTGGCTACTTTTTGGTTGCAGTTGTTTAGTTGACCCAGGCTGCGTTCGAACCCCCCACTCTTGGTGTATGTGGCTGGCACTTGATTATTATTATTATTTTTAAAGAGGCAGTGTCTCACTTGGTCTGGCTAAAGTGCAGTGGCACAATCATAGCTTCAAATTTGTGGATTCAAGCAATTATCTTCCCTTAGTCTCCCACGTAGCTGGGACTACAGGTCTATGTCACCAATGTCCAACTTTTTTTTTTTTTTCAGACAGAGTCTATGTTGCCCTGGGTAGAGTGCCATGGCATCACAGCTCACAGCAGCCTCCAACTCTCGGGCTTAAGTGATTCTCTTGCCTCAGCCTCCCAAGTAGCTGAGACTACAGCCGTCTGCCACAATGACTGGCTATTTTTTGGTTGCAGTTGTCGTTGTTTCAGCTGGCCCAGGCCGGGCTTGAGCCTGCCAGCTTTGGTGTACGTGGCTGGCGTCCTATGCACTAAGCTACAGGCGCCAAGCCTAATTTTTAAAAAATTTTGTCTTGCTGTATTGCCTAGGCTGCCCTAAAACTCATAGGCTCAAGCAGTTTTGCCTCAGCCTCCCAAAGTGCTGGATTATAGGCATGAACCTTTTAGCCTTTCTCTTCTTTAACAGACATTTTAATTTCCTGTTGCTATACAGTGTGTTACACAAACTGAGCACTTAAAACAATGCCTATTTTTATTAGCTCATAGTTCTGCAGGTCACAAATCCAGTACAATGGGACAAGGTTCCCATCTTAGATTATCACAAGGCTAAAATCAAGATATTGATTAGGCTCCGTTCTTATCAGAGGCTCTGTAGAAAGTCTACTTTCTGTCTTATTCTTGTTGACAGAATTCAGTTCCATTTGGTTATAGGACTACAGAACCCATTTTCTTGCTGGCTGTCAGCCAGGGACTTTTCTCAGCTCCTAGAAGATTCCTTACTTCCATTTCAACAAAGGTGCAACGGATTCTTATACTTCTAATGCAGCATCCTTCATTTATGACTTTTAGATTTAGATTTGAAGGGTTCAGTTGATTAGCTCAGAACTACCTGCATAATCCATCTACTTAACATGAACTGATTTGAGACTTTAATTGCATCTGCAAAGTCCCTTTTGCCATAACTTAATCACAGGAATGTTATCGTATCTATACAGTTTCAACCTACACTCAAGGAGAAATTATATAAAGGTGAAGGGTCCCTGGGGATCGTGGAAGAATTCTTACCACAGGGAACCACACAGGAAATGGAAATGGTGCTAGAAGGTTAGGGAAAGCAGGTTTCTGAAACAGAGGAAGGAATTTGCTATCTATCAGCCATTTCTCTTATATCCTCATCTAAGGTACTTTCTACCATAATATTTATTTATGATATTTGGTCTGAAGGGTAGAAGCAGAGTGAGTGTAGGATTCTTTTCTTTTTTCTTTTCTTTTCTTTTTTTTTTTTAGACAGAGTCTTACTATGTTGCCCTGGGTAGAGTGCTGTGGTATCACAGCTCACAGCAACCTCAAACTCTTGGACTTAAGGAATTCTCTTGCCTCAGCCTCCCAAGTAGCTGGGACTACAGGTGCCCACCACAACGCCTGGGTATTTTTTTGTTGCAGTTGTCATTGTTGTTTAACAGGCCTGGGCTGGGTTCAAACCCACCTGCCTTGGTATATGTGGCTGGTACCCTACACACTGAGCTATGAGTGCCAAGCCAGCATTCTTTTCAAAACAAGACTCTAGCAAGGTGATCTAGACTATATGAGTTGGGATCTGGTTCTATTATGAGTATCAGACATCTCATAACAGTAGTGGCCTAAAGAAGATAGAAGTTTCTCCCTCTCTCATATAGGAATATAGTTCAGGTAGACGAGGTTGCTTTAGTGGCTCCACGTACCAGAAATCCAGGTTCCTTTTATCTGCCATCAACATATAGCTTCTATCTTGTATTCTAATCCTGCCTACAATGTGAGAGGAAGCTATACTATGAGACACCTCTCCCTGTTCCCTAAAGACATACACACACACATGTATGGCCACATCTATCTGCAACTGAGGCTATGAATATGCTTATTATTATATATGACTTTGTAACCAGATAAAAATCAGATGTTTTGTTTTTTTTAGAAGGAGAAAGGGATATTAGGAGATAGCCAGTAAACATTTACATAGCCCTTGAGATAGGAAAGGTTAATGATAACAAATAGCCTTTGTGGGCATTTGGTCTCTTGCGGAAGGCAGCAGTGTATAATGGAGAGGGTCTTGTAATAGTACCTCTTTATTTTCTGGGCTTCAGTTCCCTCCTATAAAGACCTTAAAGGTGCTTAGAATTGTTAAACTTTGATTGCATGACTTGAGACAGTCATAAATGGAAGGGATAACTTTTAAATTAAGGACTCCTAAGACTTTAAAATTAGTATGACAGAATGCATATAGATGCCATAATATTTTGAGGTAAAAGATGTAAGAACAGATCATCCTGAATCCAGTTTATTTGGCCATGAGGCACTTTTTGATGGTACTACTATTTCAGAAAATGCCTTTGGTTTAATTCTTCCTCTTTAATAAAGAAACTAAAGCCAGGTAAGGTGGCTCATGCCTGTAATCCCAGCACTCTGAGAGGCCTGGGGTGGGGGGCGGATCACCTGAGCTCATGAGTTGGGAGACCAGCCTTAGCTAGAGGGAGACCCTGCCTCTAAAAATAGCCAGGCATTGGGGTGGGCACCTATAGTCCCAGCTCCTTGGGAGGCTGAGGTAAGAGAATCATTTGATCCCAAGAGTCTGAGGTTGCTGTGAGCTATGATACCACGGCACTCTACCAGGGGCCACAAAATGAGACTGTGTCTTAAAAAAATAAACTAAAAATTAGAAATGTGTGATTTCTGAGGATCATGTATACCTAGTTTACACCAGAGTCAGGACTAGACTGTGAGCACACTGTAATATAAAGTTATAATTTGTAAGTAAAAGTATGAAGGACTTGGAGAAATGTAAGGTTTTTTTTGTTGTTTATTTTTTTTGAGACAGAGCCTCAAGCTGTCCCCCTGGGTACAATGCTGTGGCATCACAACTCACAGCAACCTCCAACTCCTGGGCTCAAGCGAATCTCCTGCTTCCACCTCCCAAGTAGCTGGGACCACAGGTGCCTACCACAGTGCCTGGCTATTTTTTGGTTGTAGCCATCATTGTTTGTCTGGCCTGGGCTGGATTCGAACCCACTACCTTAGGTGTATGTGGCTGGTGCCTTAGCCACTTGAGCCACAGGCGCTGAGCTGAAATGTAAGTTTTAAAAGAATGGTTAGATAGGCCGGTTGTGGTGGAAGAATTGATAGGTTTAGCTGGGCACCGTAGTTCACACCTGTCATCCTCACACCTGTAAGCCTTGTTGAGGCTGGAGGATTACTTAAGTGAGGCCAGGAGTTCAAGACCAGCCTGAGCAACATACCAAGTCCCTTTCTCTACAAAATATTTAAGAAGGGTGACACCTGTCGCTCAATGAGTAGGGTGCTGGCCCCATATACTGAGGGTGGTGGGTTCAAACGTAGCCCTGGCCAAACTGCAACAAAAAAATAGCCAGGCATTGTAGCAGGTGCCTGTAGTCCCAGATACTCAGAAGGCTAAGGCAAGAGAATTGCCTAAGCCCAAGGAGTTGGAGGTTGCTGTGAGCTGTGACTTCACGGCACTCTCTGAGGGTTAATAAGTGAAACTCTGTCTCAAAAACACACACATTTAAGAAAACTACCTGGCCATGATGGCACATGCCTGTTATCCCAGCTACTCAGGAGGCTGAGGCAGGAGGATCACTTGAGCCCATGTGTTGGAAGTTGCAGTGAGCTGTAATGATGCCACTATACTGTAGCTTGGGCAAGAAAGTGAGAGATGCTTTCTCAAAAAAGTCATAGGTTATGAAAAAGATAGTTTAAGTCTTTTTGGAAGACTCGTTTTGAGTTAGGCAGCGCAGAATGTCCATTCTTAAATAGACCACTGTGGTTGTGATGGTGAAATTTGTGAAATCACTGACAATAGTTTTCAAAGAAAAATAACCAGACATGCCATTATATATTCTGAACAAATATACTAAGAAGTTACTAGGTAAAGTAGTAGTGAATAAATTAGAATTTGGATATGGAATATGGAGCTGAATTTTGAAGAAATTTGTGGGTTTTAAACCAAGAAGCTGAGGGAACAAAAGTAGCGTGGCATATTGTATGACAGGCACAAGGGATATAGCCAAGTTAGTTAAGGTTTGGTGTCAGTATAGGCTACAAAATCGCTAAGAGTTCAGGCCCTAGAAATAAATTGCTTTAACTTAAATCTTTGTTCCTATGCTCACCAGCTATTGACATGGACAACTTAACTTTCTGAGCCTTGTTTTTTTGGTCTATAAAATGAAGATAATGTCTATGAAAGAGTTTATTTAAAATAAATACCTAGGATATAATAAGGGTTCTACAAATCTATGGCAATTATTTGTGTTCCCAGCACTTAGAATGATGCCCAGCCCAGAACAATTGCTTAGCAAATTGTTTGCCAATTTTTTTTTTTTCGCAGTATTTGGCCGAGGCTGGGTTTGAACCTGCCACCTCCAGCATATGGGACTGGCACCCTACCCTTTGAGCCACAGGTGCCACCCTTGTTTACCAATTTAAACAGTGAGATTCACTCTTGGTATTCTGTTGAATGTTTACTATGTAGCATAATCACTTTATATTATTTTACTTTTTTTTTTTTGAGACAGAGCCTCAAGCTGTCCCCCTAGGTAGAGTGCCGTGGCATTACAGCTCACAGCAACCTCCAACTCCTGGGCTCAAGCGAGTCTCTTGCCTCCGCCTCCCAAGTAGCTGGGACCACAG
>NW_003852539.1:2812171-2822220 GCF_000181295.1 Otolemur garnettii | reverse complement strand
TTCTGTAGAGACAGTCTCACTTTATTGCCCTCAGTAGAGTGTCATGGCATCACACAGCTCACAGCAACCTCCAACTCCTGGGTTTAGGCAATTCTTTTGTCTCAGCCTCTTGAGCAGCTGGGACTACAGGTGCCTGCCACAACCCCCAGCTATTTTTTTGTTGCAGTTTGGCCAGGTCCAGGTTCGAACCCACCCTCAGTATATGGGGCTGGCGCCCTACCCACTGAGCCACAGGCGCTGCCCATTTTACTTCATTTTTATAACCGTCTCAGAAAAATCTAGTGTTACTACTACTATTACCATTTTTCTGATGAGGAAACGAGTTTGCAGCAGTTAATAACTTGTCACTACAGTGAAGCTGGCAAGTCAAAGGCAATCAAAATCTGACTCTAAAATAAGCTTTTTTAACCACTGCATTTTAAGCCACTTTGCTTAAAAATGATCTTGCTTTTTTTTTTTCTTTTACTTTCTTGGTAAACATGGGGGTCTCTATGGTTTCCCAGGATGTCTCCAACTCTTGGCCTCGAACAATCCTCCTCTGCAGCCTCCCAAAGTACTAGAATTACGAGTATAAACTACCACACCCAACAGTCTTGATTTTCTTTTTTCTGGTTTGTTTGTTTGTTTGTTTGTTTGTTTGAGACAAAGTCTCAAGCTGTCGCCCTGGGTAGAGTGCCGTGGCATCACGGCTCACAGCAACCTCAAACTTCTGGGCTTAAACGACTCTCTTGTATCAGCCTTCCAAGTAGCTGGGACTACAGATGTCTACCACAACGCCTGGCAATTTTTTGTTTTGTTGTTGTTGCAGTTGTCGTTTAGCTGGCCCAGGCCAGGTTTGAACCCACCAGCCTCAGTGTATGTGGGCAGTGCCCTGCCGACTGAGCTACAAGTGCCACCCAACAGTCCTGTTTTTCATTGCTTATGTTATTTAGACATTTCGTTTCCACCTCTCAGATTAAAAATATTTTGTATGCAAGATATTAATCTTACGAAATATACAATCTTTTATCACATATGACTGGGCTTTCTTCCTGATTTGTGACTGGTTTCTGAGAATTTGGTGCCATAGAACAATTTCCTGATTTCTGTTGTTTTTCCATGGAAAGTTGAGGTTCAATTTATTTCTAACTACACTAAATTTTTTTAGAAGGAAATGGAGAAGATCACGTGTTTTAGCTTTGGTGTTTTAAAAACCCTAAAGAAACATGGAGTTTCTTAAATTTAATCTTAGATTCACTTCTATACCTGTGTTTCCTCTTACCCCTATTCATTCAAACTCTATCTTCTCTACACAGCTTAACACCTTCTTTTAATCCTTCAGTGACCTTATTTACCCTGAATTCCTTTGAATTCATGTGCATTTACCTTTGGTACATTTAACACACAAATAAGCTCCATGGGGGTTAGGGCCTGCTTTAATAGGCCAGTGCTTTGTAAAGATGGATCCTATGGCTTGGTGCCTGTGGCTCAAGTGGCTAAGGCATCAGCCACATACACCTAAGGTGGCAGGTTCGAATCCAGCCCGGGCCCGCCAAACAGCAATGTTGGCTACAACCAAAAAATAGCTAGGCATTGTGGCGGGCGCCTGTGGTCCCAGCCACTTGGGAGGCAGAGGCAGGAGACTCGCTTGATCCCAGGAGTTGGAGGTTATTATTGTTCATTGTTGTAACATCTAAGCCAGTCCTTTGCATGTTGAGATAAGAAATATATAAATGTAATTCTTTCACATGAAGAAAGATTTAAGATAGAATTTTAAAACTTTAATGCGGGCAGCGCCTGTGGCTCATTGAGTAGGGTGCTGGCCCCATATACCAAGGGTGGTGGGTTCAAACCCTGCTCCAGCCAAACTGCAACAAAAAAATAGCTGGGCATTATACGAGGCGCCCATAGTCCCAGCTACTCGGGAGGCTGAGGCAAGAGAATTGCCTAAGTAAGCCTAGGAGTTGAAGGTTGCTGTGAGCTGTGTGACGCCACGACACTCTACCAAGGGCGATAAAGTGAGACTCTGTCTCTACAAGAAAAAAAAAAAAACTCTTTAATGCTTTGAGAAGCTAACTTACTTTATTAGTGAAAATTATGTAATCTTTTTGATGTAAAAAATACAAACTTTTCCTTCTTTTTGTTTTTAATAGGCACAAGAAGCTGGTCTTGGAGTGTCAATTTTACTATGTGTTAGAGCTCTTCAACTCAGATCAAGTGAGGATGAGGAAATGAAAGCATCAGTTTGTAAAACAATTGCCTGTCTTTTACCCGAAGACTTAGAAGTTAGACGAGCCTGTCAACTTACAGAATTCTTAATTGAACCCAGTTTGAATGGATTTAATATGTTGGAAGAACTGTATTTGCAACCAGATCAAAAATTTGATGAAGAAAATGCACCAGTTCCTAATTCTCTTCGTTGTGAGCTCTTACTAGCTTTAAAAGCCCATTGGCCTTTTGATCCTGAATTTTGGGACTGGAAAACTTTAAAACGACACTGTCACCAACTTCTAGGACAAGAAGCCTCTGATTCTGATGATGATTTAAGTGGCTATGAAATGTCTATTAATGACACAGATGTTTTGGAATCATTTCTCAGTGACTATGATGAAGGTAGAGAAGATAAACAATATAGAAGAAGAGATTTGACAGATCAACATAAGGAGAAAAGAGACAAAAAACCCATTGGCTCTTCTGAAAGATATCAGAGGTGGCTTCAATATAAGTTTTTCTGTTTGTTATGTAAAAGAGAATGCATAGAGGCCAGGATTCTTCATCATTCTAAGATGCATATGGAAGATGGAATTTATACCTGTCCTGTTTGTATCAAGAAATTCAAGAGAAAAGAAATATTTGTTCCTCATGTGATGGAACATGTTAAAATGCCACCAAGCAGAAGGGACCGATCTAAAAAGAAATTACTGTTAAAGGGCTCTCAAAAGGCTATTTGTCCCAAGAGCCCCTCTGCAACCCCGGAGCAGAATCATTCATTGAATGAGCAAGCCAAAGGAGAATCTCATGAATATGTCACATTCAGCAAATTAGAAGATTGCCACCTGCAAGACAGAGATTTGTACCCATGTCCTGGTACAGACTGTTCCCGTGTATTTAAGCAATTTAAATACTTAAGTGTGCATCTCAAAGCTGAACACCAAAATAATGATGAAAATGCCAAGCACTACTTGGATATGAAAAATAGAAGAGAGAAGTGTACTTATTGTCGACGACATTTCATGTCAGCTTTTCACCTGCGAGAGCATGAACAAGTGCATTGTGGTCCTCAACCTTACATGTGTGTATCTATAGATTGCTATGCTAGGTTTGGATCAGTGAATGAACTCCTTAACCATAAACAAAAACATGATGATCTGCGTTATAAGTGTGAATTGAATGGCTGTAATGTTGTTTTCAGTGACTTGGGACAGCTTTATCACCACGAAGCACAACACTTTAGGGATGCATCTTATACATGCAGCTTTCTCGGCTGTAAAAAGTTCTATTATTCCAAAATTGAATACCAGAATCACCTCTCAATGCATAATGTTGAAAGTTCAAATGGAGATATAAAGAAATCAGTGAAACTTGAGGAGTCTGCAACAGGTGAAAAGCAAGATTGTATTGATCAGCCCCATCTACTTGACCAAACTGATAAATCACATTTACCTGAGGATCTTCTGTTCTGTGCAGAATCTGCAACTACTCAGATAGATACAGAAACAGCAGAAAACCTGAAAGAAAACAGTGACAGTAATTCTAGTGATCAGTTAAGTCATAGCTCTTCAGCTTCAATGAATGAAGAATTAATTGACACACTAGATCACTCTGAAACTATGCAGGATATATTATTATCTCATGAGAAAGTCTTTGTGCCCTCCAGTTTAAAAGAAAAATGTTCAAATGTGGCAGTTTGTTTTGATGGGACTAAGTTTACATGTGGTTTTGATGGCTGTGGCTCCACATACAAAAATGCAAGAGGAATGCAGAAACATCTACGGAAGGTTCATCCATACCATTTCAAACCCAAAAAGGTAAAGACAACAGACATCTTGCCTTGTTTGGGTAATGGACATAATCAAACAACTGAAAAGTTTGATGCAGAAACAAAACCCAGCTCAGATACAAACAGTGACTCTCCAGATGAAAGTCTAGATCATAGTATCCATACCAAGTGTAAACGAGAACATCAAGGTTATTCCTCAGAAGCTTCCATTTGTGTTTCTAAAAGGCCATGTACAGAGGATACCATGTTAGAACTTCTGTTACGCTTGAAACATTTAAGCTTGAAAAACTCAATAACACATGGATCTTTCTCAGGGTCATTGCAGGGGTACCCATCCAGTGGTGCTAAGTCTCTTCAATCAGTTTCATCTTCTATCTCAGACCTTAATTTTCAGAATCAAGATGAAAACATGCCAAGTCAGTACCTTGCACAGTTGGCGGCTAAGCCTTTTTTCTGTGAGCTTCAAGGATGTAAATATGAATTTGTGACCAGAGAGGCTTTGTTAATGCATTATCTTAAAAAGCATAATTATTCAAAAGAAAAAGTCCTTCAGTTAAGCATGTTTCAACATCGGTATTCCCCATTCCAATGTCATATTTGCCAAAGGTCATTTACGAGAAAAACACATCTTAGGATTCATTATAAAAATAAACATCAAATTGGCAGTGACAGAGCAACTCACAAACTATTAGATAGTGAAAAATGTGATCATGAAGGCCCATGCTCAGTAGATAGGTTAAAAGGTGATTGTTCTGCTGAACTTGGAGGTGATCCCAACAGTAATTCTGAGAAGCCACACTGTCATTCTAAAAAAGATGAATGCAGTTCAGAAACAGATTTGGAGTCATCTTGTGAAGAAACAGAAAGTAAAACATCTGATATTTCATCACCAATAGGCAGCCATAGAGAAGAACAAGAAGGAAGAGAGGGAAGAGGTAGCAGGCGAACTGTTGCTAAAGGAAATCTGTGCTACATTTTGAATAAATACCACAAACCATTTCATTGTATCCATAAAACTTGCAACTCCTCATTCACAAATCTAAAAGGCTTGATTCGCCATTACAGAACTGTACATCAGTACAATAAGGAACAATTATGTTTAGAGAAAGACAAAGCAAGAACCAAAAGGGAACTTGTCAAATGTAAAAAGATATTTGCTTGCAAATACAAGGAATGTAACAAACGATTCCTGTGTTCCAAAGCTCTTGCTAAGCACTGTAGTGACTCTCATAACTTAGACCCTATTGAAGAGCCTAAAGTACTTTCTGAAGCAGAATCTGTGGCAAAGTTTTCTTGTAACCAGCCTCAGTGCCCTGCTGTTTTTTATACATTCAATAAGTTGAAGCACCACTTGATGGAACAGCATAATATTGAAGGCGAAATACATTCAGATTATGAAATTCATTGTGATCTCAATGGCTGTGGCCAGATTTTCACCCACCGCAGTAATTATTCTCAACATGTATATTACCGACATAAGGACTATTATGATGATCTCTTTAGAAGTCAGAAGGTAGCAAATGAAAGACTACTAAGGAGTGAGAAGGTATGTCAAGCAGCTCACACTCAGGGGCATGAACATCAGACTACCAGGAGATCATTCAATGCTAAGACTAAAAAATGTGGCTTAATCAAAGAAAAGAAAGCTCCGATTAGTTTTAAAACAAGAGCTGAAGCCCTCCATATGTGTGTGGAACACTCTGAGCACACACAGTACCCCTGCATGGTTCAAGGATGCTCATCTGTGGTGAAGTTGGAGAGCAGCATAGTGAGGCATTACAAACGTACTCATCAGATGAGTAGTGCCTATTTAGAGCAACAGATGGAGAACCTTGTCGTTTGTGTTAAGTACGGTACCAAAATTAAAGAGGAGCCCCCTTCTGAAGTGGAGGCCTGTATAAAGAAAGAAGAAAACACAGGCTGTGAATCCGAGCACACAAAGCACAGCCATTCCCCAGGAGACAGCATACCGCTCCAGAACCCTGATTCCTCTCATCCAGGTGAAAGGGATGGAGGTCAGAAAGGTTGTATAGAAAGCAACCCAGTATTTGATGCAGACACTCTGCTGTACCGGGGAACTTTGAAATGTAACCATAGTTCAGAAACCACTCCTTTGGAACAATGTAATATAGTTCAGCCTCCTCCTTGTAAAATAGAAAATTCCATACCTAATCCTAATGGAACTGAAAGTGGGTCTTATTTCACAAGTTTCCAGCTGCCTTTACCAAGGATCAAAGACTCAGAAAGTGGGCAGCACAGTTCAGGGCAAGAAAACATTGTAAAAAATTTGACCCATGTCCCAAAAGAGAATTTTAGGAAGCATTCACAGTCCAGGTCATTTGATTTGAAGACTTACAAACCGATGGGATTTGAATCTTCATTTCTGAAATTTATTCAGGAAAGTGAGGAGAAAGAAGATGATTTTGATGATTGGGAGCCTACAGAGCACTTAACATTAAGTAGTTCTTCACAGCCCAGTAATGACTTAACAGGGAATGTTATGGCAAATAATATAGTGAATGACAATGACCCAGAAGTTGACATACCTCATTCTTCCAGTGACTCTACAATTCATGAGAACCTGACTGCAATCCCACCTTTAATAGTAGCAGAAACAACAACAGTTCCTTCCTTGGAAAACCTGAGGGTCGTTTTGGACAAAGCATTAACAGACTGTGGAGAGCTTGCCTTAAAACAGCTTCATTATCTTCGGCCAGTGGTTGTCCTTGAAAGATCTAAGTTTTCCACACCAATTTTAGATTTGTTTCCAACAAAAAAGACAGATGAGCTTTGTGTAGGAAGTTCCTAAATAGCAATTTCGTTTTAGAAACAGACTGGCTCCAGCACTGCAACATGGGGACAATTGCCAACTCGAACAAAGGCTAAGACCCAGCTACACCATTATTTAGGGTAGAATAGGCTGTGTATTTACATGAATGTATAATATCTATGTCAGCAGTATTGGCTGAGTCCATTAGCTCTCCAGTTGGTTTATTAATTGGGTTTTTTTGTTTGTTTATTAAAAAAATGGAACTGTACTCTTGTTTGGTGCTAATTAATACATCAAAATATACTGGGGCTTCCTTTTTCAAATTAAGTGTGCATGATTGTATATGAAAAAAATACTAAGGTCCCAGGGAGGGAGGGCTAGGGAAAGGGATATGGAGTTCTTACTTGACTTGAATGTGCACCTGAGGGTGCTTTGTGTAATATATTGTACACTACAGCATCTTATATTTTTTGAGTTGAGTTTCAATAAATTACAATTTTTCACCCATTTCTTGTTTACTCATAATGAGTTTCATGCCACATGTAAACTGGAATTACACATTTATTTTCTGGAATATGCACTCATTTTACCCCAGTAATTTTTCATTTCCTATAAACTAAACCATTGAGGTGAAGTTTTTTTTTTTAAACTATTAAAATTTTTGTGAAAGAAAATTCTGAAATCAAGTAATTAACTCTGGGAGTCAAGATTGCTGCCAGCAGAGGGTATCCAGAAGTTGGCCAGGTAGAAAAGAGAGGGTATGCCAAGCAAAACGTGAATGGGAAAGCAAATTCAGAGATACAAAGTCCTGTATCCTAGGAAATAGAATTTTTTTTTCCTGAGAAATAGAATTTAATATGTTGACAGTAAAAGGTGAGCAATAGAAAGGGGTGGGGTTATTGTACAGAGAGGTAGGAACCAAAACATGAATCCTGGGAGTTTGGACTCCTGTAGATACCAAGAGCCTTTGAAGGATGTTAAGCAAAGTAACAATTCAAATCTTAATTTATAGATAATTTAAAATGTGGAGTGCAATTTTAAGAGCTGAGAATGGGACAGATAAGACTTTGAAGTAATTGAGGCAAATTTGGTGAGGGTCTATACTGACACATGTAGCAGAAGGCGGAGTAGATGAAATCGAGGATTATCTGGGCTTGGAGAGTGAAGAAAATGATTTGAGGCAACCCAAAAACTTAGTAGTAAGGAGGAATGGGTTTTTAGGAAGAGGATGGAAAGCCAAGATGAGCTTGGTTTTTGGATGTCTTGAGTTTCAGTGGACTCTGAGCCATCTTTGGTAACAAGGATAGCAATGTGTTCTAATTTAGTAGCTTTATTCTCTGTTTCTTGTGATGTTTCCAACCATTTCATTAGCTAGCAGCGAAATGACTCAAACCAAACCTATCATCTCTCATCGCTGCTTTGGTTTTCAAGAGTTCTAAACACTCTCCCATTCTCTACTTCACCCAGAATTCTCTTGCTTCATTGTTTCCCCCATTTTAACCACCACATGTATAAAAAGAGGTGAGGAACTGTGAATGTTTTGTTTGTTTGTTTGTTTCTTTTGGTGACAGAGTCTTAAGTTACCCTGGGTGGAGTGCCGTGGCATCATAGGAACCTTCAACTCCTGGGCTCAAGCGATTCTCCTGCCTTCGCTTCCCAAGTAGCTGGAAGTATAGGCACCTACCACACGACTAGCTATTTTTTGATTGCAGCCATCATTATTGTTTGGCAGGCCCGGGCTGGATTTGAACCTGCCAGCTCAGGTGCTGAGCCACTGTGAATGTTCTTTTTTTTTTTTTTTTTGAGACAGAGCCTCAAGCTGTCGCCCTCGGTAGAGTGCTGTGGCTTCACAGCTCACAGCAACCTCAAGCGAGTCTCCTGCCTCCACCTCCCAAGTAGCTATGATTACAGGCACCCACCACGATGCCTGGCTAATTTTTGGTTGCAGCCATCATTGTTTAGTGGGTCCAGGCTGGATTCGAACCCACCAGCTCAGGTGTATGTGGCTGACACCTTAGCTGTTTGAGCCATAGGCGCTGAGCCTGTGAATGTTCTTAATTAGTCTTCCTGGGAGTATTCCATTCCCAATCCTTTCTCAGTTTCAGATTGCCTACTACTCATCTCTTCCTCTCTCCATTTTGAGACACAATCACTCTGTCATCCTGGCTAGAGTGCACTGGCAGCAGCATCATAGCTCGTAGCAGCCTCAAACTCCAGGGTTTCAGTGATCTTCCTGCCTCAGCTTCTCGAGACTACAGACTTCCACCAGCATGCCCAGCCAGTTTTTTCTGTTTTCGATACAGGCAGGGACTCACTCTTGCGTGGCCTGTTCTTGAACTCCAGACCTCAAGCAATCCTCTGCTTCAGTCTCCCACCATGCCTAACAAGATTGCCTATTTCTGGGCAGCGCCTGTGGCTTAGTGAGTAGGGCACTGGCCCCATATACTGGAGGTGGCGGGTTCAAACCAGCCCCTGCCAAAAAAAAAGAGATTGCCTACTTCTGAGCTGAGCTATCCAAACATAGTCTTTGGGGACATAGTCATTCACCAATATATGCACATATTCAAAAAACAGTTTCAGATGCTTTTGTAGACAAAAATACAAAGTAAATTTTTCAAGGCCTGCATGGCATTTTAACATAAGGTGAAGTAGAACTAGGTAGCTCAGAACATTGTTACAAGTGTGGTAGTGGGCCAGCAGCTTGTTTATTTTTTTAGAGACAGAGTCTCACTTTATCGCCCTCGGTAGAGTGCTATGGTATCACAGCTCACAGCAATCTTGCCTCAGCCTCCCAAGTAGCCGGGACTACAGGCACCTGGCTATTTTTTTTGTTTCAGTTGGCTGGGGCTGGGTTCGAACCCGCCACCCTTGGTATATAGGGCTGGCGCCCTACCCACTGAGCCACAGGCACTGCCCAGCAGCATCAACTCATTTAAAATGCAGAATTTCAGGCCCCACTCCAGAACTACTGGACCAAAATCTGCATTTTCATAAGGTCAGATGAATTACATAGGCACAAAAAAACTTGTAGAAGTACTGGCCTGGAATTCAAAGTGGGGAGTACTGTGCAAAATCAGGTAATTTTACTTTTTAGCACTTTATATAAAATTATCTGGTTGAATTTTTATTATCCCATGGAGCAGGTGCTGTTATCCCTTATTTAGCAGATAAAGAACTTGAGATGTCTTGCCTTGCTGACACAAATAGAGATCAAGTCCAGTTTCCAATCTCTCTGACTAGAAAACTATCAGGGAGGGGCATTTAATGTGAAAGCAACAGATGAAAAAAAAAATTTTTTTT
>NW_003852539.1:2810168-2811382 GCF_000181295.1 Otolemur garnettii | reverse complement strand
CTGGGCTCAAGAGAGTCTCCTGCCTCTGCCTCCCAAGTAGCTGGGACCACAGGCGACCGCCACAATGCCTGGCTATTTTTTTGTTGTTGTTGCAGCCATTGTTGTTTGGTGGGCCCAGGCTGGATTTGAACCCACCACCTTAGGTGTATGTGGCTGGCACTTTAGCCACTTGAGCCACAGGTGCCAAGCCTATAAACTAAGTTTATCGTTTTTGAAAGTGGATAGTGGAGGGCCAGACATGGGCCAGGCATGGTCTCATGCCTGTAATCCTGACACTCTGGGAGGCTGAGGTGGGTGGATTGCCTGAGCTCAAAAGATCCCATTACTAAAATAGAAAAAATAAAGAGTGAATGGTGGGCTGGGTTTGGTGGCTTATCCCTATAATCCCAGCATTTACTCAGGACCTGGTGGGAGAATTGCTTAAGGCCAGGAGTCTGAGACCTGCTATCATACTCCTATCTCTACTAAAGGAAAAAAATAATGGGAAGTAAGATTCGAAGTGTTAAGGTAAAAGCCAAGTAATACAGCTCCAACTCCACTGTCATACATCCAAGTGTTGACATTTCTTCATTGGGTATAGAAATAGAAGACTGGTACATAATGTTTCTGTGAATAATGTGTAACCTATAAGAAAGTTTCTGAAAGAAACTTCTAAAAATCAAAAAGTTACTTCTCCCACCCCAAGGTAAACTGATACCTCCTGCCTTTATGCTACTGATTTGTACCATATTACATAGAGCTGGGTCTAGAAAGAATGGTTTCCACTGCTCTGACCTCCTTGGTCTGTAACTGCAAGTGTGGATTCCAACAGACTATATTTGGAGGTCTGAATCATTTTGAGGAAGGTAAACAGGAGATACAGATTTTAGATTTTAAAACCTGTCAACATGTATTTGGCAGGTTTAGCCTGGAAAAGAATACCAAAGGCCTAGAAAAGCTATCTGAATGTTAAATAAGAAGCCAAATATTTACTAAGCATATACTTTCCACTAGCCTCTGGGTGATAAGCGTGTTGAACAAGACTCATTTGATTTCCTGGATCATGGAGATTTAGAGTCTAAACACTACAAAGAATTAGTTAAGTAAAAGTGACAGAAAAAAAGCTCTATGAGGGCTCGGGGCCTGTGCCTCAAGCGGCTAAGGCGCCAGCCACATACACCTAAGGTGGCGGGTTCGAATCCCCAGCCCGGGCCCGCCAAACAACAATGATGGCT
>NW_003852539.1:2808387-2809610 GCF_000181295.1 Otolemur garnettii | reverse complement strand
TCCCAACTACTTGGGAGGCTGAGGTGAAAAGATCACTTGAGCCGAGTACAAGACTATAATGCAGGGCTGGGTGGCTCATGCCCATAATCCTAGCACTCTGGAGGCTGAGGTGGGTGGATAGCTTTAGCTCACGAGCTCCAGACCCACCTGAACGAAAAGCCAGACCCCCGTCTCTACTAAAAATAGAAAAAACAAAACAAAAAACAGGTAAGAGGATCTCATGACCCCAAGTATTGGAGGTTGCTATGAGCTATGATGCTAGGGCACTCTACTCAGGGTGAGAGCTTGAAACTCTGTCTCAAAAAAAAAGACTATAGTGCATAATAATCACATTTGGGAATGAATAGCCATTGCTCTCCAGCCTGGCAGGTGGGGAGAGGGTGTGTGTGCCCGGAAGCCAAAGAAAGAGGGTAATCCAATTATCCAACTGTGTGCAGAGGCTTTGTGGTCCAGCAGCTTTGTTGGTGACCTAGACAAGACTACTATAGCCGGAGTTGAAAGAATGAGTTGGAGAGGGAAAGGAGAGAAGATTGGATTAATAAGCAGGGAGCAAGTACAGGTATTTTCAGGCCCTAAAGCCATATTCTAGATTTTAGACTTTTGTTTGAAAGACCACAGAGAACCTATGGAAGCCTTGAAATAGGTGCTTGCATAAATCATTAAGGCCTGACACGGTATGATTCTGAAGACTACCAAGTGAAAGGGACTGAGTGATAGATGGCTGGACAGATGGATGACACAATTAAAGGTGAGCTGAGATGCCACCTCAGACAGCGATAAATTCTTCATCATTTGGAGGTATTCAGATATCCAAGAGGGGAGTCAAACAAAAAATGAGTTTTTTGCCCTGGATTGTCTTTGAAGCACCTTATGCTTTTGAGATTTACAATACCTTATATTCACTCATAAATGTCACTACTGACAATACTAGCCCTTACTTACATGCGTGGCAATATTCATTTACACACATTATTGAATCTTCATGTCAACTCTATGAAGTAGGAATTACTCTCGTATGTGACAATGTTCTTTCACACACATTATCAAATCTTCATGTGAACTCTATGAAGTAGGAATTATTCTCACTTTACAAATGAATATGTTAAGCTTTAGGTTAAATAACTTGTCCAAAGTAGTAAGGTTAACGAATGGTAGAGTCAAAATTTGAATTCAGATCCATCATATTCCCAATACCTAACTTTTTTTTTTTTTTTTTTTTTTTT
>NW_003852539.1:2805797-2807690 GCF_000181295.1 Otolemur garnettii | reverse complement strand
TTGGCGGGCCCGGGCTGGGGATTCGAACCCACCACCTCAGTTGTATGTGGCTGGCGCCTTAGCAGCTTTAGCCACAGGCGCCGAGCCCCCAATACCTATCTTAACAGCTACTCTATACACAAAACTACACAAATATGATAATAGCCACTTAATGAACACTTTTGGCTATATAAAGGTATTTTCATTGATTTAAAAATATTTGAGGGCTGGGCACAGTGGCTCACACCAGCCTCTGGGAGGCTGAGGTGGGTGGATTGTTTGAGCTCAGGAATTCAAAACCAGCCTCAGCAAAATCAAGACCCCCATCTTCACTAAAAATATAAAAACTAGCTGGGTTTTGTGGTGGGCGCCTATAATCCCAGCTGCTTGGGAGGCTAAAGCAAGAGGATGGCTTGAGCCCAGGAGTTTGAGGTTGCTATGAGAACAGAGTACTCTAGCCTGAAGCAACAAAGTGAGACTCTGTTTTGGTGGGGGCGGGTTTAGAGACAGAGTCTCACTATGTCACCCTTGGTAGAGTGCTATGGCGTCACAGCTCACAGCAACCTCAAACCCTTGGGCTTAAGTGATTCTTTTGCCTCAGGCTTCCAAGTAGCTGGGACTACAGGTACCCATTACAACACCAGGCTATTTTTTGTTGCAGTTGTCATTGTTGTTTTAGCTGACCTGGGCCCAGTTCAAACTTGCCAGCCTTCGTGTATGTGGCTGGCACCGTAACCACTGTGCTACAGGTGCCGAGCCTATTCTTTTTTGTTTTTTGTTTTTTAATGCCTGCTATGTGCCATGTACTAGGGATATAGTAGTTCAATAAAATAGACATGGTTCCTATCTTTCTTGAGTTTACAATAGTCAGGGAAGACAGATATTGAACCGAAAATTGCACAAATAACTATAATTGTGTTGTGCTTTTAAGTAAAAAAATAAGATGTCATGTAACTTCACCTAATGTAATCTAGTACAGGGAAATGAATCAGTGTCACAATCTTTCTCCAAAAGGTTTCTAGTTTCAACCGTTCTTTAATGGTTTCTGATCTGTGTGTTATAGTCAAATCTCAAGTCTTACCTCAATACCTTTTATTCCTTGCTAGAAATGATTACAGCCATAGTCAGTTACTAGTGGACTATGGGTTTTATATTACTAGAGTCACTCTTAGGTCAGCAAGTCATTTCACCCCAACATAATAGTACTATATTTCCAATAGCACTGTAGACCTCATTTTCTAAATGTGCCCCTAACACTTGAAGCAATACACCACCTCCATTTCCTACAAGAACTAAAGTTATTATTTCTCCACCAGACTTCTCAATTCCTGATTTTTTCTCTTAGTCATCCAGAATGAACAAATTGAAACCTGTTGTGTCTGACTTCTTTATCTTAATCTTGGATAGCTTTATCTTAATCTTGGATAATATATTTTATTTTAATTGTTGTAAATGTGCCTTTCCTTCCTCATTGTGTTCTTCCTCTTAGTGCAAACTCAGATTCCTGCTGCCTAATTTGGTCTCATAATTTGGAGTATATACTTACATGTGAACTACCTGTTTTCAGGAATGCTTTCTGAATGGACCATACGTTTTATTTTATTTTATTTATTTTTTTGACACAGAGTCTCATTATGTCGCCCTAGTAGTGTGCTATGGTGTCACAGCTCACAGCAACCTCAAACTCTTGGACTTAAGCAATTCTCTTGCCTCAGCCTCCCAGGTAGCTGGGAGTACAGGCACCCATCACAATGCCCGGCTATTTTTTGGTGGTAGTTGTCATTGTTGTTTGGCAGGCCCAGGCTGGGTTCAAACCGGCCAGCTTTGGTGTATGTGGCTGGCACCCTACCCACTGAGCTACGGGCGCCAAGCCTATATTATTTTATTTTATTTATTTTATTTTATTGACAAAGA
>NW_003852539.1:2804171-2805444 GCF_000181295.1 Otolemur garnettii | reverse complement strand
GTTGTTTTGGCGGGTCCGGGCTGGGGATTCGAACCCGCCACCTTAGGTGTACGTGGCTGGCGCCTTAGCCGGTTGAGCTATAGGCGCCGAGCCCACCCAGCTATTTTTCTGTTGCAGTTGTCATTGTTGCTTAGCTGGCCCAGGCTGGGTTTGAACCTGCCAGCCTCAGTGTAGGTGGCTGGTGCCTTAACCACTATGTTACTGGTACCAAGCCCATACATTTTATCTTTATATCTTCATATTTCTCAATGAGTAGATAGGAACTAGTTAGTAAATAACTCATTTAAGAACATATCTTACAAGTTATAGTATAGCATGCTACTGTTTACCAAGTGCTTAGAAATAATAACATTTGCCTTTTTTTTTTTTTTTGAGACAGAGTCTCAAGTTGTCCCCCTCAGTAGAGTACTGTAGTGTCACAGCTCACAGCAACCTCAAACTCTTGGGCTTATGCGATTCGCTTGCCTCAGCCTCCCAAATAGTTGGGATTCCAGGTGCCTGCCACAATGCCCGGCTGCTTTTTTGTTGCAGTTGTCATTGTTGTTTAGCAGGGCTGAGCCAGGTTCAAACACACCTACATTGGCGTACATGGCCAGTGCCCTACCCACTGAGCTATGGGCGCTGCGCTCCATTTGCTTTTTTGTTTTTCTGAAATAGAGTCTCACTCTGTTGCCCCTCCCTGGAGTGCTGTGGTGTCAACCTCGCTCACAGCAACCTCAAACTCCTGGGCTCAAGCGATCCTTCTGCCTCAGGGTCCCAAGTAGTTGGGACTGTAGGTGTCCACCACAACACCTGGGCTAATTTTTTATATCTTTAGTAGAGATGGGGGTCTCGATCTTGCTCAGGCTGGTGTTGAAATCCTGAGCTCAAGTGATCCTCTCGCATTGGCCACGCCCAGCCGATACCATTTGTTTCTAATACAAAATTTGTGAAGGAGGTGAAATCTCCATCTACAAATAGGTAAGCAAAGTGAGGCTTAGATATGTCAAGTGCCTTCCCAAAGACCATATTTTTTAAACAATAGTGATATGTGAAAAGCGGTTCTAGGGGCTGGGTGCTATAGCTCATGCCTGTAATCCTAGCACTCTGGGAGGCTAAAGCAGGTGGATTGCCTGAGCTCACAGGTTCGAGACCACCCTGAGCAAGAGCGAGACCCTGTCTCTTTTTCTTTTTTTTTTGAGACAGAGCCTTAAGCTGTCTCCCTGGGTAGAGTGCTATGGCATCACAGCTCACAGCAACCTCCAACTCCTGGGCTCAAGCAAGTCTCCTGCCT
>NW_003852539.1:2798892-2801808 GCF_000181295.1 Otolemur garnettii | reverse complement strand
GGCACCTGTGGTCCCAGCTACTTGGGAGGCTGAGGCAGGAGACTCGCTTGAGCCCAGGAGTCGGAGGTTGCTGTGAGTGTGATGCCATGGCACTCTACCCGGGGGGGATAGCTTGAGGCTCCGTCTCAAAAATAAATAAATAAATAAATAAATAAAATAAAATGTATGGTTCATTCAGAAAGCATTCCTGAAAACAGGAGGCTGTGAGCTGTGTTGCTACTGAGGATGACTTAGTGAGACTCTGTCTCAAAAAAAAAAATCCTATATCCTCAAATTTCCACTCAACCTCATCACATTTCAGTCTTATCATTTGTCATGTGAAATGAATAGCTGCCTGGAGCTATTCATTCCATGGAATTGTTGGAAATGCCCTATATCTACACTGTCTAAGAGAGTAGCCATTAGCTACATGTGGCATTTTTTTTTTTTTTTGAGACTGAGCCTCAAGTTGTTGCCCTGAGTAGAGTGTTGTAGCATCACAGCTCACAGCAACCTCCAACTCCTCGGCTCAAGCGAGTCTCCTACCTCCGCCTCCCAAGTAGCTGGGACTACAGGCACCTGCCACTACGCCTACTATTTTTTGGTTGCAGGTGGTCATTGTTGTTTGGTGGGCCCAGGCTGGATTCTAACCTGCCAGCTTAGGTGTATGTGCTTGGCACCTTAGCTGCTTGAGCCACAGGCACTGAGCCTATTTTATTTTTTTGAGACAGAGTCTCAAGCTGTCCCCTTGGGTAGAGTGCTGTGGTGTCACAGCTCACAGCAACCTCAAAGTCTTGAGCTTAAGCAATTCTCTTGCCTCAGCCTCCCAATTACCTGGGACTACAGGGGCCCACCACAATACCCGGCTATTTTTTGGTTGTAGTTTTTATTGTTGTTTGGCAGGCCGGGGCTGGATTCGAACCTGCCAGCTCTGGTGTATGCAGCTGGTGCCCTAGCTGCTTTAGCTACAGGCACTGAGCCCACATGTGGCTATTTAAATTAACTAAAATTAAAATGTAGGGCAGCACCTGTGGCTCAGTGGATTGGGTACAGGCCCCATATATTGAGGGTGGTGTGTTCAAAACTGGCCCTGCCAAACTGCAACAAAAAAATAGCTGGGCATTGTGGCAGGTGCCTATAGTCCCAGCTATTTGGGAGGCTGAGGCAAGAGAACCACCTAGGTCCAGGAGTTAGAGGTTGCTGTGAGCTGTGATGCCACATCACTCTACTTAAGGCAATAGAAGTGAGACTGTGTCTCTAAAATAAGTAAATAAGTAAATAAATAAAATTAAATTAAAATGTAAAGGCTCGGCACCTGTGGTTCAAGTGGCTAAGGAGCCAGCCACAAACACCTAAGGTGGCGGATTCAAATCCAGGCTGTGCCTGCCAAGCAACAATGATGGCTGCAACCAAAAAAATAGCCGGGCGAGGTAGCGGGCGCCTGTAGTCCCAGCTACTTGGGAGGCGGAGGTAGAAGACTCGCTTGAGCCCAGGAGTTAGAGGTTGGTGTGAGCTGTGATGCGATGGCACTCTACCCATAGGGACAGCTTGAGGCTCTATCTCAAAAAAAAAAAAAAATTAAAATGTAAAATGTAGTCCCTTTCCTACAGTGTCCACATTTCAAGGGGCTAGTGGTTATCACATTGGACAGGGCAGATACAGAACATTGCCATCACTGCAGAAAGTTGTACTGCACAATGCTATGCTAGAGCTGGGACTAGCAAAGACTAGAGAAAGCAATACCAATAACCTAAAAACCCAGGCCAGTGCCTGGTTGCTTTTGAGTGGGAAGGTTGATTAAGTAAGCCAGAAGCAAGCTGGACTTTAGAACAGTGACATCACAAAGCACAGCTCACAAAGGCTTAAGAACACCTGGGCTCTCAGACCACTGCCCTTAACTCATATCTATATTCCAGAAGCCTCTGCAAATGTAGTTCCTGGAGCTGCCGTCTAATTAAAATGCCACCATCTTCATCTTCATCTTTTACCTGGGACAATGTCTTAGATTCTCTCTCTCTCAGCACAATATGGAATTGGATACAAGCAAGTCTTCTGGGAGAGTCTGCTACGCCTCAGCAATCAAATCAGGGGATGCTAGATAATCTTGGTCCGACTGTACAAGTCATCCTGGGGATCTCCTTTATATTTGTGTTGGGAATAGGATTATATTCCTTATGGAAACGAAGTGTTCGATCAATTCAGGTTATACTCTTTTGTTTCAGAGAAATTTAAATAGTTATAAATTGAAATTTGGTTAGTTTTCTCTCATATTGCTGCCACCCAATTTTAAGATCATGCAGATGAGTAAAGGTGAATTCTATTCTTTTTAGTTGGTTGAAACCAGGTTATCCTTGAAAACCTCCACCAACAAGGTTTGGGGCATAAAAATGGTCTTTATCACTGTGGTCTGGTTTGCTTGCTATCATAAAATAGATGAGACAAGTTCATAACCTGGGAAAGCAGCTTTACCCTCAAATTTAATTTGATCATTCATTCATCTTTGAATGCCTACCATGTTTGTAATATAGGCATTGTACTATAACTGAGACTGTGGGTATGGCCTTCTGTTCTTACTATGCCATTGCTCTGTAACTGATAAGGAGGCACATATATTCATTAAGTCACCATGATGTTTTCATTATCGTGTTTCAACAAGTCTCCAGAAATGTACATGTACAGGGCCTCTTTTTGGAAAGAGGAATTTTACATGGCTGAGAACATATGTACAGGAATTTTACTGGCTGAGAACATATGAAGCTTTTAGGATTTGGTATATTTTGTTTATCACCAATAATAATAGTTTGTTTACAACACAGTCAAAGTGCTTGGAGAATCTTAACAATTTTGTGAAATAGAGGTTGTTTTCACAGGACAAATGAAGAAGCAGGTGCACTGAGGTTCAGTAGAAATTTAAGGAGACAGACTTTTTTTTTTTTT
>NW_003852539.1:2791122-2798702 GCF_000181295.1 Otolemur garnettii | reverse complement strand
CGGGTCCGGGCTGGGGATTCGAACCCGCCACCTTAGGTGTACGTGGCTGGCGCCCTAGCCGGTTGAGCCACAGGCGCCGAGCCAGGAGACAGACTTTTAAAGAGGATTTCTTAAAGAGTGATGAGTTTACTTAAGAGAGAAGTTACTACTGGATCATTTTATAGCATTTGCTTATTTTCATATATCACTATTGTTTGGGAATCATGGTCACAGGCATTTTCTACACAATATCTTAACTTGTCAAAACTCTGCATAGGGTCAGGTGCGGTGGCTCACATCTGTAATTCCAGCACTTGGGAGGCCAAGGTGGGTGGATTGCCTGAGCTCACGGGTTCAAGATCAGCCTGAGCCAGAGCAAGACCTCATCTCTAAAAATAGCTGGGTGTTGTGGCAGGGGCCTATAGTCCCAGCTATGTGGGGGCTGAGGCAAGAGAATCACTTGAGCCCAGGAGTTTGAGGTTGCTGTGAGCTGTAACGCCATGGCACTCTACAGAGAGTGACAAAGTAAGACTGTCTTAAAAATAGTAATAATAATAATAATAATTTTAAAAACTCTGTATAGGACAGATTACAAAGCTCATGCCTGTAATCCCTACACTTTGGGAGGCGAGATAGGAGGATTGCTTGAGGCCAGGAATTAAAGACCAGCTTAGGCAACAGTGTGGGATCCTATCTGGATAAAACCAAACAACCTTTACCCCTGTGCCCAAATCCTGCATAGTAGCCAGGGCAGGGATTAATCATCTCCATTTTGAAGTTGAGGGAATTTGGTTATTACCTGCCTAAATTCACATAGTTTGTGAGACAAACCTGAGATCTGAGTCCAGTTTTTAGGATTCCAAATTCAGTTCTCTAAAATATAATTTTTTTTTTTTTTTTTTTTGGCTGGGCTGGGTCTTAACCCGCCACCTCCGGCATATGGGACCAGCACCCCACTCCCTTGAGCCACAGGCACCACCCCTCTAAAATATAATTTAACATAAACCAGTTGGGCTAAATCCTCAACAGGAATGCGCATACGTATTTCAATTAGTTAATGTAAGGCAAGAAAACAAACTCAAGCTAATTCTGAGTTTAGCTCAATCAGTAAGATGGTCGCGCAGTCCTCTAGACAGCTCAGTCAAGAGAAAAAGAGATAATATAACAGTAGTTAATAGCTAGGCTCTGAAGTCACACTGCTTAGGCTTAAATCTTTGGTTGTTTTTTTTTTTTGAGACAGAGCCTCAAGCTATTCTCCTGGGTAGAGTGCCGTAGCACCACAGCTCACAGCAACCTCCAAGTCCCAGGCTCAAGCGAGTCTCCTGCCTCAGCCTCCCAAGTAGCTGGGACCACAGGCACCCACCACAACACCCGGCTATTTTTTGGTTGCAGCCGTCATTGTTGTTTTGGTGGGCCCGGGCTGGATTCAAACCCGCCACCTTAGGTGTATATGGCTGGCGCCTTAGCCACTTGAACCACAAGTGCCAAGCCAGCTTAAATCTTTGTTACACTATTTGCTATATGACCTTAACCTCTAAGCCCATTTCCTTATCTATGAGATGGACTTCTTGGTACTTCCCTCATAGGGTCGTTGTGAGGATAAAGGAGATATTTAATGTATAAAAGTTAGCACATATTCAGTAAGCAGCGCCAGTTATTGTAACAGGGAAAGAAATGATAGGTTTTATCCTTATCCTGCCAAGAATCTCTCCTAGTTGGGCGGCGACTGTGGCTCAAAGGAGTAGGGCGCTGGCCCCGTATATCAGAGGTGGCGGGTTTAAACCTGGCCCCGGCCAAAAATTGCAAAAAAAAAAAAAAAAAAGAAAGAAAGAAAAGAAAAAAGGGGTGGTGCCTGTGGCTCAAAAGAGTAGGGCGCCAGCCCCATATGCCAAAGGTGGCGGGTTCAAGCCCAGTCCCGGTCAAAAACTGCAAAAAAAGAAAAAAAAAAAAGAATCTCTCCTAGTATATACATTAAAAACCTTTTCTTTTTTTTTTTTTTAATGAATTCCCACCCAGTTTTCCCAGTATGGGTAAACTGCATTATTTCCTGGGTGAAGGGCACAACTACAACCCAGATTTTAACCTCACAAAAGCAAATGATATAATCTAATCATATCTATCCTCACATTAATCTGAAATTTTTTAAAAAGTTAAGCCATTGGGGGGGAATTTTTTTTGACAGGGTCTCATTATATTGTTCAGCTGGAATACAGAAGCTACTATTCACAGGTGCCATACTGGCACACCACAGCCTCAAACTCCTGTCCTCAAATGACCCTCCTATCTCAGCCTTCCAAGCAACTGAAACTACAGATGTACATCAATGTGCCCAGCTCTGTCCTGGTATATTTTAAAAACTTTTCCATGACCAGGAAATTCAGTTTTTCAGATCACTATGCCTTAAAAGTATGCTTGGAAGGCCGGGCATGGTGACTTATGCCCATAATCCTAGCACTCTGGGAGGCTAAGGCAGATGGATTGCTTGAGCTCAGGAGTTTGAGACCAGCCAGAGATAGAGTAAGACCCAAATAGAGAAACTAGGTGGGTATGGTGGCGGGTGCCTGTAGTCCCAGCTGCCTGGGAGGTTGAAGCAGAATTGCTTGAGCCCAGGAGTCTGAGGTTGCTATGAACTATGACAACAAGGTACTCTAGCCTGGGGCAACAGAGTAAGCTTTAAAAAAAAAAAAGAAAGAAAGAAAGAAAAAGGAAGTATGCCTGGAAGTAAGAATTCCTGGATTCCAATCTGGCCTCTACCACTTCCAATCTATGACCTTGGACAATGTCAGGGTCCAAACTGGAAGGTATATAAATATCCATTTCTGGTTTTTCTACATAAATTGGTCATACATGGGCAACTTCTAGCCCAGAACCTAGCATGTGGCAGACATACAGAAAATGGTATCTATCATTACGGTCTTAATTAAGTGCAAATAATAATCCCTGACCTGCATATCTCTCCAGTTTGTGGTGAAAATCAAAGGTGTGGAAATGTTTCTTTTAAATGAAATGCTCGGCATAAGAATGAGGAATTATTTTTACAGTTACGTATTTGTTTTGGCTTGCATCTATAGTAAACTGTGGCATTTCACATGAATAAGCAAGTAACACTAAGTTTCTGTTGTTTCATTTTAGAATACATTGTTGTTTGTACTCACACTCTACAAAATTTACAAGAAAGGCTCAGACTTTTTTCAGGCTTTGCTAGCCAACCCAGAAGGGAATTTCAAAATTCAAGATGGTAATAATCTCTTCCTGTCCTTGGGTCTGCAAGAGAAAATTTTGAAAAAACTTCAGATGGTGGAAAACAAAGTGAAGGACCTGGAGGGAATGATCATTGCCCATAAACCTGCTACAAAGAGGGATTGCTCCTCGGAGCCCTACTGCAGCTGCTCCGACTGCCAGAGTCCCTTGGCCACATCAGGGTTTACTTCCACATCTGACACGTGATGGACTCGTCTTTTCCAGAAAAGCCCTGTTTCCCTCATGTGTGCAGTGGTGTATCAATAAAGATAGAGAACTATATTGAAATTACCCCACAAGGACTGGCTGTCTATTTAGTAGGGCAGATTTACTTGTTGTGTAGTGGAGTAATGAGGGGTTATAAATTGTAGTTAAAAATGTCTCTGGCGGGATGGTGCCGTGGCTCAAAGGAGTAGGGCACCGGCCCCATATGCTGGAGGTGGTAGGTTCAAACCCAGCCCTGGCCAAAAACTGGAAAAAAAAAAAAGTCTCTGGGATGGTATTGCTCACTTATTAGGCTGGTGTCTGGCTATAACAGAAATGATAGCCAGGTTGGAATTGAAGCAGGTGGGAAAAAGGGAGGGTGGCTGGGGACTAGATATTAAAAAAAGCAGGAAAATGCCATTTGAGGGCTGTGCTGTGAACTGTCTGTCCTACAGAGATAGGCTGCCCCCCCCTCCACGTGCTGGTCTTTGGCCTAGCAGTAAATATAGTATATTAGCCAAGGGTCTCATTCATTAATTATTGAAAAATGGGCAAGGGTGGGAATGGATATGAAGTAGACTGACATACGGGAGACTGTATGATTTTACCCAACTTTTACTGATACCTACTGGTCACTAGGCATCATGTACACTAAGCCTTGCCCAGGACTGCCTGAGTGCTTCAGGAACACTCAGTTTGGATGGATGGACAGGTAATTTCAGAACAGGGAATTATAATATAGTGGGGTCATATCATTTTGAACTGAGGTAAATTCTCCTCAGTAGGAAGGAAAAAGTGGAGGCATTCTACTCAATGAATGTGTACCCAGATGAGACAGAGAGAGAGGGCCTACTGGAAGATGGCAGGAGATGGTTTCACAGCAGGTCTCAGATTCCATAAATCTTATAGTGTGTGCATTTTTTGTAACAATACATGTGACATTGGAAACATTTGGTTAACTATCTGGTACCTAAGTGAAATACTTCATTTGGTAAGGAAATAGTGATTTGTTGCCATTCTGAAGAAAAATTTGCCATCCTGATCAACAGGAGACAATGTAGCAATCTCCCAAGTAACTTCCCCTAAAGGGATTCCCAAGGGTAATTTTGACCATTTGTCATTTCTTCCTAGTGCACTGGTGTCAAATGCCACCCCAGTATAAGTCTAGACTTCACTCTCTATTGTACTAAGTACAAAAACAGGTGGGTGGATACAGAGTGGGCCCAGGAAAGGATTCTCCCATAAAGGATTACATAGGCAGACAATGAAAGGGAAGGTATTTCTCTTGGTGGGATCATCACGGAGGTATACATAAAAAGGATAGCTTAGTTGGGTGTGGTGTTGCATGCCTCTAGTCCTACACTTGGGAACCTAAACTGGGATGATCACTTGAGGCCAGGAATTTGACACTATGGTACTCCAGGCTGGGTGAGAAAGCAAGACGCTGACTCTCTTTTTGTTTAGCAGGCCTGGGCTGAAGACTTTTTTTTTTTTTGAGACACAGTCTTACTATGTTGCTCTCAGTAGATTGCCGTGGCATCATAGCTTACAGTAACCTCAAAGTCTTAGGCTTAAATGATTCTCTTGTCTCAGCTTTCCAAGTAGCTGGGACTACAGGCCCCCACTACAACGCCTAGCTATTTTCTGCTGTCATTGTCATTGTTGTTTAGCTGGCCCGGGCCAACGTTGAACCTGCCAGCCTCAGTGTATAAGACTCTGTCTCCTAAAAAAACAAAATCATGGTGGCTCACACCTGTTAATCTTAGCACTCTGGGAGGCAGAGGTGGGGGGATTGCTTGAGCTTATGAGTTCGAGACCAGACTGAGCAAAAGCAAGACTAAAAAAAGAAAAATGAGGCAAGAGGAATGCTTGAGCTCATGAGTTGGAGGTAGCTGTGAGCTATAATGGCACAGTACCCAGGATAACAGCTTGAGACTCTGTCTCAAAAAAAAAAAAAAAAAAAAGAGTTTCAGGGTGGCTGATGCAGTAGCTATTTCCAAAGTGACAAAGATTTGGCTTCAGAGACATACCTTATTCCTCAAATTAGCTTTAATTTATGATGTGGTAAACAGAACAGATGGGAGTTAACACTGTCCATCATCTTGGACCGTGGTGGTCTTGTGGAAAAAAGAAAAAAGAACAATATCCATCATCTGACGGTTTAGGTGAGTAGTTTTAAACTTCACACCAACGTCCTTTTTCCCAAGCTCTTCAGACAAACGTGACAGATCAATGCCATGATGTCATTCTCCCAAGTAGTAGCTTTCATTGAGCACTCACTCAAAGCCATATACATTACTAGGCGCTTTACATAAATTTCTTCATTTGATCCTAAAGATATGAAGTGACAAGTATGTACTATTATTCTCATTTTACTGATGAGGAACTGATGTACTGAGAGTTAAATGACTTGTTAACATGTGCTGCAGCTGTGACTGGCACTCAGGTATCTTGACTATAAGCCCGTGCTCTCTGTCACAAAGTTTGGGAGGCAGAGGCTTTAGATTCACAGGTGAAGAGGACACAACAATTTTGGACTAGGGGAGAGAAAACTGTGAAGTGTTTGTCCTCTCTTTTTTTTTTTTTTTTTGAGACAGAGCCTCAAGCTGTCCCCCTGGGTAGAGTGCCGTGGCATTACAGCTCCGAACCCACCACCTTAGGTGTACGTGGCTGGCGCCTTAGCCGGTTGAGCTATAGGCGCCGAGCCGTGTTTGTCCTCTCTTATAGTTGATACTTAAAAATTTTCATCATGGGTGGCACCTGTGGCTCAGTGGGTAGGGCGCCAGCCCCATATATGAGGGTGGCGAGTTCAAACCCAGCCCTGGCCAAACTGCAACAAAAAAAATTAGCTGGGTGTTGTGGCAGGCGCCTGTAGTCCCAGCTACTCGGAAGGCTGAGGCAAGGGAATTGTCCAAGTCCAGGAGTTGGAGGTTGCTGTGAGCTGTGTGACGCCACGGCACTCTTAACAAGGGCGATCAAGTAAGACTCTGTCTCTACCAAAAAAAAAAGTATTCATCATAAATCTAAATAGTTGCAATGGATATATAAATACTGACATTTTAAGATAAAACCATTAATCACTTTTTACAATGTAGTCAATATAATTTAAATAATTTTTTTTGAGACAGAGCCTCAAGCTGTCACCCTGGGTAGAGTGGCATGGCATCACAGCTCACAGCAATCTCCAAATCATTGGCTCAAGCAATTCTCCTGCCTCTGCCTCCTAAGTAGCTGGGATTACAGGTGCCTGCCACAATGCCCAGCTATTTTTTGGTTGCAGCCGTCACTGTTGTTTGGTGAGCCCAGACTGGATTTAAACCTACCAGCTCAGGTATATGTGGCTGGCGTCTTAGCTGCTTGAGCCACAGGTGCCAAGCCAATTTAAATAATAATTGAATAACCATCATCCGTTAAAAAATACACCAATGAGCTCTTCAACATTATCTTTTTTTTTTTTGAGACAGTTTCACTATGTTGCCCTCAGTAGAGTGCTGTGGTGTCACAGCTCACAACAACCTCAAACGCTTGGGCTTAAGCAATTATCTTGCCTCAGCCTTCCAGGAGCTGGGACTACAGGCACCTGCCACAATGCCTGGCTATTTTTTTTATTATTTGTTGTCATTGTTGTTTCAGCAGGCCCTGGCTGGGTTCAAACTCATCAGCCCCAGTGCATGTGGCTGGCACCCTAACCACTGAGCTATGGGCGCTGAGCCAAAATTGTACTTTTTTTTTTTTTTTTCTTGAGACAGAGCTTCAAGCTGTCGCCCTGGGTAGAGTGCCGGGTAGAGTGCCATAGCATCACAGCTCACAGCAACCTCCAACTCCTGGGTGCAGGCAATTCTCCCGCCTCCACCTCTCAAGTAGCTGGGACTACAGGCACCCACCACAATGCCCATAGTATTGTAGGTCCACCTACTACTCCAGTGGAAATTAAAAATATCTCAGGCATGAAATGTGTTCTAATTCCTAAATAGTAAGAAAGGTCTGAGTGTTGCGGCTGCAAGATCATCATTAAAATGTACCTTCCTGGGTACTTTAAATTATCTTAGAAAAGTCTAGTGACGGCTCGGCGCCTGTAGCTCAACTGGCTAAGGCGCCAGCCACGTACACCTAAGGTGGCGGGTTCGAATCCCCAGCCCGGACTCGCCAAACAACAA
>NW_003852539.1:2788344-2790046 GCF_000181295.1 Otolemur garnettii | reverse complement strand
AAAAAAAAAAAAATTCCTGCCTCTGCTGGGTAAGGTGGCTGGTGCCTGTAATCCTAGCACTTTGGAGGCTGAGGTGGGTGGATTGCCTGAGTTCACAGGTTTGAGACCAGCCTGAGCGACAGCAAGACCTCCCCCTCTCTAAAAACTGCCAGGAGTTATGGTAGGTACCTGGAGTCCCAGTTACTTTGGAGGCTGAGGCTAGAGAATCACTTGAGCCCAAGAGTTTGAGGTTGCTTTGAGCTATGATGCCATATCACTCTATCCAGGGCAACAAAGTGAGACTGTGTCTCGGAAAAAAAGAAAAAAAATTCCTGTCTCTTTGTTAGAATTCTTCTGAATTGAGCACTCATCACAATAATCTAGTATACAGCTTACCAAAATGACATGATTACAAATTCTGGTAAGACATAAACATAAAAGGTAAATTCTATCAGGAACACATCTCTTAGTGAGATGGATGGGGCTCACCAATTAATTCATGTACCTAGATGAATATTTCTTTTCTAACTGCTAGTTTAACAGCGTTCAATTTCAATTTTATTCCTTTTTTGTTTTCACAGATTTAGGTGCTGAGAAATAGTATTCACAATAAATATACAGTAATACCAGTGGTTTTGCTATAGCAATGTCAATCAACTATTTACTTTCTGAGTTTTATGTCAAAAATCCAATAATGTTAGGCTGGGCGGAGTGGCTCATGTCTGTAATCCTAGCACTCTGGGAGTCAGAGGCAGGTAGGCTGCCTGAGCTCACGGTTCGAGACCAGCCTGAGCATAAGCAAGACCTCGTCTCTACTAAAAATAGAAAAACTGAGGCAAGAGGATCTCTTGAGCCCAAGAGTTGGAAGTTGCTGTGAGCTATGACACTATGCCACTCTACTCAGGCCAACAGCTTGAGACTCAAAAAAAAAAAAAAAAAAAAACCCAATAATGTTCTTTCATCAGCTGACAACTTAATTAGGTCCACCACTAATTTTGTTGAAATCAAAGCACTGGAAACCATGTGATTTGCAAAAAGATTTTATTATCCTGTTACTAGAGTCGTTCATTTTCTCAAGTGATTTTAATTACACTAATTGCTCTCAGAAGCATTTAGGCAGTGTTTAGAAATTTGAGAGATTAATTTCAATACATCTTTAGCATTACAATATTATAGTAGTTTTATTTTTTAGTTGTAACTACAGGTTTAGCTCAACATATTGTAAGTAATTATGCAAATTAGAAACACCACTCTGTCAAACTAATTTGCCTAATCAAATTTACTTTCAGCCAGAAAAATTCTGACTTCACCTTTCAAGTCAAATAAATGTGTGTCCCAGTAACCACATTTAATTTCTGAATTCCAAGACAGAAATGACTTTGAACCCTGATACTTCAATATGAGTTTGTCCCCGAGATAAGGTAAGGTACCTTTCATTTCAGGTATTTCTTTCCTTTTTATTTTTTAAAATTTATTTTTTATAAGTTTATTCCCTAGTGAATGAGGAGGCTGTTAGACTAAGTACCAGTATCCTCAAGGATAACCCACGCTATCCTTCCTTTGTTCTAGGACACTCCCTCAGGCAAAATGCCACCACTGATTATATCAGGGTGTATACAAGACCTTTAAATGAAAATTCTCTTCAGGCTCGGCGCCTGTGGCTCAAGTGGCTAAGGCGCCAGCCACATACACCTAAGGTGGCGGGTTCGAATCCAACCCAGCC
>NW_003852539.1:2785714-2787677 GCF_000181295.1 Otolemur garnettii | reverse complement strand
AAAAGAAAGAAAATTCTCTTCAACTGCATGGTTTCCAAGTGAGGCCTACGTCCATCCGAAAAAAATACCAAAGAAAGAAAATTCTCATCCCTACCGTCTCTAATGACTGAATACAGGCCAAAATACTCCGTTTATATACCTCGTCTCGCTTTTAAGTATCGGGGAGGCACATACCACCAGCAGCACTAAGAGGAATGGTTTTTAGAACCCGGCCAGACAGCCGCTCTCCATTCTTCCCAGCTACGTCGGGGGCGGGTGGCCGCCCGCTCCGAGGCCAAGCTCGGCTAAGCCTCGACTCCGGCTAAGCCCCGACTACCAGCCGGCTGTTCCGCGCTGCGAAAGCCAGACAGATGCCGCAGCCCAGTCAGGACAAGCCGCTTACGAAAGAGATGGAATTGCCGCTCTGGAGGTTAGAAAGCTGAGGAGTCCGCCGCGTTAAACGGCCCTGGAGGAAAGCCAGAACCGCGGGCAGGAGGCCAGCCCGGAGAGACACGAGAGGCCGAAGGCGCGAGGCGGCCGAGCGGGGCCGGAAGTGGGAGCGGGAGCTCCCGCCCCCTTTGAGCCGGAAGTAAGGAAGGTGGTGCTGCTCCTTATCCCGCAGAAACTAGGAGGCACGGGAGAGTCGGCAAGGGGAAGAGAGTTTATGTGACGCTGCCGGCAGCGGGAGAGGGTGGGATGGGGGCGGGTGTCGGTGTAGGGGCACACGGAAGGGACGGATATCATTGTGACACCGCAGGGACGCGCTGAGGAACGGATGTTGGTGTGGCCCGGGTGCACGCTGAACCAGCAGGCGGAACCGGGTGGCCATGGGGATGTGGGCATCGCTGGACGCGATGTGGGAGATGCCGGCCGAGAAGCGCATCTTTGGGGCCGTGCTGCTTTTCTCCTGGACAGTGTATCTTTGGGAGACCTTCCTAGCACAGCGGCAGGTGAGCCTAGACAGGGCCCACCTGACCTCAACACCCGGTTAGCACTAAGTGAACCTCGGCCTCGACCCTGCGTCTCTTGATGATTGGTCCAGTTCCAGTAGTCTCGAGCCTGTGGTCCCTACTAAGTCTCCTAACTTGGCTCGATGGCAGACTGTGGCTTTGAGCTGGTCTGGGTACCTCAGGCTACTTTTCTGTAATGTTATCACGGGACCCAAGCCGTTTGGGCCCTGAAAAAAGGGAAGGAGTGTCGCCTTGTCACACTTGAGCTCTTGTGCTTGCCGTACAGTTTTCTTAGGATTCTTGGGCCCATATTTAGCCTCATTTATCTTTGGGAATTGCCTTCAAAATAAGGTACTAACATTTTAGAAACAAACGTCCCCATGACATTTGTGTAATCGTGCTCAACCACAGGATTTTTACAGTCCTTCCACGCACCTGCACTTTTTTTCTTCTTAAAGTGAATGTAATGTTTTTGCCCCCCCCCATATGTTTTTAATAAAAGCACTTTCATTATTTTGTTTAAAAAATTCAAACAGGCTGGAGGCGGCGGCTCCCACCTGTAATCCTAGCACTCTGGGAGGCCGAGGCGGTGGCTTGCCTGAGCTCACAGATTCAAGACCAGACCTAGCCAGAGCGAGACCTCGTCTCTAAAATTTTGTTGGGCCTTGTGGCGGGTGCCAGCTACTTGGAAGGCTGAGACAAGAGAATCGCTTGAGCCCAAGAGTTCGAGGTTGCTGTGAACTGCGATGCTACAGCACTCTACTGAGGGCAACAAAATGAGACTGTATAAAAAAAATTCAAACAGTAAAACAGAAAGTGAAAGTTACTTACTAATTTCCTGGAGATCAAACAGCTTGGTGGATTGATTACCGATCTGAACTTCTTTTTTTTTTTGGCCAGGGCTGGGTTTGAACCCGACACCTCCGGCATATGGGGGCACATGGGAGCATATGGGCTGGCACTCTACTCCTTTGAGCCACAGGTGCTGCCCTGAAATTTTTATTTATTTATTTATTTATTTATTTTTTGAGACA
>NW_003852539.1:2784388-2785493 GCF_000181295.1 Otolemur garnettii | reverse complement strand
CACCTTAGGTGTATGTGGCTGGCGCCTTAGCCGGTTGAGCTATAGGCGCCAAGCCTGAAATTTTTTTTAAAGACAGACTCTCACTCTGTCGCCTTCGGTAGGGTGCTGTGGCATCACTGCTCACAGCAATCTCCAACCCTTGGGCTCAAGTGATTCTCTTGCCTCAGCCTCCCAAGTAGTTGGGACTACAGGTGCCTGCCACATCGCCGGGCTATTTTTTGTTACAGTTTGGCCGGACCGGGTTTGAACCTGTGGAGCCACAGGCACCGCCTGGTATTCTATAGTTTTACAACACTATATTTAGGACTTGGGTTTGCTCAATCAGAGTATACCCAGAATGGGTAATACATGTTACAACTTTGGTTTACATATACAAAGTGAAGTATGATGACAGATTTCAATTTTACCTAGTCAGCTAGCTTCAGATTCTGTTGTTCTGCTTTTACCTCCCTGCATTAGTTTCATTGGTTAGTATACTCGGTCAAGTACAATATTTGTGCAATTATAAAGCAAATTCAACAGGCCTAAGTGACAAGTTAATGCTATGAACCATTCAGTATTTTATCTTAAATTACTGTTGTAATAAACAATTGACTGTTTCATTAAAGTGTTTTCTTCAAAATATTTCAGAGAAGGATATATAAAACAACAACTCACGTACCACCCGAGTTAGGACAGATAATGGATTCTGAAACATTTGAGAAATCTCGACTGTATCAATTGGATAAAAGTACTTTCAGCTTCTGGTCTGGACTTTATTCTGAAATTGAAGGCACTGTGAGTAATTTACTTCCTGGAGACCAATTGCTTAATACTTTGTAATGTTTGTTTTCATTTTGTATTTTTGTGAGAAAAGAGGCTATTGTACCTATAAGCCCCAGAATATTTTCTTAGCCTTTGTTATTGATAATAAAGGGTATGGAACAGAAGAGGCAGAAACATAATTGTTTAGTCAGTTGAAAATTATAGAGAATGTGGTAACTGTTGCCAATGATCCTATTTCTTTTTTCTTTTTTGAGACAGAGCCTCAAGCTGTCCCCCTGGGTAGAGTGCCGTGGCATTACAGCTCACAGCAACCTCCAACTCCTGGGCTCAAGCGAGTCTC
>NW_003852539.1:2776459-2784250 GCF_000181295.1 Otolemur garnettii | reverse complement strand
TTGAGCTATAGGCGCTGAGCCCAATGATCCTATTTCATTAAAATCCAGCTGAGATGTCACCTCTTCTAAGCAACCATTTGAAATTCTCCTTGCCTGTCAAGTGTGGATAAGGAAGTATCTTATTATTCCTGTCAGAGTATTTATCACATTGTGTTTAATTTGCCTGTTTATTTGGCAGACTCGTTGCTATTAAAGAAAGGGCACTTGGGCGGGAGTGGCTCAGTGGGTAGGGTGCCAGCCCCATACACTGAGGGTGGCAGGTTTGAACCTGGCCCCGGCCAAACTGCAACAAAAAAATAGCTGTGCAGGTGTTGTGGTGGACGCCTGCAGTCCCAGCTACTCAGGAGGCTGAGGCAAGAGAATCGCCTAAGCCCAAGAGCTGGAGGTTCCTGTCAGCTGTGACGCCACAGCATCTACCCAAGATGACAAAGTGAGACTCTGTCCTTAAGAGAAAAAATAAAAAAGATCTTCTTCATTATTTTATTTTATTATTTTTTTGAGATAGTCTTGCTCTTTTGCCCAGGTTAGAGTATGTGGCTTCAGCCTAGCTCACAGCAACCCCAAACTCCTGTGCACAAGCTATCCTCTTGCCTCAGCCTCCAGAGTAGCTGGGATTACAGGCATGTGATGCCATGCTCAACTAACTTGTTCTATTTTTAATAGAGGCAGGGGCTTGGTTTTGCTTGGGCTGGTCTCACAGCAACCTCAAACTCCTGAGTGCAAGAGACCCTCCTGCTTTGCCCTCCCAGAGTGCTAGAATTACAGGCATGAGCCACTGTGCCCAGCCTTGTTCATCATTTTATATTTAATGCTTGGCATATAATTCCAGTTTTTTTGTTTTTTTGTTTTTTTTTGTTAGAGGTAGAGTCTCACTTTGTCACCCTCAGTAGAGTGCCATGGTGTTACAGCTCACAGCAACCTCCAACTCCTGGGCTTAGACAATTCTCTTGCCTTAGCCTCCCAATTAGCTGGGACTACAGGCATCCGCCACAACGCCTGGCTATTTTTTGTTGCAGTTTGGCCTGGGCCGGGTTTGAACCTGCCACCCTCAGTATATGGAGCCAGCGCCTTACCCACTGAGCCATAGGCGCCACATATATGATTCCAGTTTATTGAACGAAACAATGAATGCCAGGCCATTTTTACGTAGCAAAACAAAGGGCTAGTCTTACCTCTATGCTGAAAGAAGAAAGGCCATATAGTGTAGAGAAATATTTTTTAATCTTTTTTGTTTCTCCTCCCCCTGCTCTTGCAACCATTTTTTCCTAATCTCATCTTCCATGAAAGTTTAACACCACAAATACATATCTATTTCAGTACTATATGTAACTGTGCTTTGTACATAATAAGAGTAAGATTTTTTTTCTACTCGCCCAAACAATTGAAAGTGCATGGTGCAGAGGGTATGAGCAGACGCTAAGCTCTACCAGCTTGACTTTAGATCTCATCTATACTACACCAGCTTTATGACTGCAAGTGACTCAACACTAATGAATAGTTCCTTATTCATGGTGTTATTGAGAGGATTAAATGAGTTAATATGTAAGATGTTTAAAACAGCACATTGTTCATTATAAGTGCTCCATAGTATTGGCTAATACTACTTTTCACTCTCTTCCTCACCATCGTATCTCTCTAGGACTCTTTTAGACCCACCAGTACCCCTAAGAAAAGATTCTCAAGTTGAAAATAATTGTGAGGCTTGGCACCTGTGGCTCAAGCAGCTAAGGCGCCAGCCACATACACCTAAGGTGGTAGGTTTGAATCCAGCCCAGGTCCGCCAAACACCAATGACGGCTGAAACCAAAAAATAGCTGGGCATTGTGGCACGCGCCTGTGGTCCCAGCTACTTGGGAGGCTGAGGCAGGAGACTCGCTTGAGCCCAGGAGTTGGAGGTTGCTGTGAGCGTGATGCCATGGCACTCTACCCAGGGGGACAGCTTGAGGCTCTGTCTCAAAAAAAAAAAAGAAGGAAAATAATTGTGATCTCTACAGCCATAATTAAAGAAAAAAAATACACAATCTAGAAAATAATGGTGATGAGCTACAATGTTTCAGGAGTTGTAGAAAAGAAACTGGCTTGGTGTAGCCTTTTTTTTTTTTTGGTGCCATCATGAGAGACTCAGATATAATGTAACTTTTCTTTAAAATGATGACAAAATTGTCTAACTGGTCACAAAATGTTCCTTGACAAATGTGGAACAATGAGACTAGTGTAGTTAGATTGAAGTTTTTCAAGGTATTATAAAATTGTAGTTTCTGAAGAATTAAAATATTGGTATTTAGAAAAATTAATTATATTTGGCAGCTCCTGTAGCTCAGTGGATAGGATGTATATAGCCACATACACCAAGGCTGGCAAGTTCAGCCCTGACCTGGGCCAGCTAAACAACAATGACAACTACAACAAAAAATAGCTGGGCATTGTGGCAGGTGCCTGTAGTCTCATCTACTTGGGAGGCTGAGGCAAGAGAATCACTTAAGCCCAAGAGTTGGAGGTTGCTGTGAGCTGTGACTCCAGGGCACTCTACGCAGGGCGACAGTTTGAGACCCTGTCTTGAAAAAAGAAAAATCAATTATTTGGAAAGTAAAATCACATTGTTTTTTTGAGATACACAGCTATTGTTAAAAGTTAGTCTTTTCAGTATTTACTTGTTATATTTTTACTAATCCAAGCCTGGTTTAGTTATTGAAATATTGAAGATAATTGGTATTAAAACTTGATTCCATCCAATCAAGCCAAGAAAGGAAGCATTATTGAGGATTATATTTGGCTTTAATTAATTTGCCCGAGCATTTCTTCTATTATAAACAGGGCTTACGTAGGAAATCAGCCTTCACAGAGAGGGATGCTATCCTTTTTCCTTTATGATGTTTTCTCCTTGAATGTTCTGTGGTTTAGCCCTATAGGATTATGAGAACAAGATCGGAAAAGCATCTTTAATCTCCTTGGTTGTCACTAGTAAATAGTTCCAATAAACATGGGCAATAACTTGGTAATTATGATAGGGGACTATGGGAATGGCTCAGTTTGTTCTAGGAGAAGATAAGGAGAATATATATATAAGATGAGCTCCATAATTCTTTTTTGGGGCTCAAATTAGAAGAAGTACTGATGGGCTAAGGCTGCGAATAGTAATAGTTAATAGTCATCGTGCTTTTTACTTTATACAAAGTTTTTGTGGGGTTTTGTTTTTTTTTTTGCAGTTTTTGGCCAGGGCTGGGTCTGAACCTGCCACCTCCGGCATATGGGGCTGGCACTCCACTCCTTGAGTCATAGGCGCCGCCCCGAAATTTTTTAGTATATGCGCTGCTGAAGCGAGCATTTATACGAAGTTTTTATATTGTTTGATGTTTACAACAATGAAGTGGAAAGGATGGGAATTATTATCCATAAAAGGATAAGGAAAAAAGGCTCAAAGAAGTTAAAGGGCTTGTCATTTAATGGTTGGGGGCATGCTAATAAGGGAGAGAACTGGGTTTCAAGTCTGCTCTTCTGAGGCACTCTACTGAGAGCGACAAGTGAGACTCTCTCTCAAAAAAAATAAATAGGACGGCACCTGTGGCTCAAGGGAGTAGGGTGCCAGCCCCATATGCTGGAGGTGGCGGGTTCAAACCCAGCCCTGGCCAAAAATTGCAAAAAAAATAAAAATAAATAAATAAAAATAAATAAAATGCGGAATGGGTAGATATCAAATCATACCTCATGGTTTGTGACAAGGACTAAGTAGCAAGGCAATATAAATGAAGCACTTAGAATAGTGTTCAATACATAGCTGTTACTTAGTCATTGGGTTTCTTTGGGCAAGTTATTTTAATTCAGTTGTCTTGTCTATGAAATAAAAATGACTACACTCCCTGCCCTGCCTGCTTTTCAAGACTCTAGTAAAATAGCATAAGTTGAAGCTCTGAAATTATTTCTGTTGCAATCATTAAATCTTATTGAAAGCGTTGGCATGAGGTAGGAGGCTGAGGTAGAGGGATCACTTGAGATCAGGAGTTCGAGACCAGCCTGAGCAAAGTGAGACTTCATTTCTACTAAAAGCAGAAAAAGTGGCTCAGCACCTATAGCTTAGTGGCTAGGGCACCAGCCACATATTCCGGAGCTGGCGGGTTCGAATCCGGCCTGGGCCTGCCAAACAATGACAACTACAACCAAAAATAGCCGGGTGTTGTGGCAGTCGCCTGTAGTCCCAGCTACTTGGGAGGCTGAAGCAAGAGAATCACTTAAGCCCAAGAGTTTGAGGTTGCTATGAGCTGTGAGAACCATGCACTCTACCCAGGGTGACAGCTCGAGACTCTGTCTCAAAAGAAATAAAAAATAAAAAATAAAAAGAAATAAAAAAGGAAAAATTACCTGGGCATGTGGTGGGTGCTTATATGCCCAGCTACTTGGGAGGCAGAGGAAAGAGGCTTGCTTAAATTCATGAATTTGAGGTTGCTGTGTGAGCTATGCCGATAATTGCAGCACTGTAGCCTGGGCAATAAAATGAGACTCTTGTTTCAAAAAAAGGGAAGTTATGGGGATCTTGTGCTTCTTCTTTTTTTTTTTTTTTTTTTTTAAAGACAGAGTCTTACTTTGTTATTCTTGGTAGAGTACTGTGGCATCACAGCTCACAGCAACCTCCAGCTCTTGGGCTGAGGCGATGCTGTTGCCTCAGCCTCCCGAGTAACTGGTACTACAGGCCCTCACCACAATGCCTGGCTATTTTTGTTTTGTTGCAGTTTGGCTGGGGCCAGGTTTGAACCCACCACCCTCAGTATATGGAGCCGGCGCCCTACTCACTGAGCCACAGGCACCGCCCAGATCTTGTGCTTCTAACCAAGGAATGTGATTAAGCATTGTGATTATGAGCTCCTATATAGAGAAAATAAAATATATTGATGTTCTTGACAAAATGCATTCCAGAAACCTAGTATTTATTTTTAGAAGTAGAATTTCTTAAAAATTTGAGGTGCTTCTTGGTTCCTAATGTCCTGGTGATTTGATCAATGTCTGTGATCACTTTATCTGCCGTAGACAAAGGGTGCTGAAGGAGGGGCCTACTCTAGAAACCCTGACTTCTGCCTCATCTTTTCCAGACTCAGATTTACAGCATTCTGTCCCCCAGTTTTGTAAGTGGATGTGACTCTCCACTTTCTGTCTTTTTTTTTTTTTTTTTGAGACAGAGCCTCAAGCTGTGCCCCTGGGTAGAGTGCTGTGGCATCACAGCTCATAGCAACCTTCAACTCCTGGGCTTAGGCGATTCTCTTGCCTCAGCCTCCTGAGTAGCTGGGACCACAGGCACCCGCCACAGTGCCTGGCTATTTTTTGTTACAGTTTGTCCCGGGCCAGGTTTGAACCCACCACCTCAGTATATGGGGCCGTCGCCCTACTGAGCCACAGGCGCCTCCCTTTTTTTGTTTGTTTTTTCTTTTTTTAGATAGTCTTACTATGTCACCCTTGGTAGAATGCGATGGCGTCACAGCTCACAGCAAACCTCAAACTCTTGGGCTTAAGGAATTCTTTTGCCTCAGTCTCCCAAGTAGCTAATGGACAAGTTGTTTAACTTTACTTTTTCTTTTTTTTTTTGGCCAGGGCTGGGTTTGAACCCGCCACTTCTGGCATATGGTTCCGGCACACTACTCCTTTGAACTACAGGTGCTGCCCATCCTTTCTAAGCTTTTTTGTTTGTTTTGAGACAGTTTACCTCTGTAGAGTGCGGTAAAATCATAGCTCACAGCAATCTCAAACTCTTGGGCTCACGTGATCCTCTTGCCTCAGCCTCCTGAGTACCTGGGAATACAGGTGCCTGCCACAGTGCCCAGCAGTGTTTTAGAGACAGGGTCTCACTCTTGCTCAGGGTGGTCTTGAACTCTCCACCCACCTTAGCCTCCCAGAGTGCTAGGATTACAGGCATGAGCCACCACACTCGGCCTCCTTTTTTCTTTATAGCATATTTTCTCATATGACAGTTTCTAGTACTATTTAAAAGTGACCAAAGTGGCGGTGCCTGTTGCTCAGTGGGTATGGTGCCAGCCACATACATCGAGGCTGGTGAGTTGGAAACTAGCCTGAGCCAGCCCAAATCAACAATGACAGCTGCAATAAAAATATAGCTGGGCATTGTGGTGAGCACCTGTAGTCCCAGTTACTTGGGAGGCTGAGTCAAGAGAATTGCTTAAGCCCAAGAGTTTGAGGTTACTGTGAGCTGTGACACCACTGCACTCTACCAAGGGCGACAACTTGAGACTCTGTCTCAAAAATAAATAAATAAATAAATAAATGAAAATAAAAGTGACTAAAGTATACTTTGTTTTATAGCTTATTCTCCTCTTTGGAGGAATACCTTATCTCTGGAGACTTTCTGGACGTTTCTGTGGTTATGCTGGCTTTGGATCAGAGTATGAGGTATGTGATTCATTAAAATACATTTGTCAGAATCTTTCATTTTTGCTCAGCAACCTTTATGCTAAAGTTAATTTTTTGTTTCTCCTGTCATTAGACTGGGTTCTCTATTTGCATAATCCTTTTTTACTCATGCTGTGTTATTGTAATAAACCCCAGAATTTCACTGACTATCACATTTTATTTCTCAATCACATAAGAGCCTAGTCTGAGTATTTTTAGTTAGCAGGTTATTTTCTTCCATGTTTGCCAGTCTTAACAGGGAAGAAAATGTGCTATTTCATATAACTTAACATGGAATGGAAAAGGCAAGCCCTGCTTTTGAGCTGGTTCCTAACAGGCCACAGATTGGACCAGTATTGGGGGTGGGGACTGAAGTTATAGAGCTGTTAACAGAGAAAGTGTAGATTGTTTGTTATATGTATCATTTCACAAAGATGTTTGTAATGTTAAGTGAGAGAAGTACATATTCAAATAGTTGATATAATATGGTTGTACTTTTGGAAGGTGAGATTACAATTCAGTAGTTTTGGGAAGTATCCTGGAGTTTGTTTTTTTGTTTTTTTGAGACAGAATCTCGCTTTCGTCGCCCTCAGGAGAGTGCCCTGGCATCATAGCTCACAGCAACCTCAAACTCTTGGGCTCAAGTGATTCTCTTGTCTTAGCCTCCCAAGTAGTAGCTGGGTCTACAGGTGCCTGCCACAACATCCAGCTATTTTTAGAGATGGGATCTTGCTCTTGCTGGTCTTGAACTTGCAAGCTCAGGCAGTCTTCCTACCTCAGCCTCCCAGAGTGATGAGATTACAGGCATGAGCTATCACACCCAGTCCTGGAGTTTGTTTGTTTTTTTTTTGTTTTTGAGACAGAGCCTCAAGCTGTTGCCCTAGGTAGAATGACATGGCATCACAGCTCACAGCAACCTCCAACTCCTGGGCTCAAGCAAGTCTCCTGCCTCCGCCTTCCAAGGAGCTGGGATTACAGGCGCCTGCAACAACGCCTGGCTATTCTTTTGTTGCAGCCATCATTGTTTGGTGGGCTCGGGCTGGATTCGAACTCGCCAGCTCAGGTGTATGTGGCTGGCGCCTTAGCCACTTGAGGCACAGGCGCTGAGCTTTGAGTTTGTTTTTGAAAATTGTTCCCACTTCTAGTTTGGAAACAAGTGCTGGAATAAACTACCTTGCGTGTTATAACCAGACAAATCTTCCTTTCTCTTCCCTTTTCCCTTCCTCCTATGTTTTGAACTTATATTGGCTGCATCTTTACTACTTTTGACCCCAAATAAGTGACTGATGCAGAAATCTCAGTGAATGGCTCGGCGCCTATAGCTCAACTGGCTAAGGCGCCAGCCACATACACCTAAGGTGGCGGGTTCGAATCCCCAGCCCGGACCCGCCAAAACAACAA
>NW_003852539.1:2762556-2775136 GCF_000181295.1 Otolemur garnettii | reverse complement strand
TGCCACGGCACTCTACCAAGGGTGACATAATGAGACTTTAAAAAAAAATAAATAAATAATTCAGTTTAACACTAGATGGGGAGAGATGCTGACAGGGTTGTGAGGGAAAGAAAGCAAACTGCCTCACTGTCCTTTCCGTTTCCCCATAGCTCCCTTCATACTAGTCAGACTGTGATCTCCACTGTTCCAGGAAAATGTTTTTAAAGAGAAACTGGACAATTCTTGGCCATTGACCAGCTAAGGGTCCATTTAAAGAGAATCAAAGTAATTTTTTTTTTTTTTTTTTTTTTTGAGACAAGAGTCTTATTTTGTTGCCCTCAGTAGAGTGCTGTGATGTCACACCTCACAGTAACCTCCAGCTCTTGGGCTTAAGTGATTTTCTTGGCTCAGCCTCCCTAGTAGCTGGGACTATAGGCACCCGCCACAACATTCGGCTATTTTTGTTCCATTTGCCACTGCTCTTTTAGCTGGGTGGGGCTGGGTTCAAACCTGCTACCCTTGGTATATGGGGCCGGTGCCCTACCCACTGAGCCACAGGCGCCGCCCAATTAAAGTAATTTTTGAGAGCAGTTTTCTCCATTGGTTTTTCATGAAAACTTTAGCATACCTACCCCATCTGCCCTGGTCTGGATTTTTTGAGTATCCTAGAAGTTTCTTTGCCTAGTTCCAACCAGGCCTGTCGTCTTGTCATCTTCCACTTATAGAATATTCTTTTCTCTCTCCATATGTTCCCAAATTGCATGAAATTCCTCCTCCTTTCCTCTTCTTTTCTGTCCTGCTAATTGCCATTTTCTTCAGAGTGGCAAACCAAGTCTCATCAGTTCTGTGAGCCTTCCTTGAATTCACTAGCATGTATTTCTTTTCTTTTTTTTTTTTTTGAGACAGAGTCTCATTTGGTCACCCTTGGTAGAGTGCCACGTCATCTTGGCTTACCTATGAGCTGAGGCAATCCACCCACCTCAGCCTCCCAAGTGCTGAGATTACAGGCATGAGCTACCACGCCCAGCCATCGTGTGTTTCTGTCCTGAAATCATTTAACTCTTTTGTTTGTATGACTTAAGGTGACATTTATACAGTACCTATGCAATAAAAAAGAATCATTTATTCTTCTTTTACCCCTTCTGTTACAACTAAACTTTTGCCGAGGGCAGTGGCAATGTTTCAGACCTTGTATTACCCTTAGAATCATGTATGTTGCTTGGGATATAATAAGTACTCAGCAAATACTTGTTGATTTGTTCAGTAGGAGCTTATTTGAAGAATAAATTATGGCTCGGCGCCTATAGCTCAACCGGCTAAGGCGCCAGCCACGTACACCTAAGGTGGCGGGTTCGAATCCCCAGCCCGGACCCGCCAAACAACAATGATGGCTGCAACCAAAAAATAGCCGGGCGTTGTGGCGGGCGCCTGTGGTCCCAGCTACTTGGGAGGCGGAGGCAGGAGACTCGCTTGAGCCCAGGAGTTGGAGGTTGCTGTGAGCTGTAATGCCACGGCACTCTACCCAGGGGGACAGCTTGAGGCTCTGTCTCAAAAAAAAAAAAAAAAAAAAGAATAAATTATATTGCATTATAAAAACTGCTTTTTTTTCTTCTTGTGCTCAGATTACTCAGTCCTTGGTGTTTCTGCTGTTGGCTACACTTTTCAGTGCATTGACGGGTTTGCCATGGAGTCTTTATAATACTTTTGTGATAGAAGAAAAACATGGTTTCAATCAACAGGTATAATAGAGAATAGAAATGTTCTGTTGTAGTTGTGAAGCACTTTGCTTTAGTCTTGTTCTAGTAATAATTTAAACATAAGTTGCTATTTTAGAGCATGAATTAGTTGAAAGGAACTACAGATATGATAAAGATCATAGTTTAAGTTCTTGCTATAAACTCTACTAGTGTTTTTCAGCTAATAACATTGAAATGAATTTATTTTATTTTATTTTATTTTTTTGTAGAGATAGAATCTCACTTTATTGCCCTTGGTAAAGTGCTTTGGCGTCACAGCTCACAACAACCCCCAACTTCTGGGCTCAGGTGATTCTCTTACCTCAGCCTCCCCAGTAGCTGGGACTACAGGCGCCCGCCACAATGCCCGGCTATTTATTTGTTGCAGTTTGGCCGGGGCTGGGTTTGAACCCGCTACCTTCGGCATATGGGGCCGGCGCCCTATTTGCTGATCCACAGGCACCACCCAAATGAATTTATTTTAAACTGTAAAATGAAAGACATTGACTTAATGTCTTAGGTTACCAAGTGTCATAACATAGTTTAACTGCATGTTAGTTAATATTTAAATTGCTTAAATAATGTATCTTTTGTATTCACTTATTATTTACAAAGCAAATCAGTTTCTCAGTGTTTTATAGTGATGTTTTCTTTTTCCAGACGTTGGGATTCTTCATGAAAGATGCAATCAAGAAATTTATCGTGACTCAGTGTATTTTATTGCCTGTATCTTCACTACTACTTTATATTATCAAAATTGGGGGTGACTATTTTTTTATTTATGCCTGGCTGTTCACATTAGTTGTGTCTCTGGTGAGTAATGACTTTATTTCATTTTGTTTTACAAAAGTTCCTTGGTGAGATTGCCACAATTTTACCTCCTTTAGCATGTAGATAGTTCTTAAGAAGCAGATGAAATATAAATAGATGCTCATATACATTTCTCTTTTGCTTTCTGCCTTGAATATAGAAATAGAGTTGGTGGCTCAAAGGAGGAGGGCACCGGCCCCATATACCGGAAGTGGTGGGTTCAAACCTGGCCACAGCCAAAAAAAAAAAAAAAAAAAAAAAGAATAGAAATAGAGTTGACTGACTATAAATTTTATTGTCTTTATGCCAATCCTTTCAAATTATAGGAGCTAGTTATTAGTCACTTTTAATAATCCAATTGGCAGGTAGTTTGGGGCTGTGCATTTGTGAGTTGCCATCAGAGTGAATGATCAAGTGTAATAATATCTAGTGCTTAAAAATCATGGATACTTTGAAGAGAGAATAGATTTAAGAAGGACAAGAGAAGGAATGTGTGCACTTTCCTGCTTTCTTATACTCTCCTCCATTTCCCTGTCCCTCTTCCCCTACCCATCCCCTCTCCCTTCTTTACTGTTCTGCTCTGTTCTCTTCCATTCTCTTTCCTTTCTTTCTCCCTTTTCTCTCCCCTTTTCTCCTTGACTGCCACCAATCTTTCCCTCCCTTCTTCCACTTTCTCTTTTCCTTTCACTCTTCTCTCTCATTTTCTCTCCCCATCTTCTCCTTCCCATATTCTAAACAACTTCACAATACACACACTACATACAGCGTAACACAAATTGTCTGTTCATAGCTCCTGTAAAATAACATCTGTCAGCTCTTTACCTCCACTGATGATGAGGTTTATTTTGTTTTGTTTTTTTAGCCATAGGGTTTCACTGTTGTCTAGGCTAGAGTGCAGTGGCTATTTTGAAGGTGTGATCATAGTGCACTACAGCCTCAAACTCCTGGCCTCAAGCAATCCTCCTGTCTCAGTCTCCTGAGTATCTGGGACTATAGTCTGGCTTATGTTTATTTTAATCTCAAATAGATGACGCTTATTGTTTCACTTCCCACTGCTGAGATGAAGATCAGAAAACGGACACTGGTTGGATTTACAAGTATATTATATGGCAAATTGAAGTAAGAGGAAAAAAAAACAGAAGAAATACTCCAAAAATGCTTAAGGAAGTTCTATTTGAACTAAAGCGAACATTTTTGTACTATGGGTAATTAATTTCAGCAGATAAACCAACCAAGTCACAGGCTGCCCAGATCATGCTCTAGTTAATTATTTTTTTGTGAAGACTTCAGGTCTATCATGATTACTTAAAAGGCAGAATTGCATGTTATGATTGACTTATAAAGTGTCAGAGATTCCCAGTGATTATTTATTACCATCTACCTATCTAAATCACTGCTAGCAGCATTATCTTTGAAACTAAAATTGACAGGCTTACTGTGGTATCGGATTACTCATTTTGGATTAATTCATCAGATGTTGAGCTCTTATTATCTGGTAGTCTTTGGGCCTGGAATACTAGAGCAAAGAAGATAAGTTTCCTGATTTCAAGTTTGGGGTCGGCATAATTGGTATTTTTTGTTTTGTTTTGTTTCCATAAATAGGGTCTTGCTCTGCTGCCAGGTTGGTGGTGGCACAATTCATAGGTCACTGCAGCCTCAAACTCCTGGGCTCAGTTGTCCTCCTACCTCAGATTCCCAAGTAGCTGGGACTAAAGTGTGCGCCACTGTACCCAGCTTAACTCTTTTTTTTGTAAAGATGGGGTTTCACTATGTTGCCCAGACTTATCTCAAATTCCTGGCCTCAAGTGGTTCTTCTGTCTTGGCTCCTAAAGTGCTGAATTCATAGGCATGAATTACTGTACCTGCAGTTGTCTGAATATAATTGAGGCTGTACAATAATAGGTAGTTTTTCTTTAAGAATGTATTCATAGGTTGTTCTGACATTTACTTTTCAGGTTCTTGTCACAATCTATGCTGATTATATTGCCCCTTTATTTGACAAATTCACACCTCTGCCTGAGGGAAAGCTTAAACAAGAAATTGAAGTAATGGCAAAGAGTATTGACTTTCCTTTGACTAAGGTGTATGTTGTTGAAGGTAAGGCTGCCTGTGGGTAAGAAGGTTTTATTCAAGTGGTCTTTTTTATTTGGTACTTTATTCTTAAAACTTAAATAGAAGAACAAGCAGATTTTTAAATTTATTTTTTTATTTTTTTATTTAAAGGTTAAGATTTACATGATTTGTTGTTTAATATTTATAGGAATATTGACATAGTCCTGGGATAAAAACTGGTGCTTGATGTCAAATCCTGCTTTTGCCTGCAGCTATGTTTTGTTGGCTTTATATATATGTATGTGCATGTGAATATATGTATATGTAAATTTTTTTTAAGAGATGAAGTCTCACTTTTTGCTCAGGCTGATCTTGAACTCCTGAGCTTAAGCTATCCACCCACTTCTCACCTGTCTCAGCCTCCCAGAGTGCTAGAATTACAGGTGTGAGCCACCACCCTCAGCCTTGTTGGCTTTACAATATTGTTTTGAATTTTTGGCCAAGACTTTTTTCACTCCCTGTTACATTATGTTCTATGTTAGACTGATTTATTCACTTCTGTTTCCTGCCTGGCTTCTCTAGGTAATTGAGTTGGACTCTTGAATATCAGATTCCATTTAGCAGTAGTCTGGTAGGCTCATAATCAAAACCAGTGTTGGCTCGGCACACCAACACAGTGGTTATGGAGCCAGCCACGTTCACTGAGGTTGGTGGGTTCGAACCCAGCCCTGGCCAGCTAAACAACAATGATGACAACTGCAACAAAAAAATAGCCGGGCGTTGTGGTGGGCATCTGTAGTCCCAGCTACTTGGGAGGCTGAGGCAAGAGAATCGCTTAAGGCTAAGAGTTTGATGTTGCTGTGAGGGGTGACGCCACGGCACTGTACTGAGGATGACGCAATGAGACTCTGGCTCTTAAAAAAAAAAAAAGAAAGAACGAAGTGGCAGGTTGGGTTTGGCATCCTGGCCAGGATATCACCAGTAAGAAGCCTCTGTGTTAGATGAAAGGCATAGAAACTGAGAAGTAACTACAGGGCAGGGGAGAACAGAGGTGGTCCCAACTGAAAAGAATGTGCTAAGGCTGTGTAATGCAATTGAAGGCAGAATTGGAACAGCTTAAGTTTCTGTAGGGAAATGATGGAATAAGCCAGTTTACATTTCTTTCCTTTTTTTTTTTAGAGACAGAGTCTCACTTTCTTGCCCATGGTAGAGTGCCATGGCGTCACTGCTAATAGCAACCTCCAGCTCTTGGGCTTACGCGATTCTCTTGCCTCAGCCTCCCAAGTAGCTGGGACTACAGGCACCTGCCACAATGCCCAGCTATTTTTTTGTTGCAGTTTGGCTGGGCCAGGTTTGAACCTGCCACCCTTGGTATATGGGGCCAGCGCCCTACTCACTGAGCCACAGGCACTGCCCCAGTTTACCTTTCATCTCTGAAATCACTGTTCTTTTTTTTTTGAGACAGAGTCAGACTCTGTTACCCCGGCTAGAGTGCTGTGATGTCATTCTAGTTCAGAACAACCTCAGACTCCTGACTTGGTTTCCCAAGTGGCTGAGACACCAGACACCATGCTCAGCTAATTTTTCTGTTTTTAGTAGAGTTGGGGTCTCACTTTTACTCAGATTGGTCTCAAACTCCTGAGCTCAAGCAGTCCTCTTGCCTCAGCCTCTAAGAATGCTAGGATTATAAGTGTGAGCCACCATGCCCAGCCTGCTTTTTCCTTTTTAAGGTATTAAACGAACAGCACACTAATCAGTATAGAACAATCTCTGAGGGGGTTTTACTGAAGGGACAACCTAAGTTACTGATCACTTAAGTTATAATCACATAACATGAAGCAGTAGAGGTGATAAATAGAATGTATATGTACCATCCACGCAATTTTCTTTTTCTTTTCTTTTTTCTTTCTTTTTTTTTTTTTGAGACGGAGCCTCAAGCTATCCCCCTGGGTAGAGTGCCATGGCATCACGCTCACAGCAACCTCCAACTCCTGGACTCAAGCGAGTCTCCTGCCTCTGCCTCCCAAGTAGCTGGGACTACAGGTGCCCGCTACAACACCCGGCCATTTTTTTGGTTGCAGCCATCATTGTTGTTTGGCGGGCCCCCGCTGGGGATTCGAACCCGCCACCTTAGGTGTATGTGGCTGGCGCCTTAGCCGCTTGAGCCACAGGCGCCGAGCCTCTTTTTCTTTTCCTTTTCTTTTTTGAGACAGAGCCTCAAGCTGTCCCCTTGGGTAGAGTGCTGTGCATCACAGCTCACAGCAAGCTCCAACTCCTGGGCTCAAGCGAGTCTCCTGCCTCCGCCTCCCAAGTAGTTGGGACCACAGGCACCCACCACAATGCCCAGCTATTTTTTTGTTGCAGCCATCATTGTTGTTTGGAGGGCCTGGGCTGGATTTGAACCTGCCAGCTCAGGTGTATGTGGCTGGCACCTTAGCCACTTGAGCCATAGGCGTCGAGCTGCAATTTTCATTTTAGATGAGGTAGAAAAAGGCTTTATGGAGGGGTATGACCACAGCTGTGTCTTTTTTTTTCTTTAATTTATTTTTTTATTTCAAATTAATATAAGGGTACAAATTTTTAGTTTACATTGTTCTCACTTCTAGGGTAAAGTTCCAGTGACAAAAGAGCCCCTCACCCAGGGGGCGTGTTATACACCCTCAAAATGTGCACATTAGGTGAGATCCCCCCTGATGGCCTTCATTCTGCCAGTCCTCTCCCCTACCTCTCTCGAATTCCCTGAGCTGAATCTTAATGGGGAATCAAGATTTGAATAGGTTGCAGGGTAGCAGCATTTCAGAGGTCAGGCTTTGGAGTCAGTGGGCTTAGGTTTTATTTCTCTATCACAGATTACCTGTGTGACTTTGGGCAACTCAATTTTGCTAAATAACAGTTTATTCTTCTATACTGAATGTATGTTTTTATTATTGTTAACAATAGTAACAGCCCTCAAAACTATTTTGAAGGAATGAATTTATCACTGCAGTAACAATAAAGATTATGGATTATAAATTGGGAGAGTATTGTAGTGAACAGCTCAGAATCCTGCTCTCAGAAATTATCACATAGCAAGTGCTGTGCAGGGAATTAAATTAATGTGGTGTGGTGAAGCTTGACTGAGTTGATACTTCAGACTGGGTCATTAGAGAAAGCTTCTCTGAACAAACAACAGTTAAGCCAAAACCTGAAGAGAAGAGCATCCATATTGAGATCAGTGAGAAGACCTAGATTTTTGTATTTTCAAGGAAAATGAGGAAGTCCAGTGTGGCTACATGATGGCAGGACAGTGTTCTGAGATGAAATCAGAGACACAGGCAAGAGTCACATGGTGTAGGCCTTTGTAAATCAGGTTAAGGAGTTTGGCTTTTAACTTCAGCGGGAAAAGCCATTGAAGGCGTTAGGCAGGAAAGTAACGAGGTCAGGTGTTTATTTCAAAAATACCTTGGGGCGGCACCCGTAGTTCAGTGGGTAGGGTGTTGGCCACATCCACTGAGGCTGGTGGGTTAGAAACCAGCCCACACCAGCTAAAACAATGATGACAACTGCAAAAAAAAAAAAAAAGCCAGGTGTTGTGGTGGGTGTCTGTAGTCCCAGCTACTTGCAAGGCTAAGGCAAGAGAATTGTGTAAGCCCAAGAGTTTGAGGTTGCTGTGAGGGGGCAACAGCTTGAGACTCTGTCTCAAAATAAATAAATAAATAAAAATAAATAAATATATATATATGTATATATACCTTGGGCTACAGTATATTGGGGGGGGAAGCAGAGAGAGCAGTTAGAGCAGCTAGGAAGCTACTGCAGTAGTCTGGGTAGGATATAACAGTGGCTTAGACTAGGACAGTAGTCACTGATGGAGAGAAGTGGATGCATTTGGGATAGGTTTTAAAAGTACAGTTGATTGCCTTGCTAATAGATTGCGTATAGGGGAATAAAGGAGCAACATCAAGGGTAACAGCCTAGATTTTTGACCTGAGCAATTGGATAAATGGTGATTTAATGAGAGGAAAAGAACTGAGAGAAGGTCAGGTTTGTGGGGACTTAAGATTCTAATGGATGTGTTACACGTTGCGGTACCTATTAAAAATTGTGTTAGAGGCTCGGTGCCTGTGGCTCAAGTGGCTAAGGCGCCAGCCACATACACCTAAGGTGGCAGGTTTGAATCCAGCCCAGGCCCGCCAAACAACAATGATGGCTGCAACCAAAAAATAGCCAGGCATTGTGGTGGGCACCTGTGGTCCCAGCTACTTGGGAGGCGGAGGCAGGAGACTCCCTTGAGCCCAGAAGTTGGAGGTTGCTGTGAGCTGTGATGCCACGGCACTGTACCCAGGGGGGCAGCTTGAGGCTCTGTCTCAAAAAAAAAAAAATTGTGTTAGAGTTCTGCAAGCAATAGAAATCAGCTGTGGCTGATTTAAGCAGAAAAATTGCTTATTAAAACAATATTTGGTAGTTCATCAAGTCTCCAAGAAAGTTTGGAAAATAGGCTGTTACTAGGGAGGCCAGGAACTCAGAATCATGCTGCAGAAGCAGTCTGGCCAGGACACTGCTCTTGCTACCTTAGAACACGGGACCCAGCAGTTTGCATCCCTAGCATCCCTACCGCTGGCACCTACAGAATTAATTCCTTGCTTTTTTGTGTAATTAGCTAAGTCTTCAGAGTCTTCAGCAGTTGCATCTGATCAACTAAGCCAGGGCTTGGGGTTAGCTGCTGGGAGTGCTGGTGAGGCAAATAGCTAGCTTTTTAGATTTCTCAAATGAGAAGTGTTCTCTCACATGGTATGAAAAGGAGATTCCAATACTAGGCAAGAAGAAAACCACACATATGAATATGAAGAACAGGTATGCTCATAGACATCCATGTGGAAATATCAAATAGGCAGCCAGATGCGTGAGACTGGAGTTCTAGGGAGAGGTCAAGGCAAGAGTATAGCTTTGAAAGTATCTGGCACTGAAGGCACTTAGAGATAAGAAGGGGGTGGTCATAGCCAGCAGGGCAGGACAGCCAGGAGGAGGAGGAGATACCATTGAGGTAAGAAGAAAAACAGCAGAAAGTGGTGTCTCAAGAGCCAGCAGAAGAAAGTGCTTCAAAGAGAAAGTGGTCACCTGTGTTAAATGCTGCTAAGAGGCTGCTGAAGATGACACATCATAAACAAAATATGAAGATGTAGGTGGCAGTGCCTTATGTTTTTGTAGAGGGTTTGATTTTTCAGAGTTCTCAAATATATTACTTCATTCCTCAAGTGATATCATTAATCTGTTCAGTAAACAAACATTATTGAATATATGGTCATGCATTGCTTAACAATAGGGATACATTCTGAGAAATGCATCGTTAGGCCATTTCCTTGTCTTGCAAACACAGTGCAGTGTTACTTACACAAACCTAGATGGTATAGCCTATTGTACACCTACGGTGTATGGAGTAGCCTTTTGCTTCTGGGCTATAACCCTGCACAGCACCTTACTGTACTGAACACTGCAGGCAACTTTAATACATGGTAAGTATTAAAGACAACAAAGACACATGTTGCACTGCAGTGTTACAATGGCGATGACATCACTAAGTGGTGGGAACTTTTTAGATCCATTATAATCTTATAAGACCATTATCATATATGTGGTCTATCATTATCAAATCATAATTGCACAGTGCATGACCATATACTACATGCCAGGCACAGTGATACAAAAAGCTTGCAGTTTAGTATAGAGAACCTTAAACTTTAGTAAGTATAAGAATTCCCTGGAGAATTTGTTAAAAGATAAATTCTTGGGCTTCATTCCTATAGATTCTGACTTGCTAGATAATTCCATTATCTCCTACTGACAAGCACCCCTGGGTAATTTTGGTGTAGGTGTTCCTTGGGCCACACTTTGAGATACACCTAGAGCAGTGGGAGATATTGAGACATTAATTTTATTTATCTTCATACAGTCTGCCTACTTTCACAAATAACTTCAGATAGCTTCTAAGAATTATTTTAAATTAATTTAAAATTATGATCAGCTGATAAAAAGATGAGATGGAGGTGTGGAGAATGGTAACATAGCATTCTAGAGCCTACAGTCCCTTTTTTTTTTTTTTTTTTTTTTTTTTTTTGAGACAGAGCCTCAAGCTCTCCCCCTGGGTAGCGTGCCGTGGCATTACAGCTCACAGCAACCTCCAACTCCTGGGCTTAAGCGAGTCTCCTGCCTCCGCCTCCCAAGTAGCTGGGACCACAGGTGCCCGCCACAACGCCCGGCTATTTTTTGGTTGCAGCCGTCATTGTTGTTTGGCGGGTCCGGGCTGGGGATTCGAACCCGCCACCTTAGGTGTACGTGGCTGGCGCCTTAGCCGGTTGAGCTATAGGCGCCGAGCCCAGTCCCCTTTTATTGACACAATTAAGTCACAATTTTGGCTCTTAATCTTTCTGGCAATCAAACAAAAAGTGACATATTAATATATCAAATGAATAATAGCTTCTGCTTATCAAAACTTTACTATTAAACGTACATACAACCAAGTACTTTGCATTAGAAATATGAGAGAGGGCTGGGCGTGGGGGCTGATGCATGTAATCCTAGTATCATGGAAGGCCAAGATGGGTAGATTACTTGAACTCAAGAGCAAGACCCATTCTCTGAAAATAGTTGGCATTGTAGCAGGTGCCTGTAGTCCTGGCTACTTGGAAGGCTGAGGCAAGAGAATCATTTGAGCCCAAGAGTTTGAGGTTGCTGTGAGCTATGATGCCATAACACTCTACTGAGGGTGACAAAGTAAGACTGTCTCAAAAACAAAACACAACAAAACATATGAGATATAAAATTAATGTTTTCTGTGATATACCTCAGATTCTCAAGAGATAATTTTTCATTATTTCTTTTTGAAAGAAAGTATAAAAATAATAGTAGTAGTTTATGTGGATCAGGCAGTATAGTAATTGTTTTACTTAGAATATCTCATGTCATCCTTAATCTAACTCAGTGAAATAGATTTTAGCCTCACTTCATGAACAGGGAGCTAAAGCCTGAAGAAATTAAGAAAGCTTTTTAAATTTACACAACTAATACATGGGCCAGCCGTGGTGACTTATTTATGCCTGTAATCCTAAACACTCTGGGAGGCCAACGTGGGAGGATTGCTTGAGCTCAGGAGTTTGAGGTATCTGTGAACTGGGATGACTCCATAGCACTCTAGTCTGGGGCAACAGAATGAGACTCTTTCTCCAAATAAAAGACAACAATGACAACAACTGATATGTGGCAGAGGCAAGATTTGAATCCAGAGTCTATGCTCTTAGTCACTATATTCAGTTCATTGTACATTGCAAAACATTTGGAAATTAAATATATAAAGAAGAAAATAAAAATTAACCATAGTTCAGCTACTATTAGCCACTATTAAAAATTTAGGTATGTCTTCTTCCAATCTTTATATAAATAGCTTTAATTTTTTTTCTGATTAGATGAGAATCCTTATTTTAAATGCTTTGCAAGAGGGAGAAAAGTGGCTCGGCGCCTGTGGTTCAAGTGGCTAGGGCACCGGCCACATACACCTAAGGTGGTGGGTTTGAATCCAGCTTGGTCCCGCCAAACAACAATGATGGCTACAACCAAAAAAAAAAAAAAAAAAAAAAAAGAGGGAGAAAAATAAAAAAGGGGAAACAAAAATCTGTAATTCTAGAATCCAGTGATAATTGCATCAGTATTTTGATTTATTTCTTAATAGGCTTGTGTTTATGCTTTTCTATTTACATATGCATTTTTTGCTTGACAATGGAACCTTATAGACATGAAGTTTTATATCCTTTGTAATAAATATCAGTGAGCTTATTGTTAAATTCTTGGATAGTATAATTTTTTCAAGCTGCTTATAATTTCATTTCATAGATTTATTATAATTTGATCATTTCACAACTGTTGGATATTTAGACTATTTACTTACTGCTGCAAAGCTGTGATGAGCATAAATTTTTTTTTTTTTTTTTTTTTTTTTGAGACAGAGCCTCAAGCTATCCCCCTGGGTAGAG
>NW_003852539.1:2759139-2760677 GCF_000181295.1 Otolemur garnettii | reverse complement strand
CGGGCGCCCGCCACAACGCCCAGCTGTGAACTGTGATGCCAGAGTAACAGAGTGAGACTCTGTCTTAAAACAACACCAAAAACCCCCCACAAAACCAAACTAGAGAATCATGTAAGTTTAACAAGTCAACCTACTTAAGAACCATCCTTATACAAGGTGGATTACATTATAGCTAAACCTAGATATTAGATAGTGGTCCACTGATTACAAGCAAAGTAATGATTAATATCTATGAGAATTTTTTTTTTTTGTCTACCCAATAATTGGGTGGTCGTTTGAAGTATGTTAAATGGGGGGTGCCTTATTTTGCTGGCTTCTTGAAGGCTGCTTTATTTTATTGGTTAACTACAAATATTTTAGCATCTAAATACAAGTTACACAGCCAAGTACATTAGACACAGTCCTACTCTAAAGAACCTGTAGTCCAGGAGGCAGCCCATAGTTTATTTACTAGGCTATGATAAATATCATGAGTGGCTAATATAGTGTACAGATTCTAATAGTCAGGTAGGTGTCTTAGAAGAGAGACTATTTGAACTAGGTAGAATTTTGGCTTGAGAGTGGGGCTTTTCAGGTTGAAGATAGGAATGAATGAAGCTGTAGAGACAAAGTACACAGTGCCTATTTCAAGACTAATTAAATGGATAGGGATAGAAAGGAAGACCCAGGACCAGTTTATAGAATACTTTTTCCTGAAGACATTGAGTGGTTATTTCCAGTGGCCTGAAAAGTTGAGATTGATTGATTTGAGTAGAGGCCAAAACTCGTTTTTTTATAGGGAGGCTAAAGTTTGGTGGCAGAATATAGGATGAAGTAAAAATTTGAGGCAAGAGACTTCTAGGGGCCTATTGCATCAAGATAACCAAGATATACATGAAATGAGGGCCTACACTAGAATGAAGAGTTCGGAGTAAGTGCAAGAGTCATAGTAAAGGATGGATTTAAAGTACAGTCATGTGCCACATAACATTTTGGTCAGTGATTGATCTCATGTGGTCCCATAAGATTATAATGCTGTATTTTTACTACACCTTTCCTGTGTTTAGGTATGTTCAGATACACAAATGCTCACCATTGTGCAATAGTTAACCTATGGTATTCGGTACAGTAGCATGGAGTGATAGCCCACACCATAGAACCTTGGTGTGTAGTAGGTAGACCTGGCAAACCTGTCTGTAATGGATGCATGACATTGACATTATAAGGAGTGAAGGAGGTGGTCAAAAACTGACTTAACAATCATTAACTATACTGTTTTCAGTGTGTGTGTACTATTGGTTAGATAATTTTAGGTAGTATGTCTATTTTTTAAATTTGGTAGTTATATATTTATCAATATAAAGAAAAAAATAACTAGCATTGTCAAGCTTGTTATTTCATATATGTGCGTTATTTAGGATAAGGCTAAGTTTTAAAAAGTGAATTTATTTAGAAAGATGTTAAGGCTCGGCACCTGTGGCTCAAGTGGCTAAGGCACCAGCCACATACACCTAAGGTGGGAGGTTCAAATCCAGCCCGGGCCCGCCAAATAACAACGG
>NW_003852539.1:2756386-2758926 GCF_000181295.1 Otolemur garnettii | reverse complement strand
CATAAAGAACAAACGAAGATAAATACATCTGGAAAAGAAATCAGACAATACCTGCAATGAAATATTGAACAATAATAATAATGCAAGAAAAGTAACATGAGTATGTCTATCTGCATTAATGTACACAGCTATGATTTAACTTAAAAAATTTTTAGTGACAGGGTCTAAAAAAAAAATATGTCAATCATAGAATGCTTTGACTCTGAGGTTCAGGATGGAGTCATCAGTTAACTTCTTTTTTTTTGAGACAAAGCCTCAAGCTGTCCCCCTGGGTAGAGTGCTGTGGCATCACAGCTCACAGCAGCCTCCAACTCCTGGGCTCAAGTGAATCTCCTACCTCAGCCTCCCAAGTAGCTGGGACCACAGGCGCCACCACAATGCCCGGCCATTTTTTGGTTGCAGCCGTCATTGTTGTTTGGTGGGCCCGGGCTGGATTCGAACCTACCACCTTAGGTGTACGTGGCTGGTGCCTTAGCCACTTGAGCCACAGGCGCTGAGCCCATCAGTTAACTTCTTATTTTTTTTTCCAAAGTCTCAAAAAATAGACAACTAATGTTTATAAATAAAAATAAAAGATAATTTAAAAAATCATCATGCCAAATCTTATAGACAGTAGAATAATACTGTGATTCCTTAATCAAAGGTTTCACGTCTTTACTGAAGTCTTGAAAGCTTTCAGCAGTTACATCTTTGAGTACTGCTTCTCTCCCATTCATTCCAGTTTATCTTTCTGGAATTCCAATTAGATGAAAATTATTCTATCTCATTCTGTCTTTCATGGGTGATAACTATTTTATGTTTTCCATCTCTTTGTCTCTTAGTGCTGCCTTCTATAAGTTCTTCAGCTCTTCATTCCAGTTCACCGATTCATTCTTTAGCTCTATTTAATCTGTTCTTTTAACCAGTCCATGGTGTGTGGGCTTCCTTGTTTTTGTTTTTGAGACAAGAGTCTGACTTTGTCGCCCTTGGTAGAGTGCTGTGGAGTCATAGCTCACAGCAACCTGAAACTCCTGGGCTCATGCCATCCTCTTCCCTCAGTCTCCTAGGTAGTTGGGACTATAGGAGACACAATGCCAGGCTATTTTTAGAGGCGGGGTCTTGCTCTGGCTCATGCTGGTTTCAAAACTGTGAGCTCAGGCAATCCACCTGCCTCAGCCTCCCAGAGTGCTAGGATTATAGGTATGAGCTACCACATACAGCTGTCTTCCTTGTTTTTGTTTTTGAGGCAAGAGAATTCCTTGAGCCCAGGAGTTTGAGGTTGCTGTGAGCTATGATGCCATGGCACTGTACCAGGGGCAAGAAAGTGAGACTCTGTCTCAAAAAATAAAAACAAAAAGTCATCCAAGTTGGAGTGTAGTGGCTCAGTCACGGTTCACTGTAGCCTGAAGCTCCTAGGTTCAAGTGATCCTCCTTCCTTAGCCTCCTGAGTAGCTGAGACTACAGGCATGCCCTGGCTAATTTTAAAAAATGTATATTTTTTAGTGATAGGGTCTTACTGTGTTGCCTGGGCTGTTCTCAAACTCCTGGCCTCAAGTAGTCCTCTGCCTTAGCCTCCTGAGTCACTGGGATTACAGGTGTGTGAGCCACCTTGCCAGCCCATTTGTTTTAATTTTAAAATTCTATTTGGAGCCAGGTGCAGTGGCTTACCCCTGTAATCCTAGCACTCTGAGGCCAAGGCAAGAGGATCACTTGAGTTCATGAGTTCAAGACCAGCCTGAGCAAGAGTGAGACTCTGTTTCTACTAAATATAGAAAACTTAGCCAGGGATCATAGTGGGCACCTGTAGTCTCAACTACTCGGGAAGCTGAGGCAGGAATATCACTTTAGCCGAGGAGTTTGACGTTACTGTGACTAGACTGATGCCCTGGCACTCCAGCCTGGACAACCGAGTGAGACTCTGTCTCAAAAATAAAATAAATAAATGAATAAATAAATAAATGGTCTCTTTGGTTCTTTCTCAGTCAATCTGGTGATGTAGTCTTTTATTCATTCTCCATGATTTTAGCTATGTCACTTGTATAAAGCATACTTATTTTACATTCTGAATCTGATAATTCCATTATTCAAAGTCTTATGGAGCTAATACTAATGCTGCTCTTTATTTGCTCTTTATTATTATAATTATAATATAATTATAATAATTATTATTATTTTACTCACTGTGGCTTGTTTTCTGAAGTATTTGGTAATTTTTATTATGAGCTCATAATTTGTCACTCATCTTAGTCTTTAGGAATTTTGAGTGGTCTGGGTTTAGGGTACAATCTTCAATAGCAGATTTACATTTACTTCTGGCAGTTGTCCCAAGTGCTACCAAACTAGAAGCACCTTAATATTTTAGCTTGGGGTTTTCTGGACCATGCAAATAATGATTTGAATTTTCATAGATTTTTCCCACTTTAGATCCAAGACTTGATCCAAGTTGTTTTGCCAGCATATTTTTTTTCTAGCCCATTCTTTGACTCAGAGTAGAGTCAAGGAACTGATTGATTCATTGATTTATGAAAGGGATCTGAATTTCAACTCTTTTTTTTTTTTTT
>NW_003852539.1:2748576-2755775 GCF_000181295.1 Otolemur garnettii | reverse complement strand
TTTTTTTTTTTTTTTTTGATAGAGTCTAACTCTGTCACCCTGGGGTTGAGTACCCTGGCATCATCATAGCTCACAGCAACCTCATTCAAACTCCTGGGCTCAAGCAATCCTCATGCCTCAGCTTCCAAGTAGCTAGGACTATAGGTGCCTGCCACAACACCCAGCTAATTTTTTTCTTTTTTAGTAGAGATGGGGTCTTGCTTTTGCTCAGGCTGGTCTGTAATTCCAGAGCTCAAGCAATCCACCCATCTTGATCCCTAGAGTACTAGGATTATAGGCATGTGCCACTGTGCCCAGCCAGATTTATTAATTCCTTTATATTTTTGTCTAGTCAAAATTAATCTGTATAGTAAGCTTTACATAGCCTGGGAATGTCTGTCTTTTTCCTGATTATTCTTGAGAGGTTAACCTAGTATCTCACGTGGAGTGGTATTTCACAGACTGCTTTGTTAAGACAGTGAATAGTTTTGCACAAAAGTTTGATTGTTTTCTATGAAAGTATTACTATGGTTAAAGGTATAAACTCTTTGAAGGTTCTCTATAATTTATTTTCCATTTTTTCTTTGTTTTAGAATAAGAAACAAGGATGTAAAAATGAGGAGGTGCTTGCTGTACTAGGACATGAACTGGGGCACTGGAAGTTGGGACACACAGTCAAAAACATCATTATTAGCCAGGTGAGTTTGGAGTGACAATTATTGTTATTATTATAATTTTTGAGACAGAGTCTTGTCTCTGTTGCCCAGGCTAGAGTGCTGTGGCATCAACCTAGCCCCCAACAACCTCAAACTCCTGAGCTCAAGGAACCCTCCCACCCTCAGCCTCCTGGAGTGCTAGGATTACAGATGTGAGCCACTGTGCCCAGCTTGTTATTAGTATATTTTAAGAGATGAGGTCTTGTTATTTTGTCCAGGCTAGAGTGCAATGGTGTGATTATAGCTCACTACAACCTTGAATGCCTGGGTTTGAGTAATCCTTGCATCTCAGTCATGCAAGTAGCCAAGACTACAGGTGTGTGCCATCATAATTGGCTAATTTTTTATATTTATTTATTTATTTATAGACAGGGTCTCTTATTTTGTCATGCTCAGTAGAACTGTGGTGTCATACCTCACAGCAACCTCAAACTGCTGGACTCAAGTGATTCTCTTGCCTCAGCCTCCTGAGTAGCTGGGAATACAGGTGCCCACCACAATGCCCGGCTATTTTTAGCGATGGGGTCTCGCTGTGGCTCAGGCTGGTCTTAAACCTGTGAACTCAGGCAATCCACCCTATCTTGGCCTCCCAGAGTTAGGATTACAGACATGAGCCACCATGCCCAGCCTAATTTTTTGTAGAGAGAGGTCTTGAACTGAGCTCAAGTGTTCCTCCCTCCCTTGGCCTTCCAAAATGCTGGATTACAGGCATGAAGTTCTTTTTCTATGGCATGGTAGTGAAATAAAAAGCATGGCGGGCATGAGAAGTCATGTATTAGAGAGGTTAAGACAGACTCCATAGCCAGTCTGTCTGAATTCCCATCATAGCTCCCTGACCTACTACTTGTGTGGCCTCAGGTAAGTTCCTTATAGAGTAATTATACCTCATAGAACTGATTAAGAGTTAAGTGAGTTAATACATGCAAAGAGTTTGGATTAGTACTTGAAATATATAAATGTTTATTGTTACCACCATATTGTTATTACCTCCAGAGTCACTCAGATAGAATAGCTGTAAAGATCAAAAAGGAACAAGCCTAGTAAAGTTGGACATTAAAATACTTTCACGTTTTCTCATTTGTAAATAATTGTATATTTATTGAAAATTGTGGAAAAGATAAGGAGGAAAACACTTCAAGTAACATTCTTCCTTTGGGTATTAATACCTTTAAACCAACAGATTTGGGGTAGGGTGCAGTGGCTCATGCCTGTAATTCTAGCACTCTGGGAGGCCAAAGTGGGTAGATTGTTTGAGCTCAGGAGTTCCAAACCAGCCTGAGCAAGAGCAAGACCCCATTGGTACTAAAAAAATGGAAAAACTAGCCAGGCAGTGTAGCACATGCCTATGGTTCAGCTACTCAGGAGGCTGAGGCAAGAAGATTGCTCAAACCCAAGAGTTTGAGGTTGCTGTGAGCTACAATGATTCCAGGGCACTCTACCCAAGGCAACAGAGTGAGACTTTTGTCTCATAAAAAAAAAAAAAAAGTCAGTCTGCAGGTAAAATACACATAACGCTTGTTGAATGATTAAGCATAGGTGACCATAATTGAATCTTAAGTGAGTCTTCACACCTTTCCAAAAGGCCAACTGGTTCTGAATGATGGATTACATGGGGAGGCTTCTGAACCCCTGTGTGCACTTTCCTGTCACCTTATATCAGTGGTTCTCAACCTTCCTAATGCTGTGATATATTTTCATTGTTACAAAGGGGTCGTGACCCACAGGTTGAGATCCTCTGCCTACGTCTTTGGTTATAAAAGTGAATTTCTTGGCTTGAAGCCATTTTGCATAGATATGTGGCAATAAGATATTAAATATATCAAAGTACAGCTAGTACAGCAAGCACCTCCTCATTTTTACATCCTTGTTTCTTATTCTAAAACAAAGAAAAAATGGAAAAATCCAAGTTCAAATTGAATATTCCCTCTGTTATGGAAGATGACTGCCCCTTCCACGAAGGAAGGGTTCCAGTGGAATCAACCTACCAACAAGGTGGTAGGCTGGTCCCTGAGATATGGTCCCTTGGTAGGGTTGGGGTTGATTGCCACTTCTAACAGATTGGGCACTCAGCAGGAGCCAGTTGGCAGGGGGCCGTTTGTGTTGCTGACTAATGCATTAACTCCATCTCTGTTACCTTGACCACTCTGGTCATGAGCCTTTGACCAAGTTGCAGAGTGGCTGTGGAGAAAGGTTGGATGACCTTCACAGAGCAGCTGTGTCTTCCCACTTGCTCATCAAAAGCTTTCTCTACCATGCGACTCTTATAATCAAACTCTGGGCTAATTTTAGAAGTTTTTCACATTCCTCTTTTCCAGATCTCCTAGGTAACCATCCTCTATTTTGTTCCAAGGCCTGGATCTTCCAGTCAAACCATTATTTGTCCACTGCCAATGAATTAGTGTATATATATCCTTGGCTCAGACCCTCTCTCCTCCCAGGCTGAGGAGACAATGAGATATAGTACTTAAAGATCCCCTCACTAACAGTATTGCCCTTCACCACTGCCTTCCAAGAGCATCCCGAGTGGTACTGTAATGCTGCAGCAGTTTGCTTTCAGGTGGTGCCAGTATTCGGTTATCTGTAAAATAGGCTCTAATTTTTTTCTTCCTCAATTAAATGATTACTGGGAATGTCCTTGAGTCAGAGTTGATTGAGAGTTGGCATACTAGAGTATGAGCCACCTGCTTATTTAATGTCTGCCTTGCTTCATTTCCACTCCTATATCCACCACATGTATTTGATGATGGAATGCTTTCTAGGCATACCAGTTTCAAACCAAAGTTTACTTTTCAAAAGGACAACGGTTACTTGACAAAAATGAATTCATAGATTATAAGTATAGGAGTCTTCATTGTGAGCTTGTCATATTGGAGCTTGTCATACTGGATCCAGTGAGGTTTTTTTTTGAGACAGAACCTCAAGCTGTCCCCCTGGATAGAGTGCAGTAACATCACAGCTCACAGCAACCTCCAACTCCTGGGCTCAAGCGATTCTCCTGCCTCTGCCTCCCAAGTACCTGGGACTACAGGCGCCTGCCACAACGCCCGGCTATTTTTTGGTTGCATTCGTCATTGTTGTTTGGTGGGCCCAGGGTGGATTCAAACCCCTCAGCTCAGGTGTATGTGGCTGGCGCCTTAGCCCTTGATTCAGGATACCCTGAATTTTAAGGGTGAAGGGCAGAGCTGCTTACACTTTGTCCTGGAGTAGCTGGCAAGCCCTCTTACCTATATGGGTCCTCTTAAGCCCCATTCTAAGCTGGCAAACTGGTAAATGGTTTGGAGCAGCACAGTGTCTTATGGTACCTGTATATGTGGACTCCGTGGTCCTCATCTATTAAAGGAAAGGAATAGTATTTGTTTTCATATCTGGGCATGGTCTTTCATGCTTATAATCCTAGCACTCTGGGAGGCTGAGGCAGGGATACCCTGAGCTCAGGAGTTTGAGACCAGCCTGAGGAAGAGTGAGACCCCGTCTCTACAAATAATAGAAAAAAAAACTAGCTAAACTCTGTGATGGGCTTAGTTAGTCCCAGCTACTCAGGAGAAGGATCTCTTTTTTTTTTTGAGACAGAGCCTCAAGCTATCCCCCCTAGGTAGAGTGCCATGGCGTCACAGCTCACATCAGCCTCCAACTCCTGGGCTCAAGCAAGTCTCCTGCCTCAGCCTCCCAAGAAGCTGAGACCACAGGCACCCGCCACAATGCCTGGCTATTTTCTTGGTTGCAGCCATCGTTGTTTTGGCGGGCCCGGGCTGGATTTGAATCCCCCACCTTAGGTGTATGTGGCTGGTGCCTTAGCCACTTGAGCCACAGGTGCCAAGCCAGGAGGAGGATCTCTTGAACCTAAGAGTTTGAGGTTTCTGTGAGCTATGACACCACGGCACTCTATCCAGGGCAACAGAGTGAGACTCTGTCTCAAAAAAAATAAAAAAGAAAATAAGAATGGTATTTGTTTTCCAGCTTTACTCCAAGGAGTCATATCTTGGTATAGGTTTTTGATGTCTTTTTCTTATTTATTGATAAAGATAGATTTACTTTTTTCTTTGACCTTTCTAGAAAGGTCAGCTCCAGTGGTCCTAAAGAGAATTCAAAGGAAGCCTGTTGCTTTGGAGCCTTCACATCGAGGTCAGGTGGGAGGCCTTGTATCTGATTACAGTCTTACAGAACAAAGCCAGAACCCAGTCTAGTGCTTTGCCTTTTTACAGAGAGAAAACATCCCATTCTACTAACTACTTTGAACCCCCAGTTATAAGAGGCTCAGCTCAAGCCTGCTCTGTAGAAAATGATATAGCTTATACATTTGCTTAAATTTTATTTTCCTTTTGAGAATAAAAATGAAAGTATAAAACTACTTAAATAGGTTTTCTGTGATCACACTAACACCTTTCTTAAAATCACAATCACCTGATTTCTTACATATTTAGGGTACCGTGGATCCCACTGTGAAATCAGCTTAGTAGTAACTTAGAAATTTCATGTCCTTCTTTCTAGATGAATTCTTTCCTGTGTTTTTTCTTGTTTGCTATATTAATTGGTCGAAAGGAGCTTTTTGCTGCATTTGGTTTTTATGACAGCCAACCCACTCTCATTGGACTATTGATCATCTTTCAGTTTATTTTTTCACCGTATAATGAGGTAATGTATGATCTTTAAAATTATCTCACATATGCCCTTACCTGCTTCAAATCTAGAATTCTTTGGGTAGTTAAAAAAGAAGTAAACAGAACTACATATTTAAACAAATAGATGAAACAGAGTCTTTTAGTCCTTTGATATACTGGCCAATTTGAGAAAGTAGCAGAAAAATCCGAGCCTACATAAATAAATGTTGCATACTGTTAGGGAGAAATAAGTAGACTTCAGTAGTGAACACCTTAATAAAACATATCCTTGAGGACTTAGTAGGTGGAGATTAACTATTGGAATGTTATATCCTAGGCCACGTATTTGCCAAAGCTTGGGTGAAAATCTATGAGAGAGGACAAAACAAAATACTAATTGAATACATGTTATATATGTATGGTTTGATAAGAGAGACTGAATGACAGTGGTCTTCTGATTGTGCTCTATGACCACCTATACTCAAATAGCATTGGGTCCCACCCAGGACTCATGAATCAATATTGGGTATCTTATAGTAAATGACATTTAACAACCACTGCTCTGTGATAGCTCCATGGGAGAATTCTGGAGTGCGATAAGACTTAGGTGAATGACACAACAGCGACACTTTGTGTTGATTGGTTAGGCTTCCAATTCAAGCTAAGAAATAATACGGAGAATCTTATGGATTCTTTCTAGGGGCAGATTATAGTTAAGGTTTTAAGACAAGCTAAACAAATCCTATTTCCCCATTTTATTTATTTTTTTTGAGATTAGAGTCTCAAGCTGTTGCCATGGGTAGAGTGACGTGGTGCTATGTGGCTCATAGCAAACTCCAACTCTGGCTCAAGCGATCCTCTTGTCTCAGTTTTTCTATTTTTAGTAGAGACGGGGTCTTGTTTTTTGCTCAGCCTGGTCTCGAACTTGTGAACTCAAGCAATCCACCCACCTTGGCCTCCCAGAGTGCTAGGATTACAGGAGTGAGCCACCACTACTGGCCTTTTTTTTTTTTGGAGACAGAGTCTCACTTTGTTACCCTTGGTAGAGTGTCATAGCTCAATAGTGAGCTCAAACTCTTGGGCTCAAGTGATTCTCAGCCTCCGAAGTAGCTAAGGACTGTAGGCACCTGACACAATGCCCAGCTATTTTTAGAGATGGGGGTCTCTCTCTTGCTCAGGCTGGTCTAGAACCCGTGAGCTCCGGCAATCTACCTGCCTCAGCCTCCCAGAGTGCTAAGATTACAGGCATGAGCTACCACGTCCGGCCCTATTTCTCCATTTTAAAAAGCGTGTGTGTGTGTGTTGCAACCATCATGAAAGAGAATGAAGGGGATAGATCATATTTGTATAGCATTGTTCATATAACCTAAATGAATTTTGTAGAAAACTGAGATATATTACCTTTAAACTTTAAAAGCTTTAGTTTTTTGTTTTGTTTTTGTTTTTGTTTTTTTTGAGACAGAGCCTCAAGCTGTCACCCTGGGTAGAGTGCTGTGGCATCACAGCTCACAGCAACCTCCAACTCCTGGGCTCAAGTGATTCTCCTGCCTCCGCCTCCCAGGTAGCTGGGACTACAGGCACCTGCCACAACACCCGGCTATTTTTTGGTTGCAGCTGTCATTGTTGTTTGGTGGGCTCAGGCTGGATTCAAACCCACCAGCTCAGGTGTATGTGGCTGATACCTTAGCTACTTGAGCCACAGGTGCCGAGCCATAGTTTTTTGTTTTAACTTTTGAAAATATTTAGAAAATTTCTTACCTGGTTTGTCACTGCTTAAAACAGAAGTTACAGAGTACCTTATAAAGATGTTGTCATTTCTATCTTCTGTCTCAATTCAGGAATGCCTTAAGAACATGCTGAATGCCCCTGAGCTGCTCTACTTTTTAAGTGATTTTTTTTTTTTTTT
>NW_003852539.1:2746605-2748556 GCF_000181295.1 Otolemur garnettii | reverse complement strand
AGAGTCTCACTTTATCGCCCTAGGTACAGTGTCATAGCGTCAACACAGCTCACAGCAACCTCTAGCTCCTGGGCTTAGGTGATTCTCTTGCCTCAGCCACCCAAGTGGCTGGGACCACAGGCCCACCACAACACCCGGCTATTTTTTTGTTGCAGTTTGTCTGGGGCCAGGTTCAAACCCTCCGCCCTCGGTATATGAGGCCGGCGCCCTACCCACTGAGACACAGGTGCCACCCTACAGTTGATTTTTTTTTAATCTAGCAGACTTTTTAATTTCCTCCCGTCATTGCCAGGCTAATAATTCTTGCTACTGTTAGTGCAACTTTCTGTTCCATTCATTATCCATAATTTCCCTCTTTAATCGGCCATAAACTGGGAAATCGGATAGTCAGACTCATTATGTAAAAGTTATTGGATTCTGCTTAAGTAGAAAGGTCCTCATATAAGTAAAAGCAAGAGTTATGCTGGTGCTTATATTTTGGTTGCTTAGAGGGTTTTTTCTTTTGGTTCTTTCTTTTTTTTGAAACAGCCTCAAGCTGTCACCCTGGGTAGAGTGCCAGGGCATCACAGCTCACAGCAACCTCCAACTCCTGGGCTCAAGCGAGTTTCCTGCCTCAGCCTCCCAAGTAGCTGGGACCACAGGTGCCTGCCACAACACCTGGCTATTCTTTGGTTGTAGCCGTCATTGTTTGGTGGGCCCAGGCTGGATTCGAACCTGCCCGCTCAGGTGTATGTGGCTGGCACCTTAGCCTGTTGAGCCACAGGCGCTGAGCTTGGTTATTTCTTTATAGTTAGTGTTTGAGTTCACTTCAAAAACCCTAAATTTATGTGTGATATTAGAGTAATTGGAAATGCGATTAATTCACAGAGATATTCACAACTTTTTTGTTGTTGTTGTTTTGTTGTGTTCTTAGTCTTATTTTGTCGCACTCAGTAGAGTACTATGACATCATAGCTCACAGCAACTTCCAACTCTAGTACTCAAGCAATCCTCTTACCTTAGCCTCTTGAGTAGCTGAGACTACACCTGCCCACCACAAGGCCTGGCTACTTGTTTTTTTTTTAGTAGAGACTGGGTCTTGGTCTTGCTCAGGCTGGGACAGCTATTTTAAAGACTGTGGAGAACTCAGGAGATTTTTTTTGAAGTCTGCATATTTAAGCAGAAAAACTCATGTGTCAGGGTTTAAGAGCTTATGATAAGAAAGAGACATTTTCTTAGGAAAATTGCTCTATTTAAAAGAGTTTGGAAAAAAATTAAAAAATTAAGAGTTTGGAACCTATAGCAAAGCAGATAGGTACAAATTAGTATCTGCTTATGTTTTTCTGTGTTACAGGGAGAATCAAAGAACAGTTTGCCTGGGAGACTTAAAATCAGGAGAGAGATTATTGATTGGGAGCAGTTAATGATTCTGTCCCAAAAAGTATATTCAGAATTTGAAAAGAAATTTCAAACAGAATTTATTTATTAGTTTTGAACATATCTGAGAAGTTACCAGGGACTCCTAGACTACATATATATATACATATATATTTATTTATTTTATTATTTTGTATTTATTTATTTATTTTTGAAACAGTGTCTCAAGCTGTTGCCCTGGGTAGAGTGCTGTTGCATCATAGCTCACAGCAACCTCCAACTGTTGGGCTCAAGCAATCGTCTTGCCTCAGGTTTTCTACTTTTAGTAGAGATGGGGGTCTTGCTTTTGATCAGGCTGGTCTCGAACTCATGAGCTCAAGCAATCCATCTGCCTTGGCTTCCCAGAGTGCTAGGATCACAGTCATGAGCCACCGCACCACACCCAGCCCCTAGACTTTATTTTGAAACTCTGTATTTGCTCCTAGCAAATAAACAAACAATTTTTTTATGCCAAACTGCTTTAAGAAATAATCATGTTGGCTTGGCGCCTGTGGCTCAAGCAGCTAAGGTGCCAACCACATACACCTAAGGTGGG
>NW_003852539.1:2740487-2745531 GCF_000181295.1 Otolemur garnettii | reverse complement strand
TTTTTTTTTTTTTGAGACAGAGCCTCAAGTTGTTGCCCTGGGTAGAGTGCTATGGCATCATAGCTCACAGCAACCTCCAACTGTTGGGCTTAAGCGTTTCTCCTGCCTCAGCCTCCCAAGTAGCTGGGACTACAAGCACCTGCCACAACACCTGGCTATTCTTTGGTTGTAGCCGTCATTGTTTGGTGGGCCCAGGCTGAATTAGAACCTGCCAGCTTAGGTGTATGTGGCTGGCGCCTTAGCTGCTTGAGCCACAGCACTGAGCCCTTTTTTGTTGTTGTTGTTGTTTGAGATTCATTGAAAGCACGAAGAATTAGGTTACTCTGATTGCATTTGTTTGGTAAGGTCTGTCTTAAAGTTGCGTCCCCCCCTAGAGATATGCCTTACATCGTAAGTGCCCATCCCCCTTCTTCCTCTTGTCCTGCTTATTTCTTCCATCACCCACCTTGAATTGACTTGAGTTTTTCTCTTACCTGGGTATATATTAGATTATCTACCACCAACCCAGGAATAGATGAGTAAGCTGTTGGGATATGTATACTATGGAATACTATATAGCCATTAAAAAAGATAGAGACTTTACATCTTTTGTATTAACCTGGACTGAGGTGGAACACATTCTTCTTAGTAAAGCATCACAAGAATTGAGAAGCAGGTTGGCACCCATAACACAGTGGTTATGGTGCCAGCCACATACACTGAGGCTGACAGGCTCAAACCCTGCCTGGGCCAGCTAAATAACAATTGCCAAATGCAACAAAAATAGTTGGGCGTTGTGGTGGGCACCTGTAGTCCCAGCTACTTGGGAGGCTGAGGCAAGAGAATCGCTTAAGCACGGGAGTTTGACGTTGCTATGAACTGTGATGCCATGGCACTCCACCAAGGGCAACATAGTAAGACTCAGTCTCAAAAAAAAAAAAAAGAATAGAGAAGCAAGAATCTACTGTACTCAATTCTAATATGAAAATAGTAGATAGTAGAACAATATATATATATATATTTTTTTTTTTTTTTGGTAGAGACAGAGTCTCATTTTATCGCCCTCAGTAGATTGCCATGGCATCATAGCTCACAGCAACCTCCAGCTCATGGGCTTAGGCAATTCTTCTGCCTCGGGCTCCCCAGAAGCTGGGACTACAGACAGATGCCTGCCACAACGTGTTGCAGTGTGGCCGGGGCTGGGTTTGAACCCACCACCCTTGGTATATGGGGCCGGCACCCTACCCACTGAGCCACAGGCGCCACTCAGTAGAACAATATTTTTAAAAGAGAATAGAAGGCTGAGCATAGTGGCTCACCCCTGTAATCCTAGCACTCTGGGAGGCTGAGGCAGGTGGATTGCCTGAGCTCAGTGGTTCAAGACCAGCCTGAACAAGAGTGAGGACCGACCCCCCCCACCCCCACCCCCGTCTTTAAAAATAATCGGGCATTGTGGCGGTGCCTGTAGTCCCAGCTACTTGGAAGGCTGATGCAAGAGAATTGCTTGAGCCCAAAAGTTTGAGGTTTCTGTGAGCTATGACGCATTGGCATTCTACCAAGGCAACACAGTGAGACTCTGTCTCAATAATAATAATAATAATAAAATAAAAACAAAAAAGAGGGCCAAGAGTGGTGGCTCACTCCTGTAATTTTTGCACTCTGGGAGGCCAAGGCTGGTGGATTCCCTTGTGGTCAGAGTTTGAGACTAACTTGAGCAAGAGCGAGACCCCTGTCTCTACAAAAAATAGAAAAATTGGCCAGGTGTCATGGCGGGCACCTATAATTCCAGATGCTTGGGAGGCTGAAACAGAAGAATCTCCTGAACCCAGGTGTTTGAGTTATGATGCCATGGCACTCTACCAAGGGCAACAGAATGAGAGACTCTGTCTCAAAAAAATAAAATGAAATAAAATTAAAAAGAGTCAGTATAAATTACCATGACTTAACTGTGAGAATGGTGGTGATACGCCTTGGTTTTGTAGTCATCAGAAATTTCAGTACTACCTACTACTTTCCAGCTGTGTGATCTCTAGCAAGTTATCTAACCTCTCTGAGATTTACCTTTCTTGTCTGTAAAGCAGGAGTAAGAGATTGGTGGAGACTGTGAAGTGCTTAGCTTAATTCTCAAAAATAGGTAATTTTTAGTAAAGTAGTATTCATTTGGATATACAGTTGTGTATTTTTTATGTGAAATGCTTGAGACCCGAAATGTTTGGATTTCATATTTTTTTAGATTTTGGAATAGCTGCATTATATTTATAGGTTGAACACCCCTCCAGACATCTAAAATCTAAAATGCTCCCGTGAGCATTTCCTTTGAGTATCATGTCAGTACTCCCAAAGTTTCAGATTTTGGAGTATATCAGATTTCAGGTTTTTGGATTAGGGATGCTCAACTTGTATGTCTGTTTCTGGCCCATTTGCTTGGGAGAAGGCCTAATTTATGATTCCCTCACCCTAGGTCCCCTAAATACCAGTGATCTTTCTTTTTGGCCTGCTGTTTCTCTTCTCCTAAGCCAAACTTCCTCTACCATCTCAGCTCATGAAACCTTCAGTGACAACAAAGAGGTGGATGGTGATTAAAACCCTTTCATTTACCTTTTCAGGTTCTTTCTTTTTGCTTAACAGTCCTAAGCCGCAGATTTGAATTTCAAGCTGATGCATTTGCCAAGAAACTTGGGAAGGCTAAAGACTTATATTCTGCTTTAATCAAACTTAACAAAGATAACTTGGGATTCCCTGTTTCTGACTGGTTGTTTTCAATGTGGCATTATTCTCATCCTCCGCTACTAGAGAGACTTCAAGCTTTGAAAAGTTCAAAACAAGACTGAGATGCCCAGGGTCTGTGACTGAAGACATTTCTGATTATTTCTGTCCTGGCAGCATGTTCTAGCTCTTGATGTTTTTAAACTTTTGCTTTTTTTAAAGAAAAATTACTAAGTACATAAAAGCCCAGATTTAATTACATTCAGTATCTCATTTCAAAAATGATTTTAATAATCCATTTCTTAAACACTGGATGAAAATTTGAGGCTTAATGGTTTTTAAAGGCATAGTTTTATCTTTGAGATTAATTTACCATCAACTTGTAAAATTATTTGAGAAAATACAGAATTCGTTTTATTTATACACTTAAGCAATCTGCACATAAGGTGTTTCCGGGCATATATTTACAAGGAAGAATACCCCCTCTTTGTCCTTTCTGTGAGGCAGAAATGGTGGTCGGTCCCAAATCATTGTGCTCATACCCAAGTTGAAATTTGTTTTTAATTTTCATACTGTTATGATTTAACTCAGCCAATCAGTGTTTTAATAAAAGGATAATAGTTGGTAAGACTAATGTTATTTAAATTAAAGTAGTTAGAAATATGCTCTACTGTTCTACCAAAATTTGAATTTCTCTCTTGCTACACATTGATCAAGAGTTTCTAATAGTGCTTTGAAATTAGAAATTATGGGCTGGGCAAGGTGGCTCACACCTGTAATCCTAGCACACTGGGAGGCTGAGGCAGGTGGATTGCCTGAGTTGACAGGTTCAAGACCAGCCTGAGCAGGAGCAATACCCTGTCTCTACTAAAAATAGAAAAACTGAGACCAAAGGATTGCTTGAGCCTGAGTTGGAGGTTGCTGTGAAATGTGATGCCAAGGCACTCTACCCTGGGCGATAAGCTTGAGACTGTCTCAAACAAAAAAAAAAAAAAGAAAGAAAGAAACCAGAAATTATGTATAGGATGTTTTAAATCATTGAGTTTTGTTTTTGTTTTTAAGAAAAATCTCAGTCTTCATCTTTCTGTCCACCTGGTAGGTATGTTCTCATCAGGAGTAAATTGTAGCTTTTTCTCATTCATTCAATAAATAATGCATCCTTTCACTTAGCAGAGATTGCCACGTCAAAATGGGTTTTGCTTTGTTAAAAGTAGCAGAACATGAAAGAAGAAATGACATTTTAAGAAACATAAGGGTAAAATACTGATGATTCTCCTGTGATAATTCAGGAAAAAAATATATAGTTTTCTATCTCTTTCAAGGACAGAAGAGTTTCAGTTTTTATTTTTGTAATTTTAATCAGTAATTCCTCTATACTATTTAATCAGGTCTGATTATCTACTTAGGAAAATTATAGTTCTTGATAGGCAGATAATATTTACTTTCAAAGCAAATGTCATGAAAGATTTCCAGTTTTAGGAGATATATGTTTGACTAGTCCCTATCTCTGTCCACTTTCTGAATGAGAACTTGTTTTGTGCCTACAGCTCCCACTCACTGATGATGTTTACCTTCTGAGCATTTATTCCAAAGTGGGGTCAGCTGTGCACTTTGGCCATAAAAATTTTTGCTCAGCTGACATTTGTGTGATGTCTCCACTTGGAAATATAATAAATATAAAAATCTAGTTTAGTACTGCATTATTTATTTTCCTAAGGCGAAAGAGGAGCAGTCCTCTTCTCTGTGACTTTTTGCTCTGATAACTGCCTTTCCTTCTGTGCCTTTAAATACAAATTTCAGTTCTGCACAAGTAAAACATTAAAAATTGCCAATGCAGATTTATGTGCTTTGTCTTTAATATAATGTGTGTGTCGTTGGTTACCTAAATTCGTGTTTATTACCCTAGGACAGGGAGGTCCAACCTTTTTTTTTTTCTCTGCTGCACTTTGGAAGAAGAGTTGTTTTGGACACATATTAAGTAAACAAACCTAATGAAAGCTGGTTAGCAAAATGACAGTTCTGCATATACTTTTCCTGATAAATCACACCACAAATAAAGCAGAAAAAGTCCTCACACAAAGTCAGCAGGTGGCCTGGAGACCTCAGGATGTACACCAATGCTCTGGAAGAAGTGGGTGCTAGCATGTGAAGAAATAGCCCTAATTCTGAGTGGTATCAGCACCATCACTGGGCCTCACACACAGTCCTGTTCAGTGGCTTCCTCTTACTTCACTAAAGAGCATCACTAGTGCCAGGATACTGCCCTGGAGGCAGGATCCTTTAAGACCTATGAATCTGGCAGCAACCAACTGAAGAAATATAAAGTTAGAAATGACGAGAGAGGCTCGGCGCCTATAGC
>NW_003852539.1:2737783-2740154 GCF_000181295.1 Otolemur garnettii | reverse complement strand
AAAGAGACAAGACATACAGAATAGAATTTTCAAAGGTGGGAGCACAGGGAACCACTGCCCATTTGTGGGGTTCTGACGGTGGTCCTGAGTGTCAGTTCCACTCAGCTTTGATTGAAGGCTGTTTGCTCATTAGCCCAGAGGGTAAGCTGAGGAAGGGAACAAAGATGCCATTGGTTTCTCTAAGCAAACATATCAGCTTCTATATAATCATTAACTTTAAGGATCTGAGCAGTCTTGAGAAATCCAGAACCTGAGCCTTGTGGGGGGCAGCCTCCTGTCTGAGGTCACACACAGATTCTTAGGGAGGTGTTAATATCCACTAATTCACTGTGGAGTAAAATGCCACTGGCATCAATCTCCCCTGAAGAATTGGTGGGAAAGAGGAATTTTCCTCTTACCACCACCACAGAGGGTCTTCCTCTGTGATAAGGGATGTAAGCCCTCCTACCCATATTTCGAGCTGTTCCCTTGATCTCTGCCTCAGCCAAATACAAATCTCCACAGTGGGTATTTGCTTTGACTGTTAAGTAGGCAGGAATCAGACTAGTTAATGTTTCTTGCTAGGCCAGGCTTCTAGGGAAAGCAGGAAACTTGCTGAGATAAATTTAGCAGTGGCTGGTTTAAAAGTAAATTAGCTGACTTTCCTTTGTTCTGCCTCACTTAGCTTAATATTTTTATTTTCCCCCCTTTCTAGGGGTGTTTTCAGTCGTCATTCTGCCTGTAACTAGTTCTTGCCAATGTTTCCTTAGAAGTTTCATTTGGAATCATTCCTTCTCCATTTTTATAACCTCAGATTGTCTTGGGCCTGCCTGGTTTGCTCCAGCTGCCTCTTTGGTCTTCCTTACAGATGACAGCAGTATTTAACTTTTTAACATGTGACTGGCCTAGTCACTTACATACAGTTTGTGGATGCAAAAGCATAGATAGGGATGGCCAAAAAGAGCCTGGGGGGCTCTTGAGATATTCATCAATCAGGGCAAGAGTAGGTGGGCCAACCAAGAAAGGAAAAAGGTGGCACTTGCACTCTTAATACTTGACAGATTCTACTTGTGTAGAATCAAGTAGGCCAAAGCCTTGGGTAAAATGGCACAATTCCAGCAGGGTTGATTGCTGAATCCAAGGCAGAATCTGTTGTGTGTATATATACTGCCTTCATCTGTGTTGGCTCTTTGCTAAAGTGAGATGGCTGCTGGTAAATTCTGCCTCTGTTTAGGATAACAGAGTGCCTGGGATCAATTCAATAGTTTTGGTACCAATAATGGTCCCAGGTTGCCCCTTACACTTTGTGTGCTCACTGTTAGCACTAATCCTTCATGTGGTACTCCCTCCCTGAGAAAGCTTTCTTCTACTTGGTGTTTATCAATCCTTTGGATATTTTTATACATATATACTTCATTGTAAGCTTTGAAAGTTTTGAGTATTTCATCATCATTAGCAGAAAGCTTACTAAATACCACTTGAATATCTTAAATTCTGTCCTAGGGGTTATACAAAGAAAATTACAATTTGTAATCCAATGCTTATATCCAAAAACTTTTAAGACCTCAGTAATATGAGCAAGGTACTTGAAAGCCCTTTGTGTCAGGCTAAGTATGGTTTGGGGAAAGGGAAAAATAATCCACTATGGAACAGGACAGCCCTATTCAAACAATATAGATAGGGAAAACTTGGGTTCTTTTCTTGGATGGTTTCCAGGGAAGAGACTTTCCTAAATGGTCTGCCTAGAGACAAATGGGAAGATAGCCTCATGTACTCTAAAAACCTGACACCAAAGCCAGATAAGGTGGTTCATGCCTGTAATCCCAGCACTCTGGAAGGCCGAGGTGGGTGGATTGCCTGAGGTCACGGGTTCAAGACCAGTGTGAACCAGAGGGAGACCTGGTCTCTGAAACTAGCCAGGCATTGTGGCAGGTGCCTGTAGCCCCAGCTACTTAAAGGCTGAGGCAAGAGAGGGGCCTGAGCCCAAGAGTTTGAGATTGCTGTGAGTTGTGACTCCATGGCACTCTACCAAGGGTGGCAAAGTGAGACTCTGTCCCCAAAAATAAAATAAACAGACAAACCGGTGACACTCTTGTTTCTCCATTCTTGTGTTACTTTCCTAAGAAGAATGTATTCTGTAATCCCAGCACTCTGGTAGGCTGAGGCAGGTGGATTGCCTGAGCTCACAGGTTCAAGACCAGCCTGAGCCAGAGCGAGACCTCATCTCCTAAAAATAGCTGGGTGTTGTAGCAGGCCCATATAGTCCCAGCTACTCAGGAGGCTGAGGCAAGAGAATTGCTTGAGCCCAAGTGTTTGAGGTTGCTATGAGCTATGACGCCATGGCACTCCATCAAGGGCAATAAAGTGAGACTCTGTCTCAAAAAAAAAAAAA
>NW_003852539.1:2722798-2736567 GCF_000181295.1 Otolemur garnettii | reverse complement strand
TCACTTAAGCCCAAGAGTTTGAGGTTGCTGTGAGCTATGATGTCATGGCACTCTACCCAGGGCAACAGCTTGAAACTCTGTCTCAAAAAAAAAAAGAGAGAGACCCAAGTTTCCATTATCCTATTATGTAGCATTTACTGGTAGGGATTTGGGTAAGAAATTTGACCTTACATTTCTCCATTAATCCCTGCTCTGTTCCAAGCTCTCTCTAGGTACTAAGGAATACATTAGTAAACCAGCAACAAAAATCCACTATCTCATGGAATTTATATTCTATTATGGGGGAGACAGACAACCAAATCATATTAAATATTAAGGCTCGGCGTTTGTTGCTCAAGCAGCTAAGGTGCCAGCCACATACATCAGAGTTGGCGGGTTCAAATCCAGCCCAAGCCTGCCAAACAGTAATGAGAACCGAAAAATAGCCAGATGTTGTGGTGGGCGCCTGTAGTTCCAGCTACTTGGGAAGCCCAGGAGCTGGAGGTTGCTGTGAGCTGTGATGCCACCGCACTGTACCCAGGGGTACAACTTGAGGCTGTATTTCAAAAAAATAAATAGCGATACATTTTCTTTTTTTCTGAGACAGAGTCTCACTCTGACGCCCTGAGTAGAGTTCCATGGCAAACTCTAGCGTTGCCGTAAGGGTCTCACGGAAAAGCAATGTCGTGGAAAATAAGCATGGTTATTGAAATTGTGTTTTAAATAAAGGTGACCATCTCCTCGCTCAGGCAAATGGCGAACTTCTTTATTTACAGTTGGCTTATATAGGGAATTTTGTATATACAGTAATGACCTCATTGATCCAATTAAACATAATGTGACATCTGATAATCCACTCAACATACACCTTTTAACATAACCCTATCGGCTCGGCGCCTGTGGCTCAAGTGGCTGAGGCGCCAGCCACATACACCTAAGGTGGTGGGTTCGAATCCAGCCCGGGCCCACCAAACAACAATGACGGCTGCAACCAAAAAATAGCCGGGCATTGTGGTGGGCATCTGTGGTCCCAGCTACTTGGGAGGCTGAGGCAGGAGACTCACTTGAGCCCAGGAGTTGGAGGTTGCTGTGATCTGTGATGCCATGGCACTCTACCCAGGGAGACAGCTTGAGGCTTTGCCTCAAAAAAAAAAAAAAACCAAAAAAACCCCCACATAACCCTATCAACATAACTCAATTTTAATGGAAAACATGTTGTTAGCCCTTACTTCTTTGTTCTTATCTGACAGTTCCTGAGGCTAGGGAGGAACAAGGTAGAGTGACTACCTGGCCTTGCTGACCTTGCTATTTGGAGGCTGTTACTTCGGATCTTTAAGCAAAGCATAGAGAAACTTCTTGGGCATACAGGAATTTGTGTGCAAGCCTCTGCTTCCATGTAGGCCTTAAGTCAGAGGGTTTTTGCTGGAGCCTTTTATAAGGAATTCTCAGGCTGGACTTCTCAAGAGCCTTTCATGAGCCCAAGTTTCATCTGTGCCATTAGATACCTGTATGCAGTGGGTAAATTCCTCTTCTCTTGAGGTCCCCAAGCACATTTCCATTCCCAGACCTGTCAGCAAGCGACTTTAATCACTTACCACAAATCAGGAAAGGTTACTGATGGGTATCTGGCCAGTTTTCCAAAGGGCTTGTTCATTGGCCTTATAGTCAACCTTAATTCCTTAACACAGTCTAGAAATGCTGTTCCAGCCAAAACTTTGGTCATGTGAGGCTCACAACCAACCTGGCCACATGGGATTCTGCCTCAGTTTCTTACAAGTATGCCTGCACTAAGTCTTTTCACTGCTTTCTCTCAAACGGCTTTTTTGGCCAGAGGCATATAGGCATTTTGCCTATACTCTAGGGCTTGAGAGATCCTCTTGCCTCCATTTTTCTTTCTTTTTTTTTTTTTTTTGCACTTTTTTGGCCAGGGCTGGGTTTGACCCTGCCACCTCCAGCATATGGGACTGGTGCCCTACTCCTTGAGCCACAGGCACTGCCCTTGCCTCCATTTTTCTGTTTTTAATAGAGATGGGTCTTGCTATTGCTCAGGCTGATCTCAAACTCCTGAGCTGAAGGAATCCACCTGCCTTGGCCTCCCAGAATGCTAGGCTTACAGGTATAAGGCACTGTGTTCAGCCAGTGATACGTTTTTTTGTTTGTTTGTCTGTTTGTTTTTTAGAGACAGAGTCTCACTTTATTGCCCTTGGTAGAGTGCAGTGGCATCATAGCTCATAGCAACCTCCAGCTCCTGGGCTTAGGAGATTCTCTTGCCTCATCCTCCTGAGAAGCTGGGACTACAGGTGCCTGCCACAATACCCAGCTATTATTTTGTTGCAGTTTCGCCAGGGCCTGGTTTGAACCCACCACCTTCTGTATATGGGGCCGGTGCCCTACTCACTGAGCAGCAGGCGCCGCCCAAGTGTTTGTGTGGAGGGCAGAAAGGAGGTGCCATTTTAAACAGAATGGCCAGATTTGGCGCCCCTAGCACAGTGGTTACAGCACCAGCCACATACACCAAGGGTGGTGGGTTCAAACCTGGCCCGGGCCAGCTAAACAACAATGACAACTGCAACAAAAAAATAGCCAGGCATTGTGGTGGTCACCTATAGTCCCAGCTACTTGGGAGGCTGAGGCAAGAGAATTGGTTAAGCCCAAGAGTTTGAGCTTGCTGTGCACTGTGATGCCACGGCACTCTACAAAGGGTGACATAGTAAGAGTCTGTCTCAAAAAATTAATAAATAAACAGAATGGTCACAGCCAGGTGCAGTGGCTTATGCCTGTAATCCTAGCACTCTGGGAGGCCGAGGTGGGTGGATTGCATGAGCTCAAGAGTTTGAGACCAGCCTGAGCAAGAGCAAGACTCCCTCTCTACTAAAAATAGAAAAATTATCTGGGCATTATGACTGTAGTCCCAGCTACTTGGGAGCCTGAGGCAGGAGGATCACTTGAATCCAGGAATTTGAGATTGCTGTGAGCTAGTCTAATGCCATGCCATTCTACCCAGTGCAACAGAATGAGACTCTGGGCTTGGCGCCTGTGGCTCAAGCGGCTAAGGCACCAGCCACGTACACTTGAGCTGGCGGGTTCAAATCCAGCCCAGGCCTGCCAAACAACAATGATGGTTGCAACCAAAAAATAGCCGGGCGTTGTGGCAGGCGCCTGTAATCCCAGCTACTTGGGAGGTGGGGGCAGGAGACTCGCTTGAGCCCAGGAGTTGGAGGTTGTTGTGAGCTGTGATGCCACAGCACTCTACCCAGGGCGACAGCTTGAGGCTCTGTCTCAAAAAAAAAAGAGAAAAACCAGATGGGTGGGTGGCTGCAGTGGGGTATGCTAGGGGCAGTAGTGGGAGATAAAGGCAGGGAGACAAATTGCACAGGGGCCCTTGTTAAGAACTAAGACTTTTTCTTGAGTATGGTAGGAAGCCATTGGAGTATCTTGGGCCAAGGAGTGACATGATCTGACTGAAGTTAGATCATAAAACATACCAGCTTGTTATGTTGAGGAGCAAAGGAGACTAATTGGCAGGTACTTGCCATCCTTCCTGCAAGAAATAGTGAATGGTGCTAGACTGGAGTGGTGGTAGGAAGGCAGGGAGAAGTGGTTGGATTCTGGATACATTTCAAAGGATATGCTGATGGATTGAATGGGTATGCAAGAAAAAAAGTGGGAGTGGAGGATGATGCCAGTGTACCTGGCTTAAGTAAAGGAAAGGATGGAGTTGCCATTAACTAGGGAAGGCTACAGAGGGCAGGGGTTTGGAGGGGAATTGCCAGAGTTCAGTTGGAGACATGTTAAATTTGAGATGCCTACTGGACACCTAAGGGGAGACAAACGAATGAAGTGAAGCAGGGAGGTCTGGACTGGTGATGCATAGATGGAGTTTAAAGCCATGAAACTAAGGTCATCAGAGGAGCGAGAGAAAAAGCTGCCTTCCAAGGACTGAGTTGGTTTTTCACATATTGGGGAGATGAGAAATTGGCAAAGAAATCGGAGAACAGTGTGGTAAGCTAGAAGCCAAAATAGACAACCCTTTCTTCCCATAATATGGAGCAAAAATTTGGAATGATACCCAGAGGTGGAAGTGGGATTTTGTTGTGTTTTGTTTTGTTTTGGAGACAGTCTCACTTTGTCACCCTTGGTAGAGTGCCGTGGCGTCACAGCCCACAGCAGCCTCCAGCTCTTGGGCTTACGCAATTCTCTTGCCTCAGCCTCCCAAGTAGCTGGGACTACAGGCACCCACCACAATGCCTGGCTATTTTTTGTTGCAGTTTGGCCAGGGCAGGGTTCGAACCCACCACCCTCCGTATATGGGGCCGGCACCCTACTCACTGAGCCCCAAGAGCCCCTCTTGTTTTGAGACAGAATCTCACTCTGTTGCCCAAGCTAGAGTGCTGTGTTATTAGCCTAGCTCATAGCAACTGCAAACTCCCAGGCTCAAGTGATCCTCTTGCCTCAGCCTCCTAAGTAGCTGGGACTACAGGCAACCACCACAATGCCCAGCTAATTTTTCTATTTTTAGTAGAGTGAGGGTCTTGGTCTTCTTCGGGCTGGTCTCTGAAGCTCAACCAATCCTCCTTCCTCAGCCTCCCTGAGCACCTGTGATCTAGTATTTTATTTTATTTATTTATTTTTTTGAGACAGAGTTTCACTTTGTTACCCTCAGTAGAGTGCTGTGGCATCACAGCTCACAACAACCTTAAACTCTTGGGCTCAGGTGATTCTCGTGCCTCAGGCTCCCAAGTAGCTGAGACTATGGGTGCCTGCCACAGCGCCCAACTATTTTTTGATTGAAGTTGTCGTTGTTGTTTGGCAGGCCCAGGCTGGATTCAAACTCACTAGCTCCGATGTATGTGGCTTACACCCTAGCCACTGAGCCACAGGTGCCAAGCCTAGTATTCCTAGTATTTTATTTTTTTAATGTGACAAATGTGGATAATACCTGTTTTACAAGTTTATTGTAGGGATAGAATGAGATGATTGCAGGGTGTTCAGCATAGTACCTGATAATAATAAGAGCTCAATACTTGATGATGTTAACAATTCACCATAATTGCTGTGATGTAAATAAGCACAGAATTAACTAGTGGCCATTGAGATGAAAAAGAGGTTGGCTTGGTGCCCATAGCACAGTGGTTATAGTGCCAGCCACATACACTGAGGGTGGTGGGTTCGAACCTCACCCAGGCCAGCTAAACAACTGCAACAAAAAAATAGCCGGACGTTGTAGTGGGCACCTGTAGTCCCAGTCACTTGGGAGGCTGAGGCAAGAGAATCGCTTAAGCCCAAGAGTTGGAGGTTGCTGTGAGTTGTGATAGCATGGCACTCTACCCAGGGCGACACAGTGAAACTGTCTCAAAATAAATAAAATTAAAATTAAAATTAAAAAGAAAAAGTTTGAAAAGAGGAGTCAGCAGGGGCAGGTGTGGGCCTCTCCTTTGCTGCTCTCTAGGGGAGCTGTGTCCGTGTCCACCTCCATGAGGGGGCCGGGCTATCTTCCTGCAGTGCCCTTTCTGGTAAGCCTCCTACATCCCCTGTTTCTGAATGGCAAACAGGGGAGTGAGTTTCTGCTTCATGTTTGTGGCTCTAGACCTGTCTCCCGAGAATCAGTTGTCAAAGAGCAGATCCCTATTCTTAGAAATAGGAATAATGTTGGGGACACTTCAGGCCATCTTGGAACCCACCTCAGCCACACACATCCCTTCCTTCCCGATTGGTGGGGTCCTGAACATATTGTTGAACATCTGCTATGTGCCAGGCTCTGTTTTATGTGCTAAAGAACAGAACAGCAAACAAGAGAAACCTAAGTTTTCTGCCTTAGTGGAGCTTATAGTACTAATGGCTAAAGAGAAATAATACAGTGCAGGATGGTTATCTGGAGCATCAGGGTAGGAATGAGGTTACTTTTGAGTAAAGATTGGAAGTGAGGTCACTGGCAGTGGTACTATTTTGGGAAAGAGCATTCTAAGCATGTGTGCAGTGTGGCATGTTTGAGGAACAGCAGAGGGGGCATGGCTGGAGTGCAATGTACCAGGCCCAAGCATGGAGGTGAGGTCAGAGAGGTGTGTGAAAGACTTGGAGATCATAGTAAGTGAAGTTATAGTAAATGAGATTATACTAAGTGAGATTATAGTAAGTAAAATTATAGTAAGTGAAATTATAGTAAGTGAAATTACAGTAAGTGAGATTATAGTAAGTGAAATTATAGTAAGTGAAATTACAGTAAGTGAGATTATAGTAAGTGAAATTATAGTAAGTGAGATTATAGTAAGTAAAATTATAGTGAGATTATAGTAAGTGAGATTATAGTAAGTGAAATTCATCCACCAGGAGACCTTACAAAGGCCCCCAGCCACTGGGCCTTAGGAAATTGCCCTCTTTCAGCCCCTTCAAGTGCCTGAGTTGTAAGGAATGAGGTGGAACTCGGCCTGAGATTTGTGAGTCACATCTTTGTGGTAAGTGAAGCCCTCCAGTGGACCATCTCAGGGTAAGTTGCAGAAAGGAACGAGGAAAAGGCCCTATGGCCAGCACCTGGGGAAACTTCAAGTAGGAAACTGGCTCTCTAAGCACAAGATTTCAGGCTCTGGCACCAAGTGGCTGATCCAGCCTAGAGAGGGAGCAACGCTTCCTTCCTACCAGGTATGCAGTGCTGAGAGCTGCCTAGGGCTGCCCTCCACTGCCTTCTGCAGCTCCATCCTCTGCCCTTCCCCTGCTGAGCCCTGGATTCTGTGTGTTCTCTGGGCTTCCCTGGCAATCACAGCAGCAGGGGGGCCTGCTGGGGGTGTGGGGATGCTGTAGCTCAGGATTTCCCCAAGCAGCAGAGGGTGAAGCCACCTTGGTGGCTCTCAGTGCTTCCCCACTTCAGTGACATCTCAGCCCCCAATCTGGGGTGAGGGGGCTGAGATGTCACTATTGGTAAATGAGTTTGGGGAGAAAGGAGAAAGTATAGGCTAATGAGGGGGGAGAAGGCTGAGAGCATTCTGACATAGATGGGGACATAGACCCAAGTTAGTGGTAAGGTGTGGGATGGGCTTAGGCTTCAGCATGAGGTTGGGCCTCAGGCTGGAGTCCTGTGCCTCCAAGAGGGGCTGGCAGAATGCTTCATTTGGGGGTAAGAAAGACCCAAATCAATAATGGAGCAAAGAAATTGGTTCACTCCCTGAATTCCAAAAGCTACTCACTAGCCATCAAAGTGATGGATCAGGAGCCCCCGGAGGCTACAGATCAAATCTGAGCCGGTCTCCCCTACATTTTTATCATCTAGGTCCCTGTCTATCTTTCTCATGGGCCTGGAATCCCCTGGAAAGCAAGAGCCAGGTCTTCCATTCTTTCACTACCAGCTCTTGCCCAGGGCTAGCACACAGTGGGCACCAAAACTCACAGAGGACCTTCCAGGTCACAGGCCCTTGGCGAGACACTAGGTTTGCTCTGCTGAGAGAAGCAGGACATAGTCAAGTTCTTGCCGCATCTGTGCAAAGGCTTGAAGAGGATTCCCCCAAAGTAACACAACAGGCCCCCGTCTGCCTCTACTCCCAGCTTCCCACAGATATTCCTAGAACATGCCATGCCATCCAAATGCTTGCAGTTCATATGCCCAGAGGAATATGCTCCCTACCATACCCCCCACCCCGCCAAGCCCTGACCATCCTGCCCAAGCAGTGCAGGCCCGGCAACCACCTCCCACTCCCAGTCTATAAGAAATGAATGAAGCCCAACAATCCACATCCTGGTTTGTACCCAAGTTGGGGGCTTTTATTTACAGAAAGGCTCCGGTGAATCTGGGGAGAAGGCATAAGGGTAGCGGCAGCAGGGGAAGTTATGCCAGAAAGGAAAGGGACAGGGATGTTTAAATACTCAGGAGCAGGAAGGAAGCAGTGGGGCTGGCTTAAGGATGTCTACCTCAGGGTTGTCACCCATCAGCAGCCAGCCAGTAAGTCCAGAGAGGGAGAACAGGATCAGCAACCAGCAGAGACCTCAGTCCACCTGCCCCAAGGACAAGATGGCCAGTGGAGAAAAAGATGCAGGTTAAGGAGACAGTGTTTGGTAACAGCTGAGTGGCGCTCCGGGAAGGGAAGCCACCCCACTCCCTCTGGAGCTTGACTCTTCAGTGACACTTACCCTGTTGCCCTCACCTTTTCACTACAGTGCCCCACTTCCCCTTCCCCCGAGTTTTAGAATTCCTTTCCATCGCATCTCTTGGGTCCCAAACAGAACGTCCCAGGAAAATTAATTTCCTGGGCTTATGGATGAGGTGCATGTCCACCCAGAGGGGACCTCGTCCTTCCACCCCAGGATGCCACTGTGCTCCGTTCCTGGCCTGATGGTCAAGGCCCTTTGATGGATCCGGGTTCCGTAAGTCGGGCAGAGGCATAGGCTGAAGCTCCAAGGCAGGCTGCAGGCTCACAGAAGCCAGGCAGCCCCACAGGGCCTGGCAGGCCAGGTCGACCTGCCTCTCCTGGAGCACCTGGGGACCCTCGGTCTCCATCTTTGCCATTGATTGCCTGGCCAGGCCTGCCAGGGAGTCCTGAGAAAGGAAGGGAATCAACACATCAGAGGTTCCCCCTGTGTCAGCCCTAGAATTGTTAACGTGGGGAAAATGAAGCCAAGGACACCACAGGAAGAAGGGACCTTGCTCCAGGCACAGAGAGTGTCCATTACTCCCAACTCCCAATCAGTGAGTCTTGGAAGCAAATGTCCCTTCCTTCCCTCCACGAAGAGATGGTGGTCCCTTCCAGGAAGTCCGCAGACTACAGCTCACACTTCCCAGCTGGGACCCACCCAGGGACTCCAGCTCTAGAGGGATTCAGATGCTGGGCATCTAGGGCTAAGCTGACTGAGTATGAGGCCTCCATGGAAGAGACCCAGGTGACTGTGAGTCATTAATCCCTAAGCTGAGGAACAGAACTATAGCTGGGCAAGGCCAAGGTCTTTTTTTTTTTGAGACAGAGCCTCAAGCTGTCCCCCTGGGTAGAGTGCCATGGCGTTACAGCTCACAGCAACCTCCAACTCTTGGGCTCTAGCGAGTCTCCTGCCTCTGCCTCCCAAGTAGCTGGGACCACAGGTGCCCGCCGCAACGCCCGGCTATTTTTTGGTTGCAGCCATCATTGTTGTTTGGCGGGCCCGGGCTGGGGATTTGAACCCGCCACCTTAGGTGTACATGGCTGGCGCCTTAGCCGGTTGAGCTATAGGCGCCAAGCCAAGGCCAAGGTCTTACCTGGGATCCCTGGGGGCCCAGGCATCCCAGGGTGCCCGCGTCCCACTTCACCTCGATCACCCTTCTCTCCACGTTTTCCTAGAGACCAAAAAGAAAGTCTTTTTCAGAATTGGAAAATGCTTTTCCTACTTTGCTATTTAATTTCTTTATTTTTTTTTTTTTCAGAATCTGTGTTTTTATTTATTTATTTTTATTATTTTTTTTTTTTTGCAGTTTCTGGCTGGGTTTCTATGTTTTCTTAAATCATAATGCTATTTAATTTCTGTTTCACACATAATTATTCCTGTTTTGTGCTAGTTTATGAAGTCGGAAATGATCCTGAAGGGCTGGTTAAATAAAGGAAGGTCCAGACAAAGGATAAAACATTATGCAATCAATAAAGTTATTACAGAAAAGTGTTTAACTATCTATCTAGAATTTACTGTGTACTAAGCAGCAAATTAAGAAGAACTCCATATAAATTACCTCTAAATTAATCCTTACTAGTACACTAAGGTTGATACTATTAATATCCCCATTTTACAGATGGTAAGTCTTAGGCCCAGAGAAATTTTTTTTTTTTTTTGGAGACAGAGTCTCACTTTATTGCCCTTGGTAGAGTACTGTGGCGTCACAGCTCACAGCAACCTCCAACTCCTGGGCTTAGGCAATTCTCTTGCCTCAGCCTCCCTAGTAGCTGAGGCTACAGGTGCCTGCCACAATGCCCGGCTATTCTTTGTTGCAGTTTGGCCAGAGCAGGTTTGAACCCGCCACCGTTGGTAAATGGGGCCGGTGCCCTACCCACTGAGCCACAGGTGCTGCCCGAGGCCCAGGGAAATGAATAGACAATGTGTGTTACAAAGATAAAGTGCCAGAATCCAGATGGCTCTAGACCCTGCTTGCTTTACTCTTTTGGTCATCTGCCCCCTCCATCTCTAGAGACATGAGAAGATGTTTATGGGGTGCCACTAAGTAAATTGGGGGAAAAAAAAACCCAAGTTATAAAATAGTGCATTGTCTTATCACTTTGCTGCTGAGAGAGAAACCCTGGGGGTGTCTCCTGGAAAGCTTGGCAGAGGGAATGGAGGAAGTGTCTATAGGTCATCCCAGGAAGGGGAATGGTGAAAAGTGGGGAAAAGAGGAGGTTGAGCAGTCAGACAGCCTGAGGCCCCTGGGGTGGTCTAGGCCCAATCCCTGTGCCTATCTCCCACTCCCACGGGAGAACAGTGCTCACCCTTTGGCCCAGTGTTGCCAATCTGGCCCACAGCTCCAATGATGCCAGGAATGCCCCGAGGACCAGGATGCCCATGGGGTCCCTGCTTGCCTGGGTACCCAGGAGGCCCAGGGGGGCCTGGGGGGCCCATCATCCCTGCAGCACCCAGGGCTTCTCGCTTGGCACTCACAGCTATCTCTGCCAGTTGTTCTGGGGGAGGGAGGAAGAGAGCAAGGTCTGTGAGGTGGGTGTCAGCTCAGTAACACTAGGAAGGGCAGAGCATCTTGATGGCTTCTGACCCCCTAGGTTTGCAGACAGAAAAGCACTTTAGGCCCCCTTCCCTTGGGCTTTATTTGCAAAGGTCAAAGGTGACTGACTCATCCAAGGCTCCTTGGATGCAGAGCTGGAGTGAGCATCCAGGACTCCAGACCCTCACAGAGAGGCTCCTGGAGGGTGGTTGATGCCCTGTAGTGGACGGGTGGGGGGGTGGGGTGGGGTGGGGCGATGTTGCTCAGCTTGGTCTCCACCTCCTGCCTCAAGCAATTCTCCTGGGGGGTCTCCCAAGGGGGGGGTGCTGGGATTGCTACCCCTCTACCTTGCATCATCTTCAGCACCACATCCACGATGTGCTGGTCACTGGGATCTCGGCCCTGAAAGTAGAAGCCTTTCAGGAAGAGGCCCCTGGCTATAAGGGCTGACCACTCCTGCACCCCCAATACGCCCCTTCTTATCTTCTTCCTGGAAGGATGTTTCCTAATCCCTCCTGCTGCACTCACACCCATTCTCTCTGATCTGGGCTTGGAACCACCCTCAGGGCAGCCAGTGAGCTTCTAGGAACTCCTAGCCTTTGAGGAATAAGGCGCGCCCCCAAAGAGATCTACCTAGGAGAATGCCCCTGCCCTGGGGCCCAACTCACCGCCAGGCCCTGTCTTCCGGGCTGTCCCGGCACGCCTCGGTCTCCAGCCAGTCCTCGAGGGCCAGGAAGCCCAGGGTAGCCCTGCACCCCTGGAGCGCCCGCATCCCCGCTGGGGCCGGTATAGCCGGGTTCTCCGCGGACTCCTTGCTGCGGGGGAGCGGGTTGGGCGCAGAGCCGGGTGAGAAGGCAACCGGCCGGCCAAGTGGGCGGGGCCGGGACCGAGGCAATCTCAGAGAACCCCAGAAAGGAAGATCGCCGCTTTGGGCGGGGTGAAACTCACCTGTCCCTTGGGCCCTGGCTCTCCAGACTCTCCCTGCAGGCATGAAGAGCCGCGATCAGTAAATGGTGGGGACCCCAGGGCCCTGCTGCTGCACCCCACTTGCCCCCACGATGCGTGCTCACCTTCTCACCCTTCTCTCCGGGGAGTCCGGCCACACCCGGATCGCCCTGCAGAGAGAGAACCGTGGGTCAGTCGCGCAAAGGCAGCGGGACGTGAAAAGACAAGGCTGACCCCGAAGAGGGGCGCTGGGACTCACCACTCCTCCACGGGGCCCGGTCTTCCCTGGGGAACCCTGGAGAAAGCCGGGAATGAGAAGCTTGGCGATTTCCCCTCCCCAAGAAGGAAGAGCCTACGTGTCGTCCCCACCGCCACCACTACCACTCCCACCGCCAGCTCCTAGCCACACCCCTCTCTCTAGCTCCATCCCACCAGACCAGAGCCCTGGGATCTGGCAGTTTGGAGAGCTCTAGAAGGATCTGAGCTCAGCCGATCCCATTTCCCCCTTAGGGTATCCCAGGAATTTTCCATCCCCCCTGCTTTGGCACCTTGTCTCCCTTGATGCCTGGCAAGCCTTGGGGCCCTGGAATTCCGGGGGGGCCCTGCTCCCCCTTGGGGCCCTGAGGAGAAAGTAAACCAGCGGATTAAATCAAATGAGATACTGGGATATGCTTCCTACCACTATCTCAGCTGGCCTGCACTCACCTGTTGTCCTTGAGGGCCTGGCGGACCCACTGGCCCCCTCTCACCCTGGTCACCCTGAAATAGACAGAGAAAGTCACAACCAGCTATCAGTAGGAGCAGCCTCTCTCAGCCAGGCCCCAGACCTGCACTGGCAAGGTGCCCTCCATTCCTGCTGTTACAGGAGGGGGTCTTTTGCTCCACTTCACAGATGTGTAAACTGAGACCTTGCCTGGAGAGGCCTCTCACAGGTTGGGAGAGGGCTGGGCAAGGGGTGGATCCGATGGTGCCAGGTGCTACAGGTCCCCCAGGAAAGCGCTATCATGCAGCACTTACCTTCTGCCCCATGATGCCCCGGGGACCAATTTCTCCTCGAGGCCCTGGCTCTCCCTAGAGGAAGGAGAAATTGGGCATAAGCAGTAGGTCAGGTGAAACCCTCTTTTCCACACCTCGCTAACCTCTCTCCACCCATTCATTTTGTCAGGGAAGCGTCCCCAGACTCTCCCTACTTTTCCTTCATAGGACCCGACACAATTTTAGTTAGTAACCATGTGATACTTTATTTCATGTCTGTCTCTTCCAGTAAGCTGTACCCTCCATGTGAGTAGGAGACAATGCCTATCTCCGCGTCCAGCACACTTGGGCATTTGGTGATTGTTTATAGAATGAATAAATGAATGGATGCTCTGCGAGCTGGCTTTTCAGCCCCTGTCAGTTTGGCTGTCTGGGAAGGTCACACCTGCCAGAACTAGTCCCCACCCTGATAGCATTGTACATAGGGGAAACAGGAAACCAAGAGGTGAAAGAGCTTCCCTGAGTCTGTGGGTCAGGGTAGAGCCCAGACTAACCCAGACCACTCCCTAGTTTAGGGCTCCACCCATAGCTTCACCCAGGCCCTGCACTGAGGCAGGGCCCTCAGGCCTACAGGAACTCTTGTGTCAGTGGAGGGCACACTTACCTCCTTCCCTGGGGGACCAGGGAATCCAGGGAGGCCCTGCCGGCCTGGCTCACCCTGTAGGAAAACGCAATTCTCAGGTCAGTTTGGGAAGCCCAGTCAGAGCTTTGGCCTTTGGGAAAGAAGCTCAATAAGCCCTAAACAGGCTGGAACCAAAAGAGTCGGGTAGGGAAGTTCTTGGTTAAGTCCTCTGGGCTCCACTGATTTCCTGCTGGTTTTTCCTCCAGGTTTAAAGCCATCCTGTCTTCACTGAGCCAGGGGAGAGTCATTGGAGGGTGGCAGAAGGGAGGTGGTTAGGCCCAAGGGACTTGTGTTCAGACTGAGCCTCTGAGACTTAGGTGAGGCCTGAGCCTTGCAGTCTTTAAGCCAATGTTTTTCAACCTTTTTTTTCACGGCACACTTAAATCATATTGATCAAAAAAATACAGTAAAAAAAATAATATTCTTACTGTGCTTTGAATTTCTTTCAAAATAATTTTTTTTTTTTTTTGAGACAGAGCCTCAAGCTGTCCCCCTGGGTAGAGTGCCAAGGCATTACAGCTCACAGCAACCTCCAAC
>NW_003852539.1:2718353-2722311 GCF_000181295.1 Otolemur garnettii | reverse complement strand
CCTCTTTCAAAATAATTTAATGATCTTTAAAAAAAATTTTTTTTTTTGAGACAGAGTCTCACTTTGTCACCCTCAGTAGAGTGCTGTGGTGTCATGGCTCACAGCAACCTCAAACTCTTGGGCTCAAGCGATTCTCTTGCCTCAACTTCCCAAGTAGCTGGGACGACAGGTGCCTGCCACAATGCCCAACTATTTTTAGAAATGTCTCGCTCTGGCTCAGGCTGGTCTTGAACCCATGAGCTCAAGCAACCACCCACCTTGGCCTCCCAAATACTAGGATTACAGGCGTGAGCCACCACAACTGGCCATCTTTTTTGTTTGTTTGTTTTTTTGTAGAGACAGAGTCTCACTTTATTGCCCTCAGTAGAGTGCTGTGGCATCACACAGCTCATAGCAACCTCCAACTCCTGGGCTTAGGCGATTCTTTTGCCTCAACCTTCCAAGTAGGTGGGACTACAGGTGCCCGCCACAACACCCGGCTATTTTTTTGTTGCAGTTTGGCTGGGGCTGGGTTTGAACCCTCCACCCTCGGTATATGGGGCCGGTGCCCTACCCACTGAGCCACAGGTGCCGCCCACACCTGGCCATCTTTAAAAATTTTCAAGGCACACCTAAGATCCTCTCACAACACACCTGTGTTCCACAGCACACCAGTTGAAAATCATTGCTTAAGCCATGACCCAGTCCCTGGCCCTAGACTCCCTTGCTCAATTCAGCCCCCAGTGTGGAGTCACCTCACCTGGTCTCCAGGGCCTCCTTTTGTCCCGGGCTGGCCTGGCACACCCTGCAGAAAGAAGTTAACATCACTTTCTGCCTTGGCATGGGGAGCTCCATGTACCTGCTACTTTGCTTCCTATCCCCAGTCCAGATTTCCCCCACCTGCGGGAGTGGAACAACAGAAGGCCCAAACATGGCATCTCAAGCGTCTCATCTCATCTCATCTTTCCACTCTGGTGGGCACACAGGGGCTACAAGAATGGCCAGTCTACCAGGGCCAGTGGTCCATGGGGAAAAGAGAAGCACACTTATGTGCGTCCTGGGCACACAGGCCCAAGTGAGTGCATGTGGGACATAAGTCTGCACATGTGGACCTAAGCAGGTTTGGCCACTCAGCACCTGCAGGGAGACAGGGCAGGCTCCCATGGAATGAAGATGGGTCTGAGGGGTGAGAAGGCACAGAGAGATCAGGGAAGGGCCTTCCAAGCAGAGGGCCCAGCAAAGGCCTGAAGGTGTGGAGGCAGAAAAGCCAAGGCAGTGTTGAGAAAGGAGAGGCAGGGAGGCGATGGGGCAGGAGTGGCGCGCCGCAGTCAGATTACTGTGGTCACTGAATGCTCAGATGAACTGTGAGGACAAGGATGAAATGTTTCCTGTTCTTGTTTCCCTGCCACTTAGTGTACCTCAGGTGCCCAAGAACTATTTATTTATTTATGTTTGTTATTTTATTTTATTTTTAAATTATTTTTTATTAAATCATAACTTTGTTTATTTAATTAATTTATTTATTTTGAGACAGAGTCTCACTATGTCACCCTCGGTAGAGTGCCGTGGCATCTCAGCTCATAGCAACCTGAAACTCTTGGACTTAAGTAATTCTCTTGCCTCAGCCTCCCAAGTAGCTGGGACTACAGGCACCCACCACAATGCCCAGCTATGTTTTTTTGTTGTAGTTGTCAGTGTTGTTTAGCTGCTTCAGGCCATGTTTGAACCCACCAACCTTGGTGCATATGGCTGGTGCCATAACCACTGTGCTACGGGTGCCGAGCCCCAAGAACTATTTATTGAAGGACCTTTTCTTGGAGGCAATGAGGAGCCGTGAAAGGTACTTCACTGAGGAAATTGTCAGATTCCATTTAGCCAGTATGGAGCTCAAAATGGCCAAAGAGAAGGCTGGAGCAGTTATCCAAATAACAATCTGAGTCAGGTCAGGGGCCACAGAAGTGTCAATGAGGTAAGAGGTGGTGCCTAAGCAAGAGCCCTGGTGTGTGGATCTGACCTTGTCAGCTGCTCAGGCCATCATGGGAAGTTGGGCAGCAGAGCGTCTGGCCTCTCTGAGGCTAAGAAGCTACTTGCTTGTGGGGCAGCTGGGTGGCTCCACCTTAGACTTACCGCTAGGCCCTGGTGGCCTTGGCTTCCTGGCCGCCCTGCCTGTCCTGCGCTGCCCTGGGAGAGACAGAGAACCAGATGCATGCATTAATGCCCCAGCCAGGGTGTCCGTGGCTTCTACTCAAATGCAGGTAGGGACACTGAGATCCAGAGTCAAGAAAGGACATGTCTATGACAGCCCTGGGGATTCCAGGCTCCCAGGCTTCTGGGATCAATGTGCTGGAACCCAAGGCGCCCACCCCCACCACACTCCCATCAGTAGTCCCCACTCCTACCTTCATGCCAGGTATGCCTGGGGTCCCATCCTTGCCATCAATACCCGGGGAGCCCTAGTCAGGAGGAAAGTTCAAGGGAGACTCACAATGGGGGTGTGCTGGATCAAGCCACCCTCCCACATGTTCCCTATAACAGCTTCAGAGGGAAGGGATGAAGTGGATCTGGTTGTCTCAGGAAGCCCCATCAGCCAACCAGGGGAGGGAAGGAGGGAAGGGGATTAGGAAATGGACACTGGTCCTTCCCTTGTACGACTGACAGTGGAGCTCAGTCCCCCACTGCTGTAAGCTTTCCATGATCTCTCCCTACATCATCTCTATTTATGGATGAAGAAACTAAGGCACAGAAAGGGAGGCTTTTCCTGAGGTTACAGAGTCAGCCCGCCTGCAGTGAGTTCAGTCTAGAATCCCAGGCTCCTCTCTGGGAATCTGGATGAATGAATTGGACCCTGTCCTCTGGGTGAGGCTGGGCCTCTGGCACTTACAGTTGCTCCCTTCGGGCCTGTGATCCCCTGGAGTCCTCGAACACCTTGGCTGCCCTACAAAGGGAACAAAGATCAGGTCACCTTTGGGATATGGAACTCTTGTGTAGAGAGGGGAATAGCTGAGAGCAGTGACCTCTGGGCAGGGGCTGAGGAGAAGGGCTTGGGAGCGTCCTTTCTTCCTGGGCCAGTAAGAGGGAGTGGAAGTCAGTGCCTAGCAGTGAAGCTGGGCTGGGCAGCACAGGTGTGTGGGAGCCAGCACCCACTGAGCTCCTGGCCAAGGTCTTGAGCTCCACACAGCTAAAGAAACACAACTAAATGCAATAGGTGGACTTCTTGGGAGTCTTGATTTCAACGAGAACTATGATAGATCATTTTTGAGATAATTAGGAAAAACTGAATAGAGACTGGGTATTCTATTATGTTAAGGAGTAATAGTTTTGGCTGGGCACAGTGGCTCATGCCTGTAATCTAGCACTCTGGGAGGACAAGGCAAGTGGATTGCTTGAGCTCAGGAGTTTGAGACCAGCCTGAGCAAGAGTGAGACCCCATATCTACTAAAAATAGAAAAACTAGCTGGGTGTTGTGGTAAGCACCTGTGGTCCTAGCTACTGGGAAAGCTGAGGCAAAAGGATTGCTTGAGCCCAACAGTTTGAGGTCACCGTGAGCTATGACACTGCAACATTCTAGCCAGGGCACAGAGTGAGACTCTGTCTCAAAAAAAAAAAAAAAAAGGAGTAGTAGTTTGTTACTTGTGATAAAGATGTGATTATGTGAGAAAAGGTCTCTACTTTTTAGAAATATGTATGGAAGTAATAAGGGTGAGGTGATATGTGTTTGAAAACAGAGTAAAGCAGTAATAGGAAAAGAAGGTAGATGAAATGAGCATGGCAAAATGTTAGTTCCTGAGGAAGCTGTGAGACAGGGAGATGGGGAGTCATTGTGTCATTCTCTCTGCTTTTCTGTATAGTGTATTTAAAATTTGCATTAAAAAACTAAATAACAATTGCCAGGTCATGGAAGAAGCCCAAGTGCCCATCGATCCACGAATGGATCAACAAACTGTGGTATATGTACACCATGGAATACTATGCAGCCATA
>NW_003852539.1:2707475-2717986 GCF_000181295.1 Otolemur garnettii | reverse complement strand
ACCACACTGAACCCCCAAAGTGCATCAATGTACACAGTTACCATTCAATAAAAAAAAAAAAAAAAGAAAAAACTAAATAACAAGGAGCGGCACCTTTAGCTCAAAGGAGTAGGGTGCCGGCTCCATATGACAGAAGTGGGGAGTTCAAACCCAGCCCCAGCCAAAAAAAAACTAACTAAATAACAAGGCCAGTGAAGTGGCTCACACCTGTAATCTCAGTACTCTGGGAGGCTGAGGTGGAGCCTCAAGATCAACCTGAGCTGGAGCGAGACCTCATCTCTAAAAATATCTGGGCATTATGGTGGGCATCTGTTGTCCCAGGTACTCGGGAAGCTGAGGCAAGAGGATCACTTGAGCCCAAGAGTTTGAGGTTGCTGTGAGCTGTGATGCCACTGCACTCCACAAAGTGAGACTTTATCTCAAAAAAACAAACAAACCCCCCCCCAAAACTAAGTAACAACATAAAAAGAGTTAATTGTACTTTCTGCTGACTTCCCCTACAAGCCTACAACTGCTTAATCTCAAGTGTTCTCACCACAATACAAATAAGTAAATAAATAAAACTACTCCCCCAAAGTCTACTAATTAAAAAAAAAGTTAAGCGAACTGGGATCCCGACCAAATCCCATTAGCCCCATGGCTGATTTGCTGGAATTTCATTATTTGGCCTGGTGACCCTGGGACTGGAGCCCAGGACTTCTAATGTCTGAATCTGGGTTGCCCAGGCCCAAATTCCTAATAATCCTCCCCTCCGCAGTTACACACATGTACAGACACCCCCATACACACACACACAGAGGCCTTGGGTAGGGCTGAGTCTAGCCCAGTACTCCTCAAAGGCCCTGACTGGTAGGGGATGCTGAGGACTCACCAGGTCTCCCTTCTCCCCAGCTCGGCCTGGTGGCCCCCTTGGACCTTCCTCACCCTGACAAGAAAGACAAACAGGAATCCAGGTTATGTGGGCTGAGGGGAGCTGCCCAGTTTATAGCTGTAGAAGCCCCAGCCTCTGGTGGGGGAGGGTGTGGAGCAGGCTTACTGGTGGTCCAGCGGCTCCGACAGAGCCCACCATGCCTTTATATCCACGAGGACCCTGGGGAAAGAAAAGGTTTCCAGTCAGCCTTGGCTGGACCTTACAGGCCAGAGAGCTGGTCCTGGCAGCTTTTTTAAGATACCCCTAGATTCACGTACCGTCTCTCCTTTGGGTCCTGCCATGCCTGGGTAGCCCCTGATGCCCTGGGGACCCTGTCAAGAAAAAAATGACAGCAAGAGCAATTACAGTCTCACTCACGATATCTCCCTCCTCTGACCTCCACCCTCAGTCTTCATGATGCCCTTTGAGGTAGGCAGCATAGTCCCCATCTCATGGATGGGACACTGAGACCCAGACACCAGGGAATCACCAGGGAGGAGAAATGCCTGTACCTCAGCTGGGCCTTCTGGCTGACATTCAGTCTCAATTTCCCTCTCCCACCCAGAGATGCTCCCAGCTGAACACAAAGTGTCTTTTTTACAAGCTAAGCTTGAGCAGGGAAATGATTCCATTAAAGGCTCCCAGGATGAGGGACAGGAGGGCCACAGAGGGGAAGTGTTCCTTACCGGTGGTCCAGGGATGCCTTGCTCTCCAGAGGCACCCACATCTCCTTTTGGACCCTAAGGGGCAGGGATGAGCCATCACACAGGCAGGCAGATGGAAAGGCAAATACACAGACAAGCCAGCCCCCTTCCCCAGAAAGAGGTGGCAAGGAGGACCCCTAGAAACCACACAGTCCCATGTTACAGATGGGGATATTGAGGCCAAACTAGGAGATGTGGCCAGAGACATGACCTGGAATATTGGCCTCTGGCCCCAGACCCACGGGGTGAGGGGAAGGGATGAAGAAGGGGACAGGCCCCTATAGGACCCTCTCCACATATCCCTATGCATGGCCCTCAGCCCTCACACTCACCGGCTTCCCCTGGCGCCCAGGATCCCCCAGAGTTCCACGTTTGCCTGGATGACCCTGAGGGAAGAAGAGCGGTTGACGTGAGGCTCCCTTCTGATCGCTCCCTTCTGATCACCAACTCAACCTTCCCAAGACTCAGGCCAAGAGCTCTCACCTTCACTCCCTGCAGCCCTGGAGGGCCTTTTGGACCTGCTGGGCAGTTGGTTGGACACTGGAAAGAAAATCCCACAAGGCCTTGTAATCACTGGTCCAGGGTAGGCCAGCTAGATAGTGCATCCCCATCTTGCCAGCCTCTCACCTCCCCATCTCTCATGGACCCTATCTCCAGGGCTGCCCCTCCCTGCATCAGTCCTGCCCCAGGCCCCACTCTCACCAGGAAATCTGCGCTGCCTTCCAGGCCCTGGATGGTTCCTGGACGACCCTGAGAGGAGATGTGTGAAGACAGAGTCTGGCCTGACCCGTCCCACTCCAGGCTTGCTCAAAGACCCTTCTCCTCCCCATGCACAGTGCCACATGTGAGGGCCAAGGACACTTACTGGTTTCCCAGGGGGTCCTGGAGGCCCTGCTGGCCCCTCCGGTCCAGGATCCCCCTGGAAGCAAGAAGGGCCCAAATCATAACCCTGTTCAGTCCTTCCTAGGTTAGCCCTGTCCCCTCCTCTGGTTCCTGCCACTGCCCTATCCACCCTGCCCTCCAGGTCACCTTTTAAGATCCACCTTCTTGGAGAGACCAAGGCCTGCTCAGCAGGAGATGGGGTCAGCCTTTGGCCTCCCAGAAAGACCTACTGCAGGGTGGGCTCAGCAGGAGGGGATTCTTTTTTTCTTTTCTTTTTTTTGCAGTTTTTGGCTGGGGCCAGGTTTGAACCCGCCACCTCTGGTATATGGGGCAGGTGCCCTACTCCTTTGAGCCACAGACGCTGCCCAAAGCAGGAGGGTTTCTGCCTGGAGGAGCTCCCTGGGAGACCACCTCCACTTGCCAACTGGAGGGCAGGAGGCCAAGTGAGTAGAGGATGGCTGGGGCTCACCTTGGGGCCAGGGATTCCAATCTCTCCTGGGAGACCAACAGGTCCAGGTGGTCCCTGGGGAGCAGAGAGTTGATGATCAGGGTGCCTCTGAGGGTCAGCCCTCCCTGGGCATAAAGGTAGAGATAGGCACCCAAGCCTCCTTCCCCACTTTTGCTTTTTGACTAACACCAGAGAGACTGACAGACTGGCATCAGGACCAGTCTGGTTTAAGGACCAGACAATCCCAGAGTCAGTGACTATCTTGGAGTGGGCTGGCCCATGGCCTCTGGCAGTCCCAACACTATCACAGGATGCTGGCGCCTCCCCACGATGGCCATTCCCTAGAAGCCTTTCTGTTGTCCCCTCCTTCCTTGGGAGTCTGTCCCACCCTGTCCCATTCCTGAGGACTTACGGGAGGTCCAGCAAAACCAGGGCCCTGGAACAGAAGGAAAGGAAATTGGGCTCATGATTCCCTTTTGAGGGCCTCCATCCACACAAAGGGCCCCTCAAGCCCTTGCAGGCTGTACTCACCGGCAGGCCAGGAGGACCAGGGAGTCCAGGCTGGCCCTACAAGAGCAATGGGAGACACTCAGGGACTGAGGTCTCCCAGGTCCCTGCTCCTCTTTAAAACTGTGGCCCAAAGTTACCAGTGTTGAGTCCCCAGCAGGCTACCTACCTTGGCTCCGGGGGCTCCCATGGCTCCAGGTTCCCCCTTGGCTCCAGTTAAACCCTGGGGGATAATGAGAAAGTAGGATCAGTGAGGAGCAACCTGATTCCTGACCCACAGGGCAGTGAGTCTCTGCTGAGTGGGCCCCAGGCTCCCTTTAACCACACCCCATGAAGGCCTAGGGACTTTCACACCTTGCTTTCCCTTTCCCCAGTTCCCGCAGTAACCCAGGGAGGCAGGAAGGACAATTATCCTCTTTGAAAGATGAGAAACTAAGAACAAAGACTTGTCAGTCCAGGCTTCATGCCTCCCAGTTTAGAAGTCTAGAAGACCTAGACATAGGTCTAGATTGGTCATTGATGGGTGTCTGGCCTCGGCAACTTTTTCTAAGCCTTGGTTTTCTTATCTGCAAAATGAGTCAATCATGTTTAGAGGTAAGTGAGAATGATGATGAGAACTGAAGTGCTAGGAGAGGGCACTGTGATTTGTAATCTTTGCAGGGTGTGGATGACTTCAAAAGGAACCTGTTGGCTGGTCACACCCCTAGGCATACCTCTTGAGCCAGCAGGACAGAGGAAACTCATGAGGTCTCTCTCTCCTCCCATCTTTCAGTAATCAACCCAAGGGTATCCCCCACCAGAAGACTATCCTCATGGCCCTGAGGCTGGTTGTGACCTTGGGGGCCTCTGGGCACTCTGTGGTAGCAGCCAAATGATGTTCCTCTCCTGGGGCTGTGCCTATGGCTACTGGAAGGAGACTGGAGAGAGGGGAGGAAAGGACAGGGCACACAGGGACAGCCCCACCCAGCATAGTCAGTGTGGTCCTTGGAGGCCAGAAATGTGAGACTAAGTCACGACTGCTGTGGATGAGCAGGGGGAAGCTGCACCCCACAGAAGGCAGAAGCCTTCTATGTACCCCAGTTGCCTTTAATTCAGTGTTCCCAGTCTGAGTGTGAAGTTCCAGTGAGGTCTCAATCATATGAAGGTGAAGGGGCTCAGAGGTGGACAGTCCTTATCCTGTTGGCCCATCTCTGAAGAGATCAGCCATGTTGCCAGGAGGTGACAGCCCTACCTGCCCTCCCCAGCACTCAGGTACTCACATCAATCCCAGGCTTTCCATCTGGCCCATCTGGCCCGGCTTTGCCAGGCTCTCCCTTGGTGCCCTTGAAAACAAGTGGAGCAAATATTAGCCAGAGGAGGGCAGGAATTGGAAGGGTCAAAGGTCAGAGTAAAAAAAAGCACTCACCGGAGGGCCAGCTTTCCCAGGAGGCCCCTTGTCACCCTGCAAGATACAAGTTGGTGAGACAGAGCCCTGTGGCTCATGCTGCCCCACATAGGCATGCACAGGCCCCTGCTGGCCAGTCCCAGGTGTTCCTGTCCTCATTCCCCTCTCTTCTGTCCCAGGTCCCCTCAGCCTTGCATTCCTCAGGAAAACAGCCCCCTTCCCTCAACAATAACAACCACAAAGTCATAGGCACATTGAGACCAACCCCAGCCGGGGCCACAGAGAGTGATGTTAGCATGCAGGAGGGTTTTCAACATGCTAATGTTGCTGAGGTGCCAGTTAGGAGGCTGCACACAGGGTGTGGGCTGCAGTTACCCCAGAGACTCATGCCTCTAGGATTGTGCACGTGTGGGAAGAAGGCTGGGGCTTTCAGAGACACATGAAGGGGCAGTGACTAGCAGCTCTATTCTGGACTGCAGGTGAGGAAAACAAGAAGCTGGGGTAGGGGCAAGGACCAAGGGGGCCTTCAAAGAGGGCAATCAAAATGTGCCCAAGGAAGGAAGAACATCTTTGCCCAGGCACAAAGGACCCTTGGTGGAGGACAGGCAGGGCTGGAGGAGTCAGAATCAGCCCCAGAGAGGCCTCCTGGCATTTCAGAGCCTGCAGCAGTCAAAGCCTGGCTGGGCTCCAGCATCCTGTGTTGGGGGTGGGGACGCCAGGTTGAATAGAAGTCTGTCCAGACGGGTAAACATCAAGCTGACCTCCTGGGGGAGGCTCCAGAATGAGGCATTTTAACCCTCACCATGCTCAGGGGAACAGGACACAACCCCAACTGATTCTAAATCGGGGTGAAAAAATGCAAAAGGAGACAAGAATCTGGCTTTAGCTAGTCAGCGGTCTGGCCCAGGCTTCTAAGCTACCCTGAAGAAGCTTCCAGAAGTGTCAGAACCAGGGCCAGGGGTTAAAGCCTCTCCTACCTCAAAAAGTGAGGACAGGAGAGGAGGGGGATAAGGGCTTGCTGTGAGCTGTGGCCGGCAGACTGAACAGCAGCTCGTTGTTGACGGCAGCTATAACTGGCTCTGACTTTCAGGGCTGGTTTGAGGTTTTTGCAGAACAAACAGGCTCCTTGTGCTGCGGGCCGGCGCCGCCTACCGGCGTCAGGGGGCACTACAACCCCAGGCACCCACTCCTCCTCACCCTGGAGCACACAAAGTTCCCTTTTGTCCTCCACCTCCCTCTTGCGCCCGCCCAGGTTAGACTCACGTCGATGCCGTCCGATCCAGGCACTCCTGGCGGCCCTGGAGGGCCTGGGGGACCCCGCTCTCCCGGCGGACCTCTCTGAAAACACACAGGGGTGCAACAGTCAGACACTGCAAGGAGCTGGGCCTCCCAGAGTCTGCAGTGGACCCTGGGAACGGGGTCCTAGAGGTGCATCACCCCCGGGGAAAGAACGCTTCTAGGGGAGCCGCGAACTCCTGTGTGTCAAGAACCTGCTGTGTGCCAGGTGCTGTATACCAGTACATACATTATCTTACTGAATACTCGAATTCGTGTTGGCAGATGAAGAAACAGGCTCAGAAAGATTAAGTAAGGGTCGTGGTCACTAGGAGTGAGCGGCGCAGCCAGGATTCCGCCCTGGGTCTGCCCGACTCCTTCCACCGCACCTTGCTGCCCTGGCACTGCCATGGAGGGGGGATGTGATGGAGATGGGGACGGCTCAGACAAATCATAGATGGTACGCAAGGTGGCTGGCGGACGGTTGGCCCTCAATTAATGGTAGCTCGTTTTATTGTAATAGACGGTGGGTAGACACCTCCTTCTCTTCCCCTGCCGAAGGTAAAACCCGACGGGAAAGTGGGGGCGGCGCAGAAAGGGGGACTACTGAGGAGCGGGTAGGTACTTTCTTCCCACCTACCCCAGCGCCGCTGCTCGGTGCCCCCAGCGGGGAAGTGCCAGGCTGACGTCCCACAGGCGAGCTGCGAACTGCACCCGGCGCCAGACCGGGCGCGGAACCTTGCCCCGACCCCTGCCGGAGGCACATTACGTGCCCGCAGCCCCCAGCGGCCGGCGGACAGGCCGCCGCCGGGCGAGAGAGGCGTCTGGCTGGAGCCGATGCCCCCTGGGAGGCGGCAGGGGCTGAAGCTCGGCAGCGGGTGAATGGGCACCATTGTCTTCCCAGCCACCTGGGCTCCCGCGGATGCCAGGTCGGAGCGCCGGCTCCTCCCCACTCCCCAGCCTGTCCCGCGCGGGGCCGAGCTGCTCTGGACAGCGTTCCTCCGGCTCCCTGGCCCATCTATCCACTTCCTTTCATGATGCCGCGTTGTGCACCAACCACATCTGCACCCACCGCGGGACCCGCGCCGCGGGCAGTCCTCAGCTGCCCCCTCGAGTTAGGGGGCGTCAGGAGGCGGGAACAGGCACAGACGTTCACCAGACTCCTGAACCCTGGGCCCCAAAGCCCGCACCCCGGACCCTTGCGCCAAAGTGGCCGTAGGACTTACTATCTGCGCCAGGGCTAGCCCGAGGACCTGGAGGAGAAAGAGGAGGCTGCGGGGGGCGGCCGCAGCGGCCATGGCGGGCTGCGAGGTCTCGGAGGACTGGGGCCGGGGGCCAAGCACGAGCCGACGGCGGAGGCTCCTGGCGCTGCGGCGCTGGCTGCTCTCGAACCGGACTGGTCCGGCCTCCCGAATATGCTGCGGGGCGGGGCGGGGCGGGGGCCGGCGGGGTCTGTCACCTGAGAGGACCCACGGGATGGGGAGTGAGGCAGGCCGGCGCCCTCGTCCAGCTCCGCCCCTCTTGGTCGGGCCAGCGCCCACCCTCTGTCGGCTTCCCGGAGGCCCAGCTGAGTAATCCGGGGGGCAACCCGGGCCCAGAACGGAGACGATGGTCCTGTTTCTCTGCAAGAAGGCAGAGGGCCATCCTAAGTCCCCCTTCAGCTTGACCTCTGGGGCCTGGCACCTTCCTCCTGACCCTACCCATCACTTACCCCACGTGCCCAACCTCATCTGCCTGGGTCAGTCCTCCCCATCCAGGGCCCAGGCTGAGGCTCTGCCCAGCCTGTGCCCACCTTGCTCCTCTCCCCACTGGCTCCATCTTCTCCGAGATCAGGTGTCTTCCATATTAAAAACAACACCAAAATCCTTCCTGGATCAGCCACCTCAAGAATACTCTTTCCTCTTGCTTCACTGCCAACTCTTCAGCAAGGGTTGGCCGCACCCCAACCCCAAATTCTTCACCTCCCTCCTTCTGTTTTATGCCATTCACCTTTTCAAATCAGGCTCCAAAGCTTCAAGACGCTTCCTGCTTCTGTCCCAGTGAGGGCTGGAAAGTTCAAATCCAGTCCGGGTCAGTTAAACAACAATGACAACAACAACAACGAAAGCTGGGCGTGTGGCAGGCGCCTATAGTCCCAGCTACTTGGGAGGCTGAGGCAAGAGAATCGCTTAAGCCCAAGAGTTGGAGGTTGCTGTGAGCTGTGACGGGACAGTACTCTACAGAGGGTGACATAATGAGACTCTGTCTCAAAAAAAAGGGGGGGGGAGTTTAAATTCAATTTTAAATTGTCGGTTTTAAGTCATCTCTTGTGGACTAAACGCACAAAGGCCTTGTGTAAGTTTTCTTTTTGGGGAGTGGAAATTGTGGCAAAGGGATACGTTTCACATTTGGACCACACACTGGTGTATAAATTATCTATTGCAGCATAACAAATTCCTCCCAAATTTAGTGGCTTAACACAATTTCTTGGATCAGGAATCCAAAAGTGGCTCTGCTGGCTGGTTCTGGCTTGGTGTTTATTACAAGGTTGCAGTCAGATGGCAGCTAAGACTGGAGTCAGCTAGCAGGCTTCTTCATCCAAGTCTGATATGTGTACTGGGAAGCCTCTAACAGCTGGGGCTGGAACACGCCACCACACCTGGCCATGCCTCAATCATTTCTTAAGTGTACGGTTCAGTGGCATTGAATACATTCAAAATATTGTACAACCCTCACCACCATGCATCTCTGTAACTCTTTTCATCTTTGTACAACTGACATTTTATACCTATTAAACAATAATTCCCCATTCTCCTCTCTCCCTAGACCCTGACAACCACCATTCTTTCCTTTTCTATCATTTTGTCTACTCTAACTACCTCATGTGGAATCATATGGTATTTGTCTTTTTCTTTCTTTCTTTTTTTTTTGACCGGGGCTGCGTTCAAATCTACCACCCTCAGTATATGGAGTCAGCTATTTTGTAGTTGTTATTGTTGCCTGTGCCTTTGGTGTCATGTCCAGTAAATCACTGCCAAATCCAATGTTGAGAAGATTTTGCCCTACATTTTCTTCTAAGAATTTTACAATTTTAGTTTTCATGTATAGATCTTCAACTCTTTTTGAGTATGTTTTTTCTTTTTGTAGAGTCAGAGTTTCCCTTTATCACCCTCAGTAGAGTCCTGTGGTATCACAGCTCACAGCAACCTCCAACTCCTGGGCTTAAGCAATTCTCTTGCCTCTGCCGAGTATCTGGGACTACAGGCACCTGCCACAATGCCCGGCTGTTTTTGTTGTTGTTGTTGTTGCAGTTTGGCTGGGGCTGGGTTTGAACCTGCCACCCTCAGTATATGGGGCCGGCACCCTACCCACTGAGCCATAGGTGCTGCCCTATGTTTTTGTTTTTTGAGGGGATTTTTTGTTTGTTTTGAGACAGAGTCTTCGTTTTTATTGTTTGGGATTCTTTGAGGGTACAAAGAATTAGGTTACACTGATTGCATTTGTTGGATAAAGTCCCTCTTATAATTGTATCCCACCCCCAAGAGTGTGCCACACACTATGAATCCCCTCCCCTTCCCTCGTCCCTCTCCTTCATTTCCCCCACCCAACCCCTTGTGTTACTTCATCTACTGCCTTCATATTAGAATTGAGTACAATGGATTCTTGCTTCTCTAACCTTGTGATGCTTTACTAAGAACAATGTGTTCCCACCTTCATCCAGGTTTATACAAAAGATGTAAAGTCTCCATCTTTTTAAATGGCTGAATAGTATTCCATGGTGTACATATACCACGCTTGTTAATCCATTCCTGGGTTGGTGGGCATTTAGGTTGTTTCTACATTTTTGGCAATTGTAAATTGAGCTGCAATAAATAGTCTAATGCAAATGTCCCTATGATAAAAGATTTTTTTTCCTTCTGGGTAGATGCCTATTAATGGGATTTCAGAATCAAATAGGAGGTCTAACTTGAAGTTTTTGAGACAGAGTCTTACTTTGTCATCCTCAGTAGAATGCTGTGGCATGATAACTCACAGCAACCTCAAACTCTTGGGCTAAAGCAATTCTTTTGCCTCATCCTCCCAAGTAGCTGGGACTACAGGTACTCGCCACCACATCCAGCTAGTTTTAGAGATGGGGTTTCACTCTTGCTCAGGCTGGTGTTGAACTCAAGCAATCTACCTGCCTTGGCCTCCCATTGAGTTAATTTTTGTATATGGTGTTAGATAAGGGTCCAACCTTATTCTTTTGCATATGGATATCCTGTTTTCTCAGCATCATTTGTTGAAGACTGTCCTTTCCTCATTGAATGGTCTTGGCACCCTTGTAAAAAGCTGTTTGACCATAGGAGGGAGCTATTATTTCTGGGCTTCCTTCTATTCCATTGGTCTATATGTCTGTCTTTTTTTTTTTTTTTTTTTTTT
>NW_003852539.1:2700320-2704557 GCF_000181295.1 Otolemur garnettii | reverse complement strand
GCTATAGGCGCCGAGCCAGTAAATAATCTCTTTTTGCAAATTTTATGATCTTATATGTAAAAAACCTTAAAGATTCCACAAAAAACTAATGGAATTAGTAAATAGATTCAGCAAAGTAGCCAAATACAAAGTGAACACATAAAAATTCAGATGCATTTCTATACACAAATAATGGATAATCTGAAAATTATAAAAATTGTCATTTGCAATAGCATCAAAAAGAAAAAATTACTTAGGGCTCCACGCCTGTAGCTCAGTGGCTAGGGTGCCAGCCACATATACTGGAGCTGGAGGGTTTGAATCCAGCCTGGGCCTGCCAAACAACAATGACAACCACAACCAAAAGTTAGCCGGGCGTTGTGGTGGGTGCCTGTAGGCCCAGCTACTTGGGAGGCTGAGGCAAGAGAATCGCTTAAGCCCAAGAGTTTGAGGTTGCTGTGAGCTGTAATACATGGCACTCTACCAAGGGCGACATAGTGAGACTCTGTCTCAAAAAAAGAAAAGAAAAGAAAAGAAAAAACTACTTAGGAATGAATCAAAGAGGTGAAAGACTTATACAATGAAAAGTACAAAATAAAGGCTGGGTTTGGCGGCTCACTCCTATAGTCCTAGCACTCTGGGAGGCCGAGGCAGGTGGATTGCTTGAGCTCATAGGTTTGTGACCAGCCTGAGCCAGAGTGAGACCTCATCTCTAAAAACAGCTGGGCACTGTGGCGGGTGCCTGTAGTCCCAGATACTTGGGAGGCTGAGGCAAGAGAATCACTTGAACCCAAGAATTTGAAGTTGTTGTGAGCTATGATGCCATAGCATTCTACCAAGGGTGACAAAGTGAGACTCTGTCTCAAAACACCAAACAAACAAACAAACAAAACTCTACAAAACATTGCTTAAAAATTTTAGAGACATATGGGCAGCGCCTGTGGCTCAAAAGGGTAGGGTGCTGGCCCCATATGCCGGAGGTGGTGGGTTCAAACCTAGCCCTGCCCAAAAAGTGCAAAAAAAAAAAATTTTTTTTTTTTAGAGACATAAATAAATGGAAGCATAGCACATATTCATGGATTGGAAGACTTAATATTGTTAAATGTCAATACTACCCAAAGCAACCTACAAATTCAATGCAATTCCTGATGAATTTGCAGAAATAGCAAAGTTCAGGCCAGGCACAGTGGCTCATGTGTATAATCCTAGCAATCAGGGAGACTGAGGTGGGCAGACCCCTTGAGCTCAGGAGTTCAAAAGACCAGCCTGAGCAAGAGCAAGACCTCATCTCTACTAAAAACAGAAAAAACAAATTTAGCCACGTGTTAGGACTGGTGCCCATAGTCCCAGCTACTTTGGAGCTGACCAGAAGGATCCCTTGAGCCCAGAGTTCGGGGTTACTGTGAGCTCAGCTAATACTATAGCACTCTAGCCTAGGGCAACAGAGTGAGACTATTGAAAGAAAGAACAAAGAAAGGAAGGAAGGAAGGAAGGTTGGTTCATCCTAAAAATTTATATGAAATCTCAAGTGACTCTGAATAGCCAAAAAAATTTTGAAAAAGTAAAACAAAGCAGGAGGACTCACACTTCCGGAGCTCAGGCAGTCCACCTGCCTTAGGCTTTTTCCAGACCTTCCAAACAATTTTCCGAGTGGCTATACCATACCATTTTACATTCCTACTAGCAATGTATGCATGATCCAGTCAAGTAGATGGATTCCTTCTTTTTTATTCTCTTTATACATTGCTTTAATTACTCTATTTCCACTGCCTTTGCAGGCAAATTTTAGAATAATCTAGTGAATATTTTTAAAAAATTCCTGCTAGCACAATTCTGATGCAAATTGTGTTAGACCTGTATATCATTTTTACTATATTGCCATCTTCCGATCTATGATATGTAACTCTATTTATTAGTTCTTCTTTGATTTCTTTCATAAACAGTTTATAATTCCCAGCAAACAAGTCCTGTATAGATTTTGTTAGTTTTATATAGTATCCCTAAATAAATAATTTCTAAGTGGTTGTACATGATACTGGATTTTTAAGTTCTCTATTTATGTGTTCACTGTTAGTGAATTGATTTTTGTATATGTATCTTGTATCCTAATACTCTGTTGAATCACTGACTAATTATAAAGGGTCTCTTTTTAAGTAGTTGTTTTGAACATTCTATATAGACAATCATTTGCAAATAGGGACAATTTTATTATTTCCTTTCCTATACATGCACCTTTTATTTCCACTTCTTGTCTTAGTGCATTGGCTAGCACTTCTAGCACACTTTTGAAGAAGAGTGGTGAGAGAAGGCATGCTTACCTCATTCCTGATCTTAGCAGTCAATTTTATGTATCAATATGACTAGGTTAGAATCCTCAGTATTCAAACAAACCTGCTATGAAGGTATTCTGTGAATGTAATTGATTATAGGTAAAGGAAATGGCCCTAGATAATCTGGATGGGCCTGGTTCAATCAGTTGAAAGGCAGAACTGAGAGTTCCCTAAAGAACAAGAAATTCTGCCTGTTCTCAGCCCGGGCCCGCCAAACAACAATGACGACTGCAACCAAAAAATAGCCAGGCATTGTGGCAGGCGCCTATAGTCCCAGCTACATGGGAGATGGAGGCAAGAGAATGATTTAAGCTGAGGTGTTGGAGGAGGTGTGATGCCACAGCACTCTACCCAGGGCAACAGCGTGAGGCTCTGTCTCAAAAAAAAAAAAAATTATAAATTGTCATGCTTGTCTAATAACATTTCTTTAATTTAAATATGTAAGTTACAGAGTCAATATATGAGATATCCAAGACTTTAACTATAATTAAAACAAAAAACTTGACTAGTTAAAAAAAAAAAAAGAAAGAAAGAAATTCTGTCTGTTCTTAGCAGCTTCAGCTCATCCTGAGCACATGGTTCCTCACAGTCCACTGTATGGGTTTTGGATTTGCCTTGCCAGCCAATCACATAAGCCAATTTCTCAAATTAATCACTCAATATGTTTCTCCTACTGATTCTGTTTCTTTCTTTCTTTCTTTTTTTAGAGACAGTCTCACTTTACTGCCCTCACTTTATCGCCCTCAGAGTGCTGTGGCATCACAGCTCACAGGAACCTCCAACTCCTGGGCTTAGGTGTTTCTCTTGCCTCAGCTTCCTGAGTAGCTGGGACTACAGGTGCCTGCCACAATACCCAGCTATCTTTTGGTTCCAGTTGTCATTGTTGTTTAGCAGGCCTGGGCTGGATTCGAACCAGCCAGCCTCAGTGTATGTGGCCATCACTCTACCCACTGAGCTACGGGCGTTTTTGGTTTTTTTTTTTTAATTAAAGTCAGAGTCTCTCTCTGACTTTTGTTTTGTTTTTTTTGAGACAGAGCCTCAAGCTGTACCCCTGGGTAGAGTACCATGGCATAGCTCACAGCAACCTCCAACTCCTGGGCTCAAGCAAGTCTCCTGCCTCAGCCTCCCAAGTTGCTGGGACTACAGACGCCCACCACAACGCCTGGCTATTTTTTTTTTCAGTTGCAGCCGTCATTGTTGTTTGGCAGGCCCTGGCTGGATTCAAACCTGCCACCTTAGGTGTATGTGGCTGGCACCTTAGCCACTTGAGCCACAGGCGCCGAGCCCTCACTTTGACTTTAATCAGTTCATTGCAACCTCAAACTCCTCAGCTTAAGTGATCCTCCTGCTTCAGCCTCTTGAGTAGCTGAGAATACAGGTACAAACCACTATGCCCAGCTACTTTTTCTATTTTTGTTTTTGTGATTTTTAATATGAAACCAGCCAAGGATTTTATCTTATCTTATTTTATTATTATTTATTATTATTTATTTATTTTATTCCTGGAATAAATCCCATTTAGTCCTGAGATAGAGTTCTGTATGTTGATGAACTTGTTATTAAGAATTGTGCTTTCATGGGCAGTGCCCGTGGTTCAGTGAGGAGGGGGCCGGCCCCATATACCGAGGGTGGTGGGTTCAAACCCAGCCCCAACCAAACTGCAACAAAAAAATAATTGGGCATTGTGGTGGGCACCTGTAGTCCCAGGTACTTGGGAGGCTGAGGCAAGAGAATTGCCTAAGCCCAAGAGCTGGAGGTTGCTGTGAGCTGTATACCATGGGCTGTACCGAGGGCCACAAAGTGAGACTCTGTCTCAAAAAAGAAAAAAAAAAATTGTGCTTTCAGAGGGACTTTACCTAAAAAATGCGATCAGTCTAACCTAATTCTTTGTACCTCAGTGAATCCCAAACAGAAAAAAAAAAAAAAAA
>NW_003852539.1:2691828-2699317 GCF_000181295.1 Otolemur garnettii | reverse complement strand
AAAAAAAAAAAAAAGAACTGTGCTTCTGTAGTCCTGAGGGAATTGGTGTAGAGTTTTTATTGTACTGTCCTCAGTTTTGCTATCAAGGTAATACTAGCTTCATAAGATGAATCAAAAAGTCTTCTTTTTCTTTTATTTTTTGGAACAGTAGAATCCTCCAGTGAAATCATATGAAGATATTGGGGGGAGTGTGAAATTATATGATCAAATCCAGGGTGGTTCTTTATTTTTAAATGCTGAATTCCCTTCCAATTTATGTCTGTTTGGGGTCACTTTCCCGTGTCTTAATTCAGGTTTTTTGTTGTTGTTAAATATTTTTACCAGAATTTATAATCCTTATCTGTGGGAGGGTTAGTCAGATGCAATCTTCTTCACTCTTGCCAGAGCTGGAACTCAGCCCAATGTAGGAACTGAAAATGTAGTGGGTTCCTTCTTTGGAGTAGGTGTGTGTAACACTGGGCAAAACTGACACAGTCCCTCCTTTTACAGAGCTCACATTAGGGATTCGGAATTCAGCTGAGACAGAAATGTGCTAAGAGCTACATTAGAGGACATTTGGGGGACTTTAGGGACCTTGAAGACATTGACAACTCCGAGAAACATTGTGCTGAGGATCCCATTGCAGCCTCTGCCTCAGAGATCCTTACTTCAAATAAAAAATCTCCTTGAGCATTTCCTTCATTCTTTTCTTTTCTTTCTTTTTTTGCAGTTTTTGGCCAGGGCTGGGTTTGAACCCGCCACCTCCGGTATATGGGGTCAGTGCCCTACTCCTTTGAACCATAGGCACTGCCCCTTCATTCTTTTCTTTTTCCTTTTCCTTCATTTTCCCCCATCCTTTCTTTCTTTTTCCCTTTCTTCTTTCCCAAAAATTTACTGAACATTTTCTATATAGCCAGGTACTGTTCTGTTTGCTACTAAGTCTTTATTCTTAGCTAAAGAGGTCACATCCAGAGAGTCTCTCCAGAATCAACAAGCAGGATTAGCCCAGAGAACATGACTAACATCCATTTTTAATTTATTATCCCACAAATGCTTCTTGAGGACCTACTATGTGCCAGGCCTGTTAGTGAGAGGAAATAATTTCTTTTCTTTCTTTCTTTCTTTTTTTTTTTTTAGATGGAACCTCAAGCGATCCCTCTGGGTAGAGTGCCATGGCATCACAGCTCACAGCAACCTCCAACTCCTGGGCTCAAGCGAGTCTCCTGCCTCAGCCTCCCAAGTAGCTGGGACTACAGGCGCCCGCCACAACGCCTGGCCATTTTTTTTTTTTTTTGGTTGCAGCCATCATTGTTGTTTGGCGGGCCCGGGCTGGGGATTCGAACCCACCACCTTAGGTGTATGTGGCTGGCACCTTAGCCACTTGAGCCACAGGCGCCGAGCCGTGAGAGGAAATAATTAAATGACATAAACACGAAAAAGTTGCTAGGAACTACTATTTATTAATAATTGCGATGGCTAGGCTGGTCATGGTGGCTCACCTTTATAATTCTAGCACTCTGGGAGACCGAGGCAGGAGGATTCCTTGAACTCAGGGGTTTGAGACCACCCTGAATAAGAATGAGATCCCCATCTTTACTAAAAAGTCTCTACTAAAACCAGAAAAATTAGCTGGACGTTGTGGCTGGCACCTGGTCCCAGCTACTCAGGAGGCCTGAACCCAGGAGTTTGAAGTTGCTATGAGCTAGGCTGATGACATGGCACTCTAGCCTGTGGCAAAAGAATGGGACTCTGTCTCAAAAAAATAAAAAAATAAAAAAAATTGTGATGGTTAATTTTATGTGTCACCTTGACTAGGCTAAGGGATATTAGTTAGCTGGTAAGATATTATTTATGGGTGTGTTTGTTGGGGGCATTTCTGGAAGAGATTAGCATTTGAATCAGCAGACTGAGCAAAGAGAATCCACCTTCATCTATGTGAGTGGATATCATCCAATCCATTGAGGGCCTGAAGAGAACAAAAAGGCAGAGGAAAGGTGAAGTCTCTCTCTTTGAGCTAGGACATCTGTCTTCTATCCTTAGACATCAGAGTCCCTAGTTTTTAGACCTTTAGACATTGAAACTTAAACTAGCCCCACCCCTTCTTAGACATTTGACCTGAAATTGAGTTACACCCCTGGCTTTCCTGCTACTCCAACTTGCAAATGCCAGATCATTGGACTTGTTGGCCTTCATAATCACATGAGCCAACTGCCAAAATATATCCTCTCATATATCTATATATATCTAACTAGTCCTGTTTTTCTGGAGAACCCTGATAAATACATAATAATGTTTAGGCGTGGCGCCCATAGCTCAGTGAGTAGGGTGCTGGCCATATACATTGAAGGTGGCAAGTTGGAGCCTGGCTGGGGTCTGTTAAACAACAATGACAACTGCAACCAAAAAATAGCTGGATGTTGTGGCAGGCACCTGTAGTCCCAGTTACTCAGGAGACTAAGGCAGGAGAATTGCTTAAGCCCAAGAGTTTGAGGTTGCTGTGAGCTGTGACAACACAGCACTCTACCGAAGGTGACATAGTGAGACTGTCTAAAAAAAAAGTGTTTATAGTTTATATGTTTATATTGTTATAATGCATTGTTATGTATTTATAACAATATTTATTGAGCTCTTGCTATATGACAGAAAATGTACCTCATGTTACCTTTTTTTGGTGACTAACTCCTCACAACCACTCAATGAGGTAGATCCCTTGATTATCCCCATTTTATCCACAAGAACACCGAGGCTTTGAGGAACGAAATGATTTCTCCAAGGACCCATGCACCTGTTTTTCCAGCTTCTGGTCCAGAATAGGTCCCAGTAACATGCATTTCCTCTCTCTTGCATTAAGGCTTCAGCATAAGGTTGTGAATTTGGGGCTCCATGCAAAAATGAATGACAAAGAGGGGAGTGGGGCCCAGACTTAGCCTGGAGACAAGCTTGCCACAAGCTTTTATTTGCTGGTTTTAGCCTTTTTCAGAGAATTCTTAGAATCTTCTGTTTGATTTGAGGTTTGAGCCAGTCCAGCTTATACTTCTCAGACTTCCAGTCTCTAACCTTCCAACCTCCTAATCCTTTCTTTCCGACTCTGATAGCCAGGAGAGGTGGGTGCGGAGGACAAGATGAAAAGGCCGCCAACTCCTCAATCCAGCGCCTGAACGGCGGTATGTCGGGCCGGCTGGTCCTCTCGCGCCACCTAGTGGTCCCCTCTGCCGCAGCACTCCAGGCTGAACAGGTAAGCTGAGGCAGAAACCGAGAGAGAGGCCGGTTAAACACTCTGGTAGCTCGCTGAGGGAGAGATTGTGGCTTCTGGAGAATCAGAACTTGGAATTTGGTTGGATTCAGCTAGATTTAGATCCTGGCTCTACCACATACTGAATGTGTGGCTTTGGGCGAGTCACTTCAATTTCAAGCCTCAGTTTCCTCATTTGCAACATGAGGAGAATCCCAGTGCTTCTTGAAGCCGCAGAAGTGCTTAGCCTTGTGCCCAGAACCACCAGGGTGTTTATTTCAGGCAGAAGGAACTTTGTTCTTTCTCAGGCCCTTGTAGATTCTTTTCTCAGCATCCTTACTTAGCACCCCCCCACCCCCGAGTCCTGTCCTGTCCTTCTCTTACTCTCCATACTCTCCCTGCCATTTTATCTGCCCCATGGACTTTAATTGCCACCTGTATTTTCCCCAAAGAGCCTCAGACCTGCTTTTCCAACTGCTTCTTGGATGTTTCACAGGCACCACCAACTTAACATGTCCGAAGTGAAATTATCTTCTTGCCCACAAACCTGTCTCTCTTCCCGTGTGGCCTATGCAGCCAGTGGTTCCACCCTCTACCCTATTGCTTAAGCCAAAAATATGGGTGTCACCCTCGACTTGTCCCTCTCTCCTCCCCCAGAAGTATTGTCATCATGTCCCGGTGACTGAACCTCATAGGTGCTCAATCCAGCCACTTCTCTTCATCCCCACTGCCACTACCTTACTCGGCACATGGTCCTGTTTTACTTGGATTATTGCAACTGCCTCTTAGTTTGATTCCTTGCTTCCACTTTCCCGGCCCTTGTTTGCCCTCAGCCTTCCTTTCTGGAGGTGCTAAGGGAGAATTCATTTTCCAGCCTCTATCACCTTCTAGAGGCTTCTCACTTTCCTTGGTTTGGGCTTCCTCCATCTTCAGAGACAGCAAAGTTATGTTTTACTGACCATTTTTCCATAGTAAAATCTCCCTCTGCTTCTGTCTCCTGTCTTCCTCTCCATTTCTAAGGGCCTTTGTGATTTCACTGGGCCCACTCCCACTTAATTCAGGATAATCTCCCATCTCATGATCTTCAATTTAATTACATCGCCAAGGTCCTTTTTTGTTGTTGTTGTTATGTAATGTGATAGATTTACAGATTCTGAGGATTTTAGGACATAGACATCTATTGTTTGTTTTTGTTGAAGACAGGCAGACAGACCTGGTTACTTTTTTTTTTTTCCCTATTTTTAGTAGAGATGGGGGTCTCACTTTTGCCCGTGAACTCCTGAGCTCAAGCAATCCACCTGTTTTAGCCTTCCAGAGTGCTGGGATTACAGGCGTGAGCTATCACTTGTCCAGGACATAGACATCTTTAACAGGTCTCTACTCTGTGTACCACAGTCTTTTCTCTGGTCCCCAGATATTCTTGTCTATCTCACACAGGAAATACATTCACTTCATTCAAAGGTTCCCAAAAGTCTCAATCCCTTAAGAGTATCAACTCAAAGTCCACAGTCTCACCTAAATCTCTTCAGTTTGAAAATTTAAAAATCTCATCATTGAAATAGTCTAAATTAGGTATGGCAAGAAGAACACAGTCTCTTCTGGGGCAAGGTTCATCTTCATCTGTGGACCGGTAAAACCAGAAAACAAACTGCTCCTGGCTCGGCGCCCATGCTCAGTGGTTAGGGCACCAGCCACATACACCAGGGCTGGTAGGTTCAAACCTGGCCCGAGCCCTCTAACCAACAATGACAACTGCAACAACTGTAGTCCCAGCTACTTGGGAGGCTGAGGCAAGAAAATCACTTAAGCCCAAGAGTTTGAGGTTGCTGTGAGCTGTGATGCCACAGCACTCTACTGAGGGTGACATAATCAGACTCTGTTTCAAAAAAAAAGAAAAAGAAAAAGAAAACAAACTGCTCCCAAAATACAATGGTGGTATAAGGTCACAGTTAAAGACATTCCCTTGCAAAGAGCAACTCTGAAAATTGAATTAGACAAACTCCACCAGGTTTCAAGTCCTAGGAATAGTACTTTGTAGTTCAAGGCTTTGACTTTGGGCTTATAGCTCCACCCTGAGTCCTTCTTCCTTTTTCTTGAAAGGTTCAGCACAAGTTTACAGCTAGGCAGTTTTATCAACTTGTTTCCTGCCTGTGGAATTCTGAGGATCTTACAGCTTTCCTTCATTTCATATTCTCGCTATTTCTTTCAGTCCAAGCTGCAGTGTTTCTGCTGATACAAAATTCTCAAGAACCTTGTGGGTCTCTCCTGTTGTGTCCTGGGGATTCACTCCATTAGACAAAAGGCCTCTTCATAGATCTTCTCCAGATAATCTCATTTCTTTCTTTTTTTGTGTGTGGTAAGACATTTATAATATATTTTTAGTTGCATTGTGTACATTAGGTGAGATCCTGCCAAATGGCCTCCCTCCACTTGCCCTCTCCCCCTTGACTGTCTCTCCTCTCCCCTCTTTCTTTCTGGACTATCTTTGTGTTTCATCATTTGTATGAATGTGTAAGTGATTATATATTGGTTTCATAATAGTATTGAGGACATTGGATACTTTTTCTCCCATTCTTGAGATACTTTACTAAGAAGAATATGTTCTGGCTGGGAGCCTGTAGTCGATGGTTAGAGCACCAGCCTCGTGCACCTGGGAGTGGTGGGTTCAAATGCAGATCAGGTTTGCTAAACAAAAACAAAAAGAAGAAGAAGAAGAATATGTTCCAGTTCCATCCAGGTAAACATGAAAGATGTAAAGGCTCCTTTTTTTGTGTGACTGCGCAGTATTCCATGGTATACATATACCACAATTTGTTAATCTATTCATGGGTTGATGGGCATTTAGGCTACTTCCACAACTTGGCTATTGTGAATTGGGCTGCAATAAACATTCTGGTGCAAATGTCTTTGTTGTAAAATGATTTTTGCTCATGTGAGTAGATACCTAGTAATGATATTGCAGGTCAACTTTTAGTTCCTTGAGAATTCTCCATACTTCTTTCCAAAAAGTCTGTATTAATTTGCAGTCTAATACAAAGTCTGTATTAGTTTGCAGTCTGGAAGTGTAGAAGTGTACTCCTGAGCTCAAGCAATCCACCTGTTTTAGCCTTCCAGAGTGTAGAAGTGTTCCTTTCTCTCCACATCCACACCAACATCTGCAGTTTGGAGATTTTGTGATGTGAGCTAATCTTACTGGACTTAGGTGATATCTCAAAGTGGTTTTGATTTGCATTTCTCTGATGATTAAAGATGATAAACATTTTTTCATGTGTTTGTAGGCTATGTACCTATCATCTTCAGAGAAGTTTCTGTTCAAGTCTCTTGCCCACATAGAAATGGGGTTGTTTGTTCTTTCCTTATTGATTAGTTTGAGTTCTCTGTGGATAGATAATCTCATTTCTATTTTTGGCTTCTGTTGAGGTAGCTGAGGGGGATAATGAGTCACATACTAAATCTCTTCAAAAAGCCTTTTATGTGATGGAATACTTTGACCTTTTGATCTAATATATTAGCAAAAGGTCAACCAGCCATATTCTCAGCTTTTTCTCTAAAACACACATTCCTCTTTTTTTTTTTTTTAAATATGGAATACTTCATGAATTTGCGTGATCCTTGAGCTGGGGCCATGCTAATCTTTTCTGTATTGTTCTAATTTTAGTATATGTTCTGCTGAAGCAAGCACGAGAAAGTCCACATCCCTGACAATGAATTTCATTATTCTAATATCTCTTGCAATCTGAATAGGCCGAGAATCCCCCAAATTGCCAAGTCCTGCTTCCTTTTTTGTTTAACAGTTCTCTCAAATTATCTATTTCTTCTCACATTTTGCTATAAGCAGCAAGAAGAAACCAGGTCATACCCTTCAACGCCTGCTTAGAAATCTCCTCAGCTGTATATTCAGATTTATTGTTTATAAATTCTGTTTTCTGCATAACTCCCAGGCACAATTCTCAGCTTTTTGTCCCTGTGTAACAAGGATCCCCTTTTTCTCCGAGTTGCCAACAACATTTTCCTCATTTCCTTCTGAGCCTTAACCCACTGCATCTTTAACATTCATATTTCTATCAAGTCTGTTCATAATGATTTAGTTTTCTCTGAACTGATTTGTAATTTTTTTTTTTTTTTTTTTTTTTTTTTTGCAGTTTTTGGCCGGGGCTTGGTAGTGAACCTGCCACCTCTCACATATGGGGCCAGTGTCCTACTCCTTTGAGCCACAGCACCACCCTGTGGCATTCTGATTTTTACAAATTATTCTTCTCTTACAGAAGAGACCTGATA
>NW_003852539.1:2690471-2691808 GCF_000181295.1 Otolemur garnettii | reverse complement strand
GCCAGGGCTGGGTTTGAATCCGCCACCGCCGGCATATGGGACCAGCATCCTACTCCTTTGAGCCACAGGCGCCACCCCGATTTGTAAATTTTTTTTTTTTGGCTGGGGTCAGGTTTGAACCCGCCACCCCTGGTATATGGGGCTGGCACTCTACTCCTTTGAGTCGCAGGCGCTGCCGATTTGTAATTTTTTTTTTACCATATTCCTCACTTATTTCTGAGTCCTCCCTGTCAGAGTTTTTCTTTTGTTTTGTTTTGAGACAGTGCCTCAACTCTGCGCTCTTGGTTAGAGTCCTGTGTAGTCATAACTCACAGCAACTTCGGACTCTTGGTCTCTAGCAATCCTCCTGCTTTAGCCTCCCCGGGAGCTGGGATGATAGGCCACCATGCCCAGCTAGTTTTTCTATTTTTAATAGCGAAGGGGTCTTGCTCTTGCTCAAGCTGGTCTTGAACTCCTGAGCTCCAGCAATTCACCTTCCTCGGCCTCCCAGAGAGCTAGGATTACAGACCTGAGCCACCTTGCTCCGCCCCTGTCAGAGATGTTAATATTCATATTTCTGCTCGTAGCCCTGCTCAGGGAAACCCCTGTACGGTTTTTCTAATATGCTCCTTAAACTTTTTCCTGCTTCTTCCCCATGGTTTATTTCCGAAGCTACTTCTGGATGTGTAGGTTTTTGTTAGAGCGCTATTAGTTTTCTCTTGCTCCTATAAGAAATTACAACACACTTAGTGCCTTAGAACAGTACACATGTGGGTCTCTGCAGTGCAGTCCGATTGCGCACCTCAGGCCCGTACTGAGGCCGCTGCTGCTGCCTCCCTCACCACCACCACTGCCATGGCTGACTAGAAGCATTTCGGGCATGGCTTATCCACTTAGAAGAACCAGAATAGCATCCAGACAATCACCTTCTGAGCGTATTATCCAAGACAGAATGGAGGAATTCAACAGAAAAGTGACAGGAAGCCTCAGAATCTAGGAGGGAGAAGGACACAAGCAGGGATGAAGCAGGAGCTGGGAGCGACTCCGCCCTGTGGGTAGGGTGTGAGTGACAGTCTATCTGTGGTCCACTTTCCCACTGCGGAATCGTGCAGTGCAGGACAGAGAAAGCACCTGGATCCTCTCAAAGCCTGACTCTAACTTTAGAAGCTGCTTGGAGACTGTGAGAAGGAACATCTCCAGAATGGGAGCTCTCCTGGGGTCTATATCCTTTCCGAAACCTAAGCAAGGTGGCACATTTGAACCTAGCTTCTTCTTTTTTTTTTTTGGCCAAGGCTAGGTTTGAACCCGCCACCTCTGGTGCCCTACCCCTTTGAGCCATAGGCACCGCCCTTTTTTTT
>NW_003852539.1:2669007-2676908 GCF_000181295.1 Otolemur garnettii | reverse complement strand
GTGTATGTGGCTGGCGCCTTAGTCACTTGAGCCACAGGTGCCGAGCCAGTTTTTCTATTTTTAGTAGAGACAGGGTCTCACTCTAAGTTTAGACTCAACTCAGGTTGGTCTAAACTCCTGAACTCAAGCAATACACCAACTTCACCCTTCCAGAGTGCAAGAATTACAGGCATGAGCCATTGTGCCTGGTTCACAGCCTCCACTAATAACCACATTTAACACTTAGGAAACCATAGACATCACTAGTGCTGTTTATAGACAAATCAGAGACTTCACTACTGCATGCACTGAGAAACCAAGTTAAAAGGCTGGTGGTGCCTGTAGCTCAGTGGCTAGGGCGCAGGCCACATATACCAAGGCTGGCAGGTTCAAACCTGGCCTGGGCCTGCTGAACAACAATGACAACAACAACAGAAAATAGCCAAGCATTGTGGCCGGTGCCTGTAGTTGTTGCTACTTGGGAGGCTGAGGCAAGAGAATCGCTTAAGCCCAAGAGTTTGAGGTTGCTGTGAGCTATGACTCCATAGTACTCTACTGAGACTCTGTCTCAAAAAAAAAAAAAAAAAAAAAAAAAAAAAAAAAAAAAAAAAAAAAAAAAAAAAAAAAGCTAAAGAGCTCCCTCTACCCAACCAACATCGTAGACACATCTTCAGGAAAAAGTTCCAATCTTTGGCAACAAAAGGAAATTCAAAAATAGGAAGAAACAGATGATCCAGCAGCTGTGCAGATAACAAGGTAAAGACACAGGAAACATGAAAAAAGCAAGGAAATGGACACCCCCCCCAAAGGAACACGATAATTCTTCAGGACTTGAGCTTACCCAAAAAAGTAATTTTTGAAATATTAGATGAAGAATTCAAAATACTGGTTTTAAGGCCAGGTGCGGTGGCTCACACCTATAATCCTGGCACTGTGGGAGGCCGAGGCGTGTGGATTGCTTGAGCTCACAGGTTCAAGACCAGCCTGAGCAAGATGGAGACCCCAATCTTTAAAAATAGCTGGGCATTGTGGCAGGTCTCTATAGTCCCAGCTACTGGGGAGCCTGAGGCAAGAGAATCACTTGAGCCCAAGAGTTCATGGTTGCTGTGAGCTATGACTCCACAGCACTCTACTGAGGGTGACAAAGTGAGACTGTTTAAAAAAAAAAAGAAAAGGGAAAAAGAAAAAAACTGGTTTTAAGGGAGCTCAATGAAATGCAAGAGAAATTTGAAAACAAATACCAAGACCTCAGAAAAATGATTCATGATTAAATGAGAAATTTGCCAAAGAGATAGATATTTTAAAACATACACACACACACAGAAATTCTGAAACTAAAGACAGCACATTTTACTCTGTTGTTCAGTGTGACTTTTATAAAGTAATTTCTGTTTACAAATATTGTCTACCCTGAGAGTGTGGGTCCTTCTCAGGCAGGCTGCACTGGCTGGAAACTGTGGGGAGTGCAGTTTGCTTGAGACTTGGTCTCATAGCAGCCAGCTGTGGGATGGTGGATGCAACCCCGGATGGGTGCTGAAAAGCCTGGTTTCCTTTGTCCTCCCCAACCAGGCATGGGCTGCAACTATGTCAGCCCAACCTAAGTCAACCCAAGGGCAGGGTGCATCCTGGTGTCAACCTCTCAAAATAGTACCTTGGACCTGCAATTGGAAAGGCTGGCTCCTTATCTGTGCAAGCAAGATGGACCAGAAATTGGAAAACGCTGTCTGCTTGCATATCAGTGTTGGCAACAGCCTGCAGCACAGTGGCAGGGACTTCCAGGATGGTGTGAAGCACCTGGGCTCCTCTATCCCTCCTCGGAGCCACTCAGTGGGCGCAGGGATGCCCGTAGTTCCCTGGTATCGAGGATCTCAGATACCTGTCTCAAGCTGCTCTAGGCTCAGATGCCTGTGGGATTCCATGTGGGTTCCCTTTCTGGAGCAATGTCTCTGTGCAAGCTCCAAATAGCTCTCGATGCTAGGCCCAAGAACCACGGGGGCCAGGGGATTCTCCTGTAGCCTACTCATCTCAGAGAGTAGAACCCTGGGGGCTCCTCTCTTACTGTTTCCCCACATTCAGGCATTAGCCAGTCCCTGGCCAGGCAAGTTGCCCTGAACCCTTTCCTCACCCATTTTTGGTGCTTCCCATCACTTCCCTAGTGAGTCCTAGCTTTCTCTCTAAGACAATCTGTTCAAATGTGAGAACCTGCTTACCGTTTTGGGTCCTCTCTGTGGAAGAGGCTCATAGTATCTGTGTCTAGTGGCCTCTTGACCCTCTATTATGTTATTTAATACATAAAGTTACTAAACTTTATAAACATAAAATACAAAACTTCATGTATTAATAGTGATAAAGCCGGGGTAAGAAATAGGCCTGCCGCTCATAGTTAGTAATAATGAGAGATGCTACTTTTAAGCACGTACAATATCTCAGATATGTTTTTTCTTCCTTTGTCGCCTGGGCTAGACTGAAGTAGTATCATCATAGCTCACTGCAACCTCTAATTCCAGGGCTGCAGTAATCTTTATGACTCAGCCTCCCAAGTAGCTGGGACTACACTCACACACCCCATCACAGCTGGCTAATTTTTCCATTTTTTTTTGTAGAGATAGGGTCTCACTTTTGCCTAGGCTGGTCTTAAACTCCTAGTCTCAAGCAATCCTTCTGCCTTGGCCTCCCAAGTGCTAGGATTACAGGTGTGAACCACCATGCCTGGCCCAGATGTATTTCAGATACTTCTTATATATATTATTTCTAATAATAGGATGAGGAAATTGAGACATGTAGAGGTTCATGACTTGTCCAAGGTCACGTAGTAAGTGGCAGAACTTTTTTTTTTTTTTTTTTTTTTTTTGAGACAGAGCCTCAAGCTGTCCCCCTGGGTAGAGTGCCGTGGCATTACAGCTCACAGCAACCTCCAGAACTTTTTATTACTAATATTTTGAATCCTTATGGCAACTTGTATGGAATTATTTTCTCTAAAATTCAAATAGCAGTCTTCTATCCAAGTTCATTTGCAGGAGCACCTTGTTCAGTGTGATAGCTCCATGTCAGCAGTTGATTGGAAATGACAGAGGGCTGCTGAGTAAAGTAAAAGGCAAGAATAATCTCCTCCTACCCTCCCACACAGTCAAGGCTGGTGGAGTGGACAGTACCTCCAGGAGATTGTGACAGTACTCCCCTCAGAAGCTATAGGGGTCAATCTCCCACCAGTAAGTAGGAGTAGGTGTGTGACCATGAGTTCCCAGTTCCAGGAAGCTATGGAACTCAGTTGGGTGCTGAGTTTACCAAATAGGTCACAAGGGAAAGTCAACAGCTAGACTTCATTAGTGCCAGAGACCAGGCCAGATGAGCCAACACAGAGGAAGCCACTGGTTTCCTAAGTCATGCATAGCCTTCAGCGGGGCCAGCAGAGTACCCAAACAGAATCACTTGTACCTTAGGGTATACCAGCACCAGATGCGTAGGACTCATCTACTCAGATCAGACCTACCACACCTTGTTGGAGATCAGCAAAGGGTACATAGGGCAGTGTGCAAACCTGAGGTTCCTACCCATGACCCTTCAGAGCATGATCAGAGGAGGTGTGGGAATCAGTTAGGACCTCAAGAACAGAAGAAATTGGGCTGGTAACAGTGGATGACATGTTTCCTGATAAGGGATAAAACCAGGAAGAAAACGGCATTATTGATGTGAAACTGAATTTGTGCGATGATTTGCAAATCTGGGCCACTTCCTGTTTAGGAACCAGCTGTACAACATATTTGGATAAGTAGGGCCCCAACTAGTGAATCAAGGGAAGTTCCCACCTAAATTGAGAGCCCTAACAAAGTTGCTTAGAGGCCTATAGTGTCTGCTTGGATGATGGTTTCAGGTTTGTGGCACGTAAAGGGCTTCTTAAACTCAGGAATTAATTGGAAAGAACCAAAATAGTACCATTTGCAAACAGGTTTAGGCATGTGAAGAACATTGCTGTATCTTCTTCCAAAACAATTTTTGGTTTTTTTTTTTTTGAGGCAGAGCCTCAAGCTGTCCCCCTGGGTAGAGTGCTGTGGCATCATAGCTTACAGCAACCTCCAACTCCTGGGCTCAAGCGAGTCTCCTGTCTCTGCCTCCCAAGTAGCTGAGACCACAGGTGCCTGCCACAGCGCCCGGCTGTTTTTTGGTTGCAGCATCCTTGTTATCTGGCGGGCCTGGGCTGGATTCGAACCCGCCACCTTAGGTGTATGTGGCTGGTGCCTTAGCCACTTGAGTCACAGGCGCCGAGCCCCAAAACAATTTTTAAAAATTCTCTTATTCAACATGATTTGTACATAGTAATTTATCTTTAGACAAAGAAAAATGTGATAATCTTCTTTCCCCACTCTGCTTGTTAACTCGTTACAAATAATGATTACAAGTCTCTAGAATTAAGATTCTTCTGAAGACTCCAAGTTGGAAGCAGATTCAAATTATCCTGCTTCTTACCGGGAGTCACAGGGACACGTTGTAGGCAAGAACAGGTGTCCACAAACTATGGCCTGCTGGCCACATGCGGCCTCCCTAGGACATTTATCTGGCCTGCTGGGTGTTTTGGCCTCTGCTGCCTGTCCTGCTTAGCAGCTGACTCATCCTGGGGCCCGAAGTCTGGCCCTCCAATGGTCTGAGGGACAGTGAACTGACCCCCTGTTTAAAAAGTTTGAGGACCCCTGGGCAAGAAGTTCCCTAGCACTTGTCCCACTATCCTTAGAAAAGTCTGTTCCCGTTCAGTTTTCTGGTGCCTTCCTCGGGGTGCCATGCTGGAGTGCCCCAGCTTTGATGGGTAACTTTGTTCATTAAGGTTCCACCTCTTCTGTCATTATTTGAAAGTGATGAGAACAGGACTGTGAGGTTATTGGGGAGAAGAGGGACTCTGTGACCTGGCATTTCTCACACCATGGGAGAAGGGGACACCTGTCTCTCTCAGAACTTGTTGGAGATTGTCCAATGCCGAGACTGCACAGGAAAAGCTCTGGAGGAGAAGATGGAATCCTGACTCTAGTTTGAACTCTGTCCTATTCTAGTCAACCTGGATCTAGAGTCTGCTGTGAGTCTGAATTTCTTTTGGTGATGAATATGAAATGTAATGACTAACTTTTTGACTGCTTAACCAAGTGATTTTTTTTTTTTTTTTAGAGACAGAGTCTCACTTTATTGCCCTTGGTAGAGCGTCATGGCATCACAGCTCACAGCATCCTCCAACTCCTAGGCTTAGGCGATTCTCTTGCCTCAGCCTCCCAAGTAGCTGGGACTACAGGCACCACAATGTCCGGCTATGTTTTGTTGCAGTTTGGCCAGGGCCGGGTTCCAACCCACCACCCTTGGTATACGGGGCCGGTGCCCTACTCACTGAACCACAGGCGCAGCCCTAACCAAGTGATTCTTAAGCTTGTTTAGGTCATGCACATCTCTGTAAGTCTGAGGCCCTCTCCCCAGAAGACTGCACATACCCCTCCCCAATACACACATGAAATTTTTCATGCAGTTTCAGAGGGCTGATGAGGCACTGACGTCCATCTGCGCACCCAGGATGGCAAGATGCCCTCCCCACTTTCAAGGATGTTAGGAACAGTGTAGAGGTCAACCTCCTCAGAACAGCAGGCCCTGCATGATCTGGCCTCTCTCTCTCTCTCTCTCTCTTCTCCTAATGCTTGCCACACCTAACCTCTCTAACCATTTGAACTTCTTTTTTCAGGCATATTAATATCTGCCTGGAATGTTCTTCTCCTTGATTGCCTGGAGGAACTCTGTTAGAGTAGAGTCAAGCTGTTCTTTTTGTGTGTGATGTGCACCTAAGGAGGGTCTTTAAAAATATATATATATGGAGGGGGTCTCTCTATGTTGCCCAGACTGGACTCTAACTCCTGGGCTTAAGCAATCCTCTCACCTCAACCTCCTGCATAGCTGGGACTACAGGTGAATGTCACAGTAATCCACAAGTTTTGCTTTCCTAGTACAAGGAACATCCAGAACTGGTAATGCTTCTTTTCCCTGCCTCCTTCCTTGGCAGTTTATGTGATGTTTATAGCTATGGTAATTGTCATGTGACCATGAGGTGATTTGCATGCGCAGTGGTTCTCAAACTTAAGTGAGCATCCAGAGTTCTTTTTTTTTTTAATTAAAACATTTTTTTTTTCAATAGACATATTCTCACTCTGTTGCCCAGGCTAGAATGCAGTTGCCCTGCTTGAGCTCAAGTGATCCTCCTGCTTTAGCCTCCCAAGTAACTGGGACTATAGGTTAATATTTTTTTAAAAGTTATTTTTAGAGGGCGGTGCCTGTGGCTCAGTGGGTAGGGTGCCGGCCCCATATACCAAGAGTGGCAGATTCGAATCCAGTCCCAGCCAAACTGCAACAAAAACATAGCCAGTCGTTGTGGAGGGCGCCTGCAGTCCCAGCTACTTGGGAGGCTGAGGAGAGAATCGCCTAAGCCCAGGAATTGGAGGTTGCTGTGAGCTGTGATGCCATGGCACTCTACCAAGGGTGATAAAGTGAGACTCTGTCTACAAAAAAAAAAAGTTTATTTTTAGAGACAGGGTCTTGCTATGTTGTTCAGGCAATTCTCCATATCCTGGCTTTAAGTGATTCCCCCACCTCAGCCGCCTAAAGTGCTAGGATGACAGGTATGAGCCACTGTGCCTGGCCCCAGAGGTCTTCTTAAAACACAGACTGCTAAGCTGGACAAAATGACACACACCCGTAATCCTAGTAGTCTGGGAGGCTGAGGTGGGTGGATTGCCTGAGCTCACAGGTTTGAGACCAGCCTGAGCAAGAACAAGACTCTATCTCTAAAAATAGCCGGGCATTGTGATGGGTGCCTGTAGTTCCAGCCAATTGGGAGGCTGAGCCTAGAGAATCTCTTGAGCCCAAGAGTTTGATGTTACGGTGAGCTATGATGCCACAGCTCTCTATCGAGTGTGACAAAGTGAGACTCTGTCTCAAAAAAAATAAATAAATAAAAACAGACTGTTGAGTCCTATCCCCAGAGTTTCAGATTCATAGGTCTGGAGGAGGCCTGGGAATCTGCATTTCCAGGTGATATTGATGCTGCTTGTTTGGGGACCACACTTTGAGAACCACTGAATATGAGGATGAAAATATAATAGGTTCAGGAAAATGATAGAGTCTGGGGGCTGATGGCCTTGTCAGGTAGCTGGATCAATGTAAACCACTGCCTCGCCTCTGGATTTCTTTTCTTTTTCTTTTTTTTTCAGACAGAGCCTCAAGCTGTCCCCCTGGGTAGGGTGCTGTGGCATCATAGCTCACAGCAACCTCTAACTCCTGGGCTCATGTGAGTCTTCTGTCTCCACCTCCCAAGTAGCTGGGACTACAGGCGCCTGCCACAATGCCCGGCTATTGTTTTGGTTGCAGCCATCATTGTTGTTTGGTGGGCCCAGGCTGGATTTGAACCCGCCAGCTCAGGTGTATGTGGCTGGTGCCTTAGCCTCTTGAGCCACAGGGACTGAGCCTCGCCTCTGGATTTCTTGTTCTGTGATAAAATGAACCACTTTGTTTAGTCACTATTAGTTGAGTTTCTTATGACTACCATTCAAAGGCATTCTGAATTTACAGAGAGCTGGGCTCTGTGGGGAGGGCACAAGGAGAGAAAAATCCAGAAGGATACTCATTTGAGACTGACTTCATATAGAGTGAAAATTACCTCAATAGGGCGGCGCTTGTGGTTCAGTGGGTAGGGCACCGGCCCCATATACCAAGGATGGTGGGTTTGAAAAGGCCCTGATTAAACTGCACCAAAAAATAGCCATGTGGCAGGCACCTGTAGTCCCAGCTACTCGAGCAGCTGAGGCAAGAGAATCACCTGAGCCCAGGAGTTGGAGGTTGCTGTGAGCTGTGATGCCACAGCACTCTACCGAGGGCGATAAAGTCAGACTCTGTCTCTACAAAAA
>NW_003852539.1:2664453-2668747 GCF_000181295.1 Otolemur garnettii | reverse complement strand
AAAAAAAAAAAAAAAGAAAAGAAAATTACCTCAATAGGAAATGTTTTGAACTATCTCCTAGAGTCCATGAGTGTCAATAATAGTAAGATTGTGGGTTTAAAACATATTAAATTAATATAAAACAAATTTATCAAAGTAAAACACGTACATAATTTTAAAAGTCAAGTAGTTACAGAAGACTTATAATGACAAACAGTAAGGCCCTTTCCTACCTTTCCCCACACAGGTCCCTACTCCTCTGAGTCAATCATTCCCGGAAACTCTTATTTATAGCAGTTTCTATTGAAATTATGAATTTCTCTAAATGACATCATATACCACCATTATGTACCTTTCCAACTTTGTTTATTCACTTCCTGCTATGGAAGATGAAGATTTAGATTTCTTTACATTAACATCCACTCCCTCAGACTTCAATTCCCCCATTTCCCCAATATAATTAAATAGCAACACAGTATTTTGTTAAATTAGTGCTGGACATTTATAATATTATATCTAGATATTATTGACAGCTGACCCTTGTATTTATTCATCGATTGTATTTTTTCCTGGTTAAATTTTTTGTTTTCCCTGGAGTCAGTAATTATTTCATTTTGGGGTGCTTAATTCTCTATGAATGTATGATTAATTCATCTCCTGAGCCTCTGGCAGAAGAGAATTTACTCTAAGTTCCAACACATTAGCTAACCCATAAATTTCATTTTTCTTGGCATTGACCACTCTAAAGCTTCTGCCCTGATGCTCCTATCTGGAAGAGGCCTTCTATTATGTGCCCGTCACCGTGGAATTTCCCTTCACTATCACACTAGGATTAGCCTTTCTCTTTTTCTTGTGTTGAGTGGTCTCTTTTCTGGATTTGAGGCTTTCCTCTTTCTTGATTACACTGTCATTTTTGACAAAGTGTACATGGGAAATGAACTGGTTAGCGTTCCAACAGGAAGCACACAGCCAGTGCAAAAGAGGCATTTGAGGAGAAGTCAAAGAAGCTGCTGGCAGAGTGATAGAACTCTAACAGGTGCAATGTCCTTTGGGGCCCCAGCAACTGCAAAAAGCTGTTACCCCCAAAGCCTGAAAGGGCAATAGGAGAGGGTGAGAGGCTTAGCTGTAGGAGCAGGCCACCTTCATTGGCACTCTGGCTGTCACAGAAGAGAGACAGTGGCTTTGCTGGCAGGAAGAGAGGAGAGAAAATAAATAACTCAACTTCCTCCTCCTGCTCTCTGATTTTCTATTTGTTTCTCCTGTTGGCTGAAAACAACCAGGGTTGATGCCTCTTGGGGCACAGAGCTGGTTAAAGGGCGGAGAGAGGATGTGGAGGGCAGTGGAACATAGCAGGCATAGGAGGTAAAATTTTGAAATCTAGTGTATCTGAAAGTGTTTTTATTTTACACTGCCTCTAGAATAATAGTTCAGCTGGTCTGGAATTCTGAGTTGGCAGCTCTGTTTTTCTCAGAATTTTGGAGGCAATGTTCTATGGTCTCTCTGGCTTCCGGAGTTCCTGTTGAGAACTCTGTGTCCTTCTGATTCCTGATCTTTTTTCATGTGATTTGTTTCTCTTCTTTAGAAATGTCAGATCTCCCCTTCCCTCCTCTCTAGTGTCGTGCTGTTTCAAGTTGATGTGCTTTGGTGTGGGAGATTTTCAATCATTATACTATAGGGTCCCCAGAGATGGCCTTGCCAAATATATTTATCAGTCCCCTCTAGGCCCTGAAAATGCAGAAATTGTCTTTATAATGCCCACCCCACTCTCCTGTGTTTGTACACGGTTCCAGTAAATACAACTGCTCCTGTGTGATATCTGGTCATTATTATGCACCTCTGGACAATGTAGCAAGATTGCTACCACTGTGAGTTGAGCTAGGATTCAGAGACTGATAGCACAGTTAGCTCTGCCTCCTCTCCCAGAATCTGTGCAGCTTGATAGTCATGGAAGGTTCTTTTTTTTTTTCTGGGTTCTGGAACTGCTGGTGGAATCATGGAAAGTTTTATTGTGAAACTAAGAGAAGGAGAGGTAGGGGGGCACAAGTTGAGGAAAATGGTGGACTGGGATGGCATGAAATCTTTTCCCTTTATGCTCCTTAAGCCTCTATGGTTAGAGGGAGAAGTTGAAAAGGTGGCCAAGCTGTCTTTAAGACCAACTTTGTTTTCTTTGTTTATGTTTTTTAGAGACAGAGTCTCACTTTGTGGCCCTCAGTAGAGTGCCATGCATCATAGCTCACAGCAACCTCCAGCTTTTGGGCTTAGGCGATTCTCTTGCCTCAGCCTTCCAAGTAGCTGGGACTACAGGCGCCCACCACAACACCTGACTATTTTTTTGTTGCAGTTTGGCTGGGGCTGAGTTTGAGCCCGCCACTCTCGATATATGGGGCCAGCGCCCTACTCACTGAGCCACAGGTGCTGCCCAAGACCAACTTTGTAAGACTGCACACAAGCAAGGCTAATTTGGGGCCCAGATGACAATGTGTGATACAGAGTGGAGAAGATTTTCTCCATCTTGACTTTTTTTTAGCCCAACCTCCATGCTCCCTCTTTGTAAGGGATTGATGACCAATGTCACTTAGAATCCCCATTGACAAAGATAGTGGTAGGCCAGTTATAGTGGCTCACTCCTGTAATCCCAGCACTTTGGGAGGCTGAGATGGGAGGATCCTTTGAGGCCAGGAGTTCAAGACCAGCCTGAGGACATAGTGAGACCGTATCTCTACAAAAATTAAAATTAAAAAGGACAACGGCTTTCCTGCAGCTGCAGGCACCATCAGCAATGACACATGGAGGCTCTTCCAAGGGTGTCAGACTGGAAATGGATATATGGGAACCAGAGTAGGAGAGAACCATGTAGTTCATTCCCAGGACTCACAGAGCTGCTTTCATGGAAGATGTATGTTTTCAAGGCTGTAAAAGCAATTCACTTTGAGACAGTAAAGGCTTTTAAATAACCACGACAAGTTATCTAGCTGAAAAAAAAGTTTGCACATTGGTTGAAGAGAGTTGATTTGCCACCCTTTGTTCATTTACATGGTACCAGTAATACAGAGCTGACAGCAAAATGAACAGCATAATTATCCAGTTCTGTTTTTATTTTTGAGACAGATTCTCACTATGTCATCCTCAGTAGAGTGCTGTAGCACCACAGCTCACAGCAACCTCAAATTCTTGGGCTTAAGCAATTCTCTTGCCTCAGCCTTCCAAGTAGCTGGGACTACAGGTGCCCACCACAACGCCTGGCTATTTTTTATTGTAGTTGTCATTTTTGTTTAGCGGGCCCAGGCTGGTTTGAACCCGCCAGCCCTGGTGTATGTGGCTGGCACTGTAGACTGAGCTACAGGAGCCAAGCCAATTATTCAGTTTTTTTTAATGAAAAATTGTTTTGTAACTATTACCCTGGACATACCAACTGAATCAGAAACTGTTTTAGATCAAAACATAACTCTAGAGATTTGGTCTCTTTGCTAGAAGATACACTAATGAAAATTTCCTATGACAACAGTCCAAAAGAACTCACCATACCACCTTTTCGGTAGTATTCCGAGCATTTTACTACAGAGGTTACTCTAATACAACAGTTTAAAAAGAAATAGTTGCAATTTTATCCTCTTATTTACATGAGTTAGGCTTTTGTTAGTTGTGGACCAAATATGCACGTGGCAGATGCAGGCGGGGTGGGGGCGGGGCTGTTTTTAGCGGCAGAGAAGCCAGAGTCCAATCAGGGAAGAGGACTGCAGGAAAATGCAGAACACTTGTCATTCCTGTACACCAATCACCTGGTAACACCTCACCTTCAGTAGGCCCTCCCTAGACCAGGCCAGTAAAAAGAAACCACCTGGGAATTCTCAACGTCTTTCTCTACTGGGGAGCTGACCTGTTCCTCTCTCCGGAATGTAGTTTTGCTTTGTATAGTTTCCTTCTTTTCCTCTATGAAAGCTGAAGAAAGCTGTTTGTGTGGAATTGCTTCCTGTTTGCGATCACTCCCATCACTCCGTTGCACTGGCCTTGCTTGTGATTCTTCCAAGCAAGGAGCTCCCCCCACCACCACAAAAATGAGACAATAGTCTGCCAAGAGGCTGGGACCTGACAATTTCAAAATACTCTGATTTAAGGACGCAAAATGGAATCATGTGGAAGTTGAGCTTGAAATGTGCTGTCAGGACTCTTGATTCCAATTTTCTGAAATCCCTAGATACAATGCAATCAAACAGTGTCCAGTAGCCCCTGGGACAGATAGAAAATCCTATAACTAACGTGAAACAGTTGTATGATAAGATAACACGGTACATTGTGGGATAGAGTGAACATTTTT
>NW_003852539.1:2657844-2663864 GCF_000181295.1 Otolemur garnettii | reverse complement strand
GGCACTCTGCCCAGGGGGACAGCTTGAGGCTCTGTCTCAAAAAAAAAAAAAAAAAAGAAAAGAAAAGTTTTGCTTTGTCCATACCCTTAGACCTGGGACATGCATTCACTTTCTCTGCTATTAGTGATGATAATACGTAGTGAAAAGAGCTATTGGCCAATGTATCAGTTAGGATAGGCTAGGTTGTGCTATGGTAAATAAATAAAAATCAGTGACTTAACACAAAGAATGCTTATTTCTTGCTCTCCCACTCCTGGCCCCAAGTAATCCTCCCGCCTCAGCCTCCCACAGTGCTAGGATTACAGGCATGAGTCAGTGTACCAGACTGCTCATTCCTTGCTCATGTTACATATCCTTTATGGGCTGGCAGAGGGCTCTTGCTTATCAGCTACTCAGGCATCCAGACTAACAGAGCAACCAATATCTTTGAATGCTGATGGTTGACATGCCAGAGGGAAAGAGAATCAGAAGTCTCAAAGCAGCAGATAAATGCTTCAGACATAAAGTGACACATCTTTTCTGTTCAAACTCATTGTCCATTCCCAACCACATGAAGGCCAGGAAATAAAATCTTAGCAGGTGTTCAGAGGCAAAAACCATGAATATTTAGTGAACAGTATTAATTGTCTATTATTTGCTATGTTCCAAGAGTTGTATACTACAGGCATTATCTTAATTAAGACTGGAAACAATCTTATGATATAGGTACTATTAACATAATCACTCCCATTTTATAGATGAAATAACTGAGGCACAGAGAGGTTAAGTAATCCAAAATCACAGACAGTAAGTGGTTAAGCTGAGGATTTAAACCCAGACATTCTGGCCCCACAGTCTGTGTGCTTAACCACCAGAACATGTAATCTCTTCCTAGATGGAAACATTTGACAAGCACTGTCATAGGTAATGGAGAGACACTAAATGATTTTTAAGCAGTGGAGTATGATTCAATCAGATTTGCTATTTAAAAGCTCTCTCTAAAGAGCAGGGTAAAGGACTAATTTATCTAGATTTAGACTAAGGCAGGAAGACTATTTTCAGAGTGAAGGGATGACGATGAAGAGGGCTTGAACTAAGGCACAATGATCATGATTACTGGGTAATTTTGATCCTCTGTTTTATCAACTAGAAAATGGATGTGGTAATACCTATTTTGAAGAGTTTTCCTCAGAAAATACACCTTAATGAACTTGTGTGTTCATGAAAGTGAAGCCTCTCAGGCATGGCTAGAAAGATGAGATTTGGATAGAGAATTGAACCTATGAGATGAAAGTAGTGAGTGGAGTCTGGTCTTGGGAGAAAGTAAAGAGATGGAGGAGAGGGTTTCACTAGAGATAACTCCGAGTGCCTTCCCAGAGGATGCTTTAAAACCACACATTGCATCATATTGTTACCCTCTCCCCCAGTACAGTGCCGATACTTAGAAGTTTCTCTGTTAACAATTTACTCAGTGAATGAATGAATGAAAATACAAGCCAGATGGCAGGTAGATCTCTAAAGAAAAGGACAGCCACTGAGAAATCCTCTGTAGCAAGGGTGGCTGTGGACAATGATTTTGTTGTTTTAGATCCATGGACAGATAGGAGGACAAAGATGTTTAATAATTATTTCTAAGTAGTTCCCTGTTCTGTGCTATGCTGTAATCACTCCCCCCAAAGTAACTGTCAGAAAAATTCTGCTACTCAAAACTCATTGTTTTGTGAGGATTTAAGGAATGAAAGAAGAAACAAACTATCTAGGCACCCATTCCGAACAATGTCCAAAGAAGTCCACAGTCTCAAGAGGAAAGCTATGAATATCGGTGGGAGCCAGAATCCTCTGAAAACTTGAGGAGGGTGTGACGTCCCTTTATCCTGGGTTATGGGATTAATCCATTCTATTTGACTGTTGGAAGGAAAAATAAGCTGGAGGGGGGACTTTGAAGCATCCACAACTCTCAGGTTACGTAAAGATGATAAGTGCCGAACCCAGAGTTGTGAGGATTATATTGGGATAATTCATGTAAAGCGCTTAGCACAGTGCCTGGTGCATAGTAAGAGCTCAGTAAATATTAGTTGTTTTCCTTCACTTTCTTCCATTCCTTCCACTCCCTTTCTGCCCGGCCCCATTCATTCTTTTCCAAGGACACGCAGGGGGCGTGCCCATCCTCCCTCCGCCCCCACCTCAAACCCCGCCTCCGTTTCTACCCGAATTGGTTCCTGAGAGGCGGAGCCGAGGTTAGAGCCCAGCGCGGCGCGGTGGGGGCGGGGCGCATGCGCGGGCCGAACTGGGCGGAGGTGGAGAGGAAGAGCTGCCGGAAGTAGGCTGCGGAGGTGGTGGCCCTGCAGGCAGCAGCTGCCAGGGAAACCGCGGCGCGGGAGGCACGACCCGCAGACAGACAGGCTCGGAGGTTATTTCTGCGTCCAGCACCCAGGAGGCCCGAGGGCTCCCTTTGTCTGGGCCGAGGGTCCCTGGTCCAGCTGCTCCTCTGGACTTGGGCCTTTCGCTGAGCCCGCCAGGGGGCGCCGCGCTGAGGGGCTGCGGAGTGGGGGGCGGGCGCGGCTGACAGAAGCAGGGGCGCCTGGCGGGGCGGGAGGAGCGCGCTCTCCCCCGCTCAGGAGGTGCCCCTGGGCGGGGGACCCGGTGTCCTCACCGCAGTCTGAGGCAGGGGTTTCTGGGGGCAAGGAGGCGACGCGCCTTCTGCCCCCGCCGGCACCCTGGCCATGACCGGCAAGTCGGTGAAGGACGTGGATCGGTACCAGGCGGTCCTGGCTAACCTGCTGCTGGAGGAGGATAACAAGTTTTGTGCGGACTGCCAGTCTAAAGGTAGCGCATCGCTCCCGGTGGGCAAGAGGTCCAGCCGCCTGGCTGCACCTTGGGGGTGGTCTGTGTCTGGGAGGTTTCTGGAGCTTAGGCCGCCCAACTCATCTTTAAATGGTAACGCGTGCTCCTCTTGCTGATTGAGTCTGCGAGGTGTTCTATAGCTTGGATATTGCTGTGGGGAGCGGTTTTGAGGGTGTGTGGATGTGTGTCGGGTGCGGGCGAAGGTGATGGTGGGGGTGGAAGTGGCCTGGTGTGTTCAGGTGAGAATGTCTTGTATTTCAGGACTCTGAATGAGTTCTGGGCCAGCTGTCAGTCCAGCGCTCACAGCCTTTGACTCGCAAAGCTGGGGATGAACTGCAGAAAGAGAAAGATAGAGAGATGGGAGAAAGAGGAGAGGAGGAGGAGGAGGGAGGTGAGATGGCGGAGAGGAAAACTGCTTAAATGATTTTTAAAGGTGATGATTGTTGCTGCGTGCTATTTGGTTAGCAACTCCTGTGATTTTGCAGTCTTGTTGAGATCTCACAGAGTGCTTAGGTGGCTTCCTTCTTCCTGGATGTGTGCAGTGGGAAACTGCCTTATGCAGTGACACAGTGCGGATTTCTAGACAGCCTAGCCTTGGATTGTGGAGTGCGTGTGAGGCCTAATGTATGTGTAGTGGCAGAATCTAGCAGATTTTGGCTGTAGTGCATGATCCAATTAATTAGTGGAAAGAAGGGGAATTCGATGAATTTGTTGCCTCTCTGGTGATTATACTTCTAGAAGTGAAATATGATTGTTGTAAATGGGCAGAATCAATTAGTCTTTGTTTTCTGTGCCCTCAAAGATTCGTGATTTGATACAATTAGAAGTCAGTAGGATAGGAAAACTTAATTAGTGAAATGCTGGTACTTGACCTTATATAGATACAAGCTTTTATAAATATTTAGTTTCCTTATTTTATGTTTTAATTCTTTGGCAGATAATTGGAGGAGCGAGGAAAATTCTTTTCTCTTTGGTTGGGAAGAACCAGTTATATTTCAAAGGGTACTATTTATTTCTGTTCATAATGCCATGGATTTGCCAGGGTTGTTTGCCGTATATTATGTTGGACATATACTATAAAAGATTCAAATGCATTTCTTTTTATCTGAGAAATGAAATTCCTGCTTAATCTATACTTTTACTTAATTACTTTTTATTTTAGAAAAATGAGATTATATAAGAAGAAAAGGGGAACGATATATTGATTTAGATGCTCACTAGTTTGTTTTACTGACCTTTTCCAGTTGACAAATAGAATTTCTCATTAGGAAAGCAGGTCCCTAGACTTCTTTCCTGAATTTTTGGATTAGTATGAATTCATTAAAAAAGTACTTTAGAATCAATTTATGTTGAGTAAGTTAATTTCTTATAGGTTAATTCTTTTGACATCTTGTTCTAGATCTGTTGGAAGATTCGATTTAAAATTTAGGAATGTATCTGGTCTTTACTCAAATCCCCTTTGTCCTTAGTTGACAAATCTTGAGTCACAGTGAAATAACCCACTGGAATGAGCATTTTTACATTTGGGAATGAGATGCCATTTTGCTGATTAGTATCGCCACCCCCGTCATTTCTCATATTACCCTTATACTTATATTCTAATAAAATATAGGATATGTAAGAGAGAGGTTGATGATTCATCACTTTTTCCTCCAAATTTTCTGTTGCTTGTTATCCCTAGCCTTACTGGGGATCTGGTAATGAAACATCAGTTAATTCTTTTTTTTGTTTGTTTGGTTTTTTGGAGACAGTCTCACTTTGTCACCATCAGTAGAGTGCTGTGGCATCATAGCTCACAGCAACCTGAAACTCCTGGGCTTAAGTGATTCTCTTGCCTCAGACTCCCAAGTAGCTGGGACTATAGGTGGCTGCCACAAAGCCCACCTATTTTTAGAGATGAGGTCTTGCTCTGTCTCAGATTAGTCTTGAACCTGTGAGCTCAGGCAATCTACCTGCCTTGGCCTCCCAGAGTAGTAGGATTACAGGCATGAGCTACCGCGCCTGGCAAACATTAGTTAATTCTTAATGAGAACTAGTAACTGCTGGCTTGTAAACTTCATTAACTGCTGTTGGTGTTGAGAATCCTGGATCCTGAAATAATTTCTCTTTTTTTTGAGACAAAGTCTTAAGCTATTGTCCTCAGTAGAGTGCTATGGTGTCATTGCTCACAGCAACCTCCACCTCTTGAGCTCAAGAGATCCTCTTGCCTCAGTTTTTCTATTTTTAGTAGAGGTGGGGTCTTGCTTTTGTTCAGGCTGGTTTTGAACTTGTGGGCTCAAGCAATCCGCCTGCCTTGTCCTCCCACAGTGCTAGGATTACAGGCATGAGCCACCGTGGCCAGCCTGAAATAATTTCTTTTAAAAAGTTAGTTTTACATTTTGTTGTGGTGGCTTTAGTGACTTCTTTGGCCATTGTATTGAAAATGAGATGACATTGTAACAGTCCTCTTTAATTTATGTTAACTAGGCATTTGTTGTGGCCTCAGTTTGTGAATTACCTAGCCCATTCCACCCTGCCAACCCCTTTCACTCATTTTCCCTCTCCTGTTTTCTAATTTTGGTGGTTGTAATGATCATATGGACAACTATCAGATAATGGAAGGGAAAGACATTTGCATCACTAGATTAAGTTACCTGTTAGCTCTGAGAAAAAATACATTTCGTTGGAGGAGGAATGGAAAACCTGTTGGCTAAAGTGAAATTTGGGTTGAAGCTGGGTTCCATTTTTGGATATGGATCACACTTCCCTTATAATTGGGATCATACTGGTCCAAGATTTAGTCTCTAGTTCTACAGTTCCAGATTTTATCATTGTGTCTGGAATAACTGCTAAGAAGCTTCTTCAGAGAGTGGTTTAAAGTAGACACTGTCTTATTCACTATGAAGAAATCTATAGTTGTCTCTCAGTTCTGTGGAAGATTTGGTTCCAGGACCCTTCTAGTGTACCAAAATCAACGGATGCTTAAGTCTCTGACTCAAAATGCTGCAGTATTTGAATATAGTCTAAGTATATCCTCCCTTTAAATTATCTCTAGCTTTCTTTCTTTCTTTTTTTTTGAGACAGAGTCTCAAGCTGTCATCCTGGGTAGAGTGCTGTGACATCACAGTTCACAGCAACCTCAAACTCTTGGGCTTAAGTGATTCTCTTGCCTCAGCCTCCCAAGTAGCTGGGACTACAGGTGCCTGCCACACACCTGG
>NW_003852539.1:2655392-2656453 GCF_000181295.1 Otolemur garnettii | reverse complement strand
CTTGAGGCTCTGTCTCAAAAAAAAAAAAAAAAAAACAGTATAACATGGAGAACATTCTCTTCCCTGTGTACTGAGGAACTTTATTCTTTCAAGGTATTGTCTGAGGTTATCCTGATTAAGTTGAAAGATATTCTTAAGTAGAAGGCAGCTGCTCTCATTGAAGGTATTTTTTTTTTTTTTTAGAGACAGAGTCTTACTATGCGGTCCTCGGTAGAGTGCTGTGGTGTCACAGCTCACAGCAACCTCCAGCTCTTGGGCTTAGGCAATTCTCTTGCCTCAGCCTCCGGAATAGCTGGGCTATTTTTTTTTTCTTTGCAGTTTGACCCGGGGCCTTGTTTGAACCCACCACCCTTGGTATGTGGGGCTGGCACCCTACTCACTGAGCCATAGGTGCCGCCCTCATTGAAGGTATCTCAAGAAGTATCCTCACCCATAGGCACATATAAGTTGAACTGCATGTTCCAACATCAAGTCTATAGCTCCTTCTGCTACTCTTTTTCTTTGCCAACTGAAAAGCAGGCTTATATATATGTATGGGCCTACAACATGTTTTAAGATGTCTTCAGTGAGAGCAGCTGTCTTCTAAATTACTTAAGAATATCTTTCAACTTAACCAAGATGTGGGGTTAGCCTTAGAAAATACCTTGAAAGAATGAAGCTTGTGAAAATTAGGTAGTAAGCCACAGAAAGCTACAATAAGCAGAATAAAGGGATTTAACAGGCTGTTCCAACATCAAGTCTGCTTAATTTTCCTAGTTTGAAAAACAGAAGTGCTTTATTTGGTAAACTGATGTATTGCTCAAACATATGCATTATTTTCACCACTGCTGGTCATATTTGTTTTATCTTGACTTTATTAGTTTCACTTTTTGACTTTATTCCCTTAGAATATTCTAGTTACTGGAAGCCACAGTTCGAATGACTCACCCAATAATTCCCTAGTCTTTAAGCCAAAGGCATTTCCTATATATGGGAGTTTTGGCATTTTTGCACATGTACTTTATGATACCCTTGAGGATGGTCTCTAGATGTTTCCTGACTTTTCTTTTTTTTTTTTTTTT
>NW_003852539.1:2633310-2654900 GCF_000181295.1 Otolemur garnettii | reverse complement strand
TTACCTCAGCCTCCCGAGTGGCTAGGACTATAGGCGCCCTCCACAATGTCCGGCTATTTTTTTGTTGCAGTTTGGCTGGGGCTGGGTCTGAACCCGCCACTCTTGGTATATGGGGCCGGCGCCCTACTCACTGAGTCACAGGCACTGCCCCAGAAAATATTTCTTAAACACCTACTTTGTATCAGACATTGTATTAGGACATGGGGAAGCAGATGTGCAAACAGATAAGTGATGTAATGTAGTAATTATATTATTATGGCATTGTATACTGGGAGAGATCAAAGCATTGAAGAGGGCAAACAAATCTTAGGAAGTCATGACTTCAAAAAGATGATTAGGCTGTGTTTGAAATGATAAGCAAGACTTTGCCACATGGATTTAGGGCACTTTGCATTCTAAGAGGAGGAAACAGAATGTGCAGAGCCTCTAGGGTGTGCTGTATGTGTAAGTGTGTGTGTGAGATTCTTTAGTATATTCTGGCTACATGTTGGGGAGCGTGAGGGCTAGATTTTGATAGGTAGTCAGGAGCCAATAAGGTTAAAATCATAGCTCTGGGGTTGACTTGCCCTGTGGTTGACTTGCTCTGTGGTATTGAGATTATGAACACTAACTTGTGCTTCCGATTCCCTGTTGTGTAAGAAACCCATAGTATTGTAGGTCCACCTACTACTCCAGTGGAATTAAAAATATCTCAGGCATGAAATGTGTTCTAATTCCTAAATGGTAAGAAAGGTCTGAGTGTTGCGGCTGCAAGATCATCATTAAAGTGTACCTTCCTGGGTACATTAAATTATCTTAGAAAAGTCTAGTGAAATGCCAGCAGTAGATATTGTATAATCTCTGGAGCTAGTGGTGATGATTTTATTTTATTTTATTTTTATTTTTTGAGACAGAGCCTCAAGCTATCACCCTGGTTAGAGTATCGTGGCATCACAGTTCACAGCAACCTCCAACTCCTGGGCTCAAGTGATTCTTCTGCCGCCTCCTGCCAAGTAGCTGGGACTACAGGCACCTGCCACAATGCCTGGCTACCTTTTGGTTGCAGCCATCATTGTTGTTTGGTGGGCCCGGGCTGGATTCAAACCCGCCAGCTCAGATGTACGTGGCTGGTGCCTTAGCCGCTTGAGCCACAGGCGCTGAGCCTAGTGATGATGATTTTTGAGGCTGAGTATCCTCTTAGGCTCAGGCGGGTCATCTTTTAAATATTTGATGTATGCTTAGGATATGTAAACAGGTAGCCGTAGTCTCATCTCAGTATACTTTTCATCAAATCTTTTGTTTCCAGATAAATCAGAAAACTACCTTCTTTCTGCATTTTTATGTGATGTCATTATGGTATGTAGGTGGCAGCTTTCTTGGGCACAGTTAACTGTTCACCACATGAGTCATTGTCTGTTTCTATTCTTCTGCCTGAAAATTCCATCTTGGAAATAATATCATACAGTTGCTGACTGGAACACTGTACTCGTTATGGACATTTCAGCTGGCTTTATATGTTGATAGAATTTACCTGTGCCATAGAGAAGGCATAGAGTTACTTACTTTTTGAGTCAGACTCAATTCCTCTAAATGATATCCCCCGTGGAAAAGATGCCAAGCAAGAATCTGCATAAAACACGTTTTACATGCTAAGCCTGAAGTGCCTAACTTTTGTTATTGTGTCTGCTTAAATCCTTATCACAGTTATACTTCTGTTTGAGCAAGTGGCCAGTTTAAGTAGATACTAACTTTGAAGAAGTTCTGTATTGCCCCCTGGAATGTGACAGTGCAGCATTTCACCACAGTGAAAAGGTAGGAACCCAGTCTGTGTAGAGTAGAACACCTTACAGTTAATTCACTTTTACCAAATCCCTCTGTCGTTAAACAACATTCCTGTATTGGTTAATTTTCAAGATCATGATTAGCCACGCTTCCCATGTCCACTAGAACGTAAGCTCCATGGGAGCGGGGGGGGGGGGAGGTTTGCTTGTTTCATTCACTACAGTATTCTCAGCCCATGGAATAGTGCTTGGCACAGACTAGGCTCTCAGTAAATTTTTGTTTGAATGAATGAATGAATGGATTTTTTCATCTATACATCTCTTGTTCCATATTAGAAGAAATCTGTTCTATATTATCTGAATAATTATTTTAATTCTTAAGAAAAATATTCATTTTCTGGAAAATAAGTTTTAAAATATGTTTAGAAGAAAAAAAGCAAAGGTAGGAAGGGAGGAGAGAAAGAAAAAATGTTTAGAAGGCTCTATGTCAGTTAGGGATCATCAGGGAAACAGAACTGGCGGTTTATCACACAAGCAGGGGGGATTTAACATCCGGAATAAGTTGCACGGCTAATGTAAGAGCCGAGAAGCTAAATGGGCTGGTGCAGCACCCAGAGATTAGCAATGTCAGGGGGCTACTGTGCCCCTAAGGAAAATAGAAGGTCTATATGCTGTGTCACCAAAGGCTAGAAGAGGGAACTGTCAGGTGTGAGCTAGAAGCATGGAAAGAGGAGCTGCCTAGTGTCAGCTGGACCCCGGGCCAAGTAAGAGAGCATTACTCTGACTTCTCTCAGCTCCAGCCTGTTATCCTCACCAGAGCCTCCTATTGGCACAATTTATCCAGAAATCAGTTGGCAAGGGAGCCTGAGTAGTTCCCTGTGAGCGGAGCAAGGAAGGGCAGGTTCCCAGTAAGGAGAGGCAAGGACATGATGGCACTTCATGATGTAATGTCTATCCTGTTAAACAGTATTTGAATTATTTTGGACAAGAGATAAGAAGGGTTTTCAGGCAGATACAACCCTGTATTATTCTAAAGGATCTTGACTGTTGTTGAAACAACAGTTAGTCCCAGGAAGTAATGTAGTCACAGCCTGTGTAATTAGGGGATATGACTAAGGCAAATTGGTTTCTGTTGAATCTGTATTTGAGTATTGGCCACTACCAGGAGTGTTTTATCATTTGGTTACTCAGAAAGTTCTCACCCTGTCAATTCTGGGAAGCCTTAGATACGGTCTATCTACATTGAGCTGTCTCATCTACAACTGTATGACTTGAGTTGGTAACGCAGAAGATATACAGGGAATTTTGAGGATTGTAGCCTTAAAACAGCTTAGTTTTTTCTTGACAGTTAAGGTAAGCTAAGTGGTGCTATAAGGTAATCTCAGTGGAGTTATTTTTCCTTGTGCCACACATCATCTTAACTAGTCTTATTGATTGGTTTGTTGGTTTACCCCCACAACTTCAGATAGGTTAGCATTAGGTGAGGGAGGTGAGATCACTGGATCTAGTTTCTTCTACTCTAGACCTGAAAAGTATTATGTCTTGTAAAGAATGTTGCTGCTCTCTTCAAGTCAAAACTTCTGAAGTTATAACTACTAGTTTTCTTCTTGACTATAAGAATGTTTAGTGACTTACATGACAGAAATTCAGCACTTTCTAGAAGTGCTTTTTTTGTCAATCGGGTCACTTGCATTTGGGCCTTTTCTACATTAATGGAATTAGTGGAACTAGGGCAGCAGAGGTTTTTCCATGTAGTGGAGTACATTTGCTTTTAGGCTGTTATTTCCCAGAGAGGCTGTGGGTAAAGGACCCTCATATGAGCAACGTTGCCAACTGTAAAAATTGTATAGGTTATTTTTTCTCTTTTCCCCCCTAAATTAATTTCCTCATGGCAGGTATTGCTGTAATGCATAGATGTAATTAAAATATAATTTGGCATATTTAAAAAGCATATCAGAGGGCTGGGTGCAGTGGTTCATGCCTGTAATCCTAACACTCTGGGAGGCCGAGGTGGGTGGCTTGCTTGAGCTCATGAATTTAAGACCAGCCTGAGCAAGAGTGAGACCTCTGTCTAAAAAATAGCCAGGCATTGTGTCCCAGCTACACGGGAGGCTGAGGCAAGTGAATCACTTGAGCCCAGGACTTTGAGGTTGCTGTGAGCTATGACACCACGGCACTCTATCCAAGGCGACAAAGTAAAACTCTGTCTCAAAAAAAAGCATGTCAGACTACTTCCTAGGGTACTGGTTCTTTTCAGCTAGTCCATTTCAACTTAAAAGGTACATCTAGGCATTTTTGAAGCCTCATGTTTACTAAATATAATATTTCACTATTCTGTTTGACTCTTCCCTTTCCCAAACTTTTTTCTTCCCTACCCTACTCTTCTGGATCCTGTATTTTCCCACAGGCTTTGTGAATGCTGGTCCATTGATGGCTGAACTGCAGGTCTCTCCCCAGTGGAAAACCCCAGAGATGAGCCAAATCTGCCTTCAGCTGTGGCCATCCATCAGCGTAAGGTTGCCCTGGTGGTTGTCTTCAGTTTGTCCACTGCTCCCCTTAGTCCCATCCTCCCTCCTGTGTGGTGGAAACTACCCTGGAATTATGCCTTTGTAACATGTCACTGGGTAGTGGTAGGATTTTGTTATGGTTGCTGCTCTTCCTTTTCAATTGATGTTAAGTGATTCTTTGACAATTTTGGTTGACCGTACCCTTCTTTTTCCTTCCATTTGTATATTTCCTGTAGGTTTTCCAGTTTGCTTTTTCATAGATGTAGAATACAGTTTAAGGTCTGAATTTCATAAGCCCATTGGGCAATATAATACTTAGTTGAATATTTATTTATTTTGAGACAATGTCTCACTCTGTTGCCCTCAGTAGAGTGCCTTGGCATCATACCTCACAGCAGCCTCAAACTCTTGGGCTCAAGTGATCCTTTTGCCTCAGTCTCCCAAGTAGCTGCTAGCTGGGATGACAGGTGACTGCCACAGTGCCTTGCTATTTTTTAGAGATGGGGTCTCACTCTTGCTCAGTCTGGCCTTGAACTCCTGAGCTCATGTGTTAGATTCACCTGCCTCAGCCTCCCAGAGTGCTAGGATTACAGGTGTGAACCACATGTCCTGCCCTTTGTTGAATTTTTTTTTTTTTTTTTGAGACAGAGCCTCAAGCTGTCACCCTGGATAAAGTGCTGTGGCATCACAGCTCACTGCAACCTCCAACTCCTGGGCTCAAGCAAGTCTCCTGCCTCTGCCTCCAAAGTAACTGGGACCACAGGCGCCCACCAATACACCCAGCTATTTTTTGGTTGCAGCCATCATTGTTGTTTGGGGGGCCCAGGGTGGATTTGAACCCGCCAGCTCAGGTGTATGTGGCTGGCGCCTTAGCCACTTGAACCACAGGTGCTGAGCCCTTTGTTGAATTTTTTAAAAAAATATTAAGTCAAGGCCAGGTGTGGTACCGGTAATCTTAGCACTCTGGGAGGCCAAGGTGAGTGAATCACCTGAGTTCAGGAGTTTGAGACCAGCCTGAGTAAGAGTGAAACTCCCATCTCTACTAAAAATGGAAAGAATTAGCCAGGCATTGTGGCAGGCACCTATAGTCCTAGCTACTCAGGAGGCTGAGGCAAGAGAATCACTTGAGCCCAAGAGTTTGAGGTTACTGTGAGCTGTGATGCTTCAGTACTCTACCCAGGGCAACAGAGTCACTGTCTCAAGAAAAAAAAAAAAAAAAAAGATAAAAAAATTATTAAGTCAGAACTTTCAAAAAGAAATATCTTAATCCAAAACAATAAGAACTGAGTCCCTGGGGCTTCATGTCATTTCTCCTTACCCAAAAACCAAACGTGTAATGCTCTCATTTTATGAGGTTTTAGAAATAGTGAAGCAAATGCAGGAGAGAGACTCCACTCTTGGTGGCTGCTAACAAGCCTGTCCTGGCATGGTGATTTGAGCAAACAGAGGACCTTTTTTTTTTTCCTTTTTCAAATACTCATGCTGTCTTTTGCAGCAGTTGCTAGTGATGGAAAGGCCATAAATCCCCAAGCTTTTACCGCAGAGCTTACATCTTTAGATGTGGCTTCGCATGTTAATCCTCAAATGTTACTTTACTTCATTGGCCTGAAGGGCACACACAGTACTTTTTGTTACTTAACTTCCTCTTTTCTTGTCTAACTGGAAGTCCCCGAATATGTAGATTTAGAAATGAGTTCTCTAGTGTTTCTAGTTTGAGGTAAAGACATTTGTCTTAATACAATTTAGAATGTTGTTTTTGTTCTTATGATTTTGAAAAATAATTTCTTATATACTGTAATAGCACTTCATATGTAAGCTGGTGACACCATATGCTGTAGAACAAGCTCCTGGGGAAAGAGGAATTGGTGTCTTTTTGTTGTTGATACTTTACTGCTCAAGTTGTAAGTGACACAAACCCTCTAAGGGGAAGTAGGAAGAAAACTTCCTGGTCTTAACCATGATGTGTTTATTCAAAATAGCTGTCAACAGCAGAGCTGATCAAAACCAATGTTGAGTGTGAAAGCTGATTTGAGAAAGAAAGAAAGTCAATCAAGATTGACTGATTAAAAGATTGCGGCTCTTCTGCAATGTTGCAAGCATTTTTAATGAAAGAATATCTGTTTGGGACAGGGGTTTGACTTTTCTTTCTGAAAGTAGGCAGGAAGCATTTGGTTAAAGGGACTATTGCCGATAGAGGAGGAATTTTTGAAGAAAGGTTTTTCCTACGGTGTGACTGCTGAATTAATGTTTCCAACTTGTATTGGAAAAAGGAGAAAAAGAAGGCTTCATTAAATGCAGCATTGGAATCAGAAGACTCCAGCTCAGCTCCTCCGAGCCTTCTGACTTGGTTCTGAGCCTAGTCTGAACAGAAGCAACCTGACACAAATGATTCAAATCAAGGGTCCATGTCATGGGCAGAGTAAAAATAAGTCCGAGTTTCATTAGACTTCTCTTGTATTTAGGGAAAAAAAAAGATTTGTTAACATAGAAACAGACTCCCAGATTAGTTGTTTTTTCTCTTGTGGGAGTTGGGAAGGTGGAGGGTCCTTGTGTTTATTAACTGCTATTTTTTAAAAAGACAAAAACTTTATATTTTCTGATTTCAAAATTTGTTCATATTTATGATAAAAGTCATTAGAAAGTATGAAGAAGTATAATGTAGAAGATATTTCCCATAATTTTATCACCCATTATTTACTTGAGTTAAACCATTATGATTTTATGTCAGTTGTTATCTTGCTTAGCATTTATCATAAACTTATTTCATGGCATTAAAAACATTTAAATATCCTTATTATAATCTATTATTGGACTATATCATTACTTACTTATCTCTTGCCCAATTGTTGGATACTTGGATTTTCAGTATTAAAAATAGGAGTGCAATGTACTTTTCTTTTTTTTTTTGAGAAAGAGTCTCACTTTGTTGCCCTTGATGGAGAGCCATGGCATCACAGCTCATAGCAACCTCAAACTCTTGGGTTCAAGTGATTCTCTTGCCTCAGCCTCCCAAGTAGCCAGAACTACAGGCGCCCCCCCCCCCCATGCCTGTGTATTTTTAGAGCTAGGTCTCCCTCTGGCTCAGGCCAGTCTTGAACTCATGAACTCAGGCAATCCACAAACCTCAGCCTCTCAGAGTGCTAGGATTACAGGTGTGAGCCACTGTGCCTGGCCTGCAAAGTAAATTTTTATGTTATTATTAGACTGATGAGTTATTTGTGTGTTCAGATTTGAGGTCATATGGCCCCTCTGATTTAAAAAGTTGTCAAGGGGGTCTTCTGGGTTGAGCCTGTGGAGAGATGGCCTTGCTATGGGGGCTGTCATTCTGAACCACTTCATTGCAGCAGACATCTGTTTGAGACAAGGAGTAAAGAGTTGGGAGAACCCTGACTTGACCATAAGGACCAGCTTTATGTTCATATCACAGCAAGATGGCCAGCACTTGTGTGGAAGGATGCCTTATTGTGCCATTGAGTAACATCTTCAGTTGTTCACACAATCCTCCTTCGCTTAAATTCAGTTCACTGGGAAGGTTGTTTAGAATAGCAACAGGGTCATAGCTACTGCATTTTTTAAAAATAGGGCTTTCCTTAGACTGTAAATGAGGACAGGGACTATGTCTTCGTGTGTATCTGTATACCTGATGCAGGTGTCTGTGTCCCTGGCATGAACACAATTATTCTGTTAATGTCTGTTCAGATCCTATTCTTTCTTGGGTCTTTTTTTTTTTTTTTTTTTTTGACAGTCATATTCCTACTATTAACTCAGATATTTGAAGATCTGTGACATTCCAAGAAGCTGAGCAGGTGAATCTCACGGTTGCTTTGTGGTAATTGTTTCTTTGTGCCTTTTCACTTGCTAGCTTTTGGCACCTGTGCTGCTTTGAAAGCTGGAGCCAGTCACAAAGCTAATCTGCTGCCCTCTAAGTAGGAGGAGGCTTCAGTGTGACACATCATCTTGGAGAAAATGTAATCTGGGGTGTGAAACAGGAAGCTGAAATAGCAGTCCTTTAGCCCTTTTGAGGGATGGGAGTAAATATTTAGACACTGTTCTTAAGTGTGATAAAAATTAATAATAACCTTGAAGCAGTTTTAGAAATTCTCCTCATACCCACTGGAACAGGTTTATTTAACTTGAAGAGCCTTACTTTGGCTCTTTTGAGGTTGTGATTTTTTTCCTAGAGACCTGCCCTGTGTTCCTCTGCATAATGTTCCCTTTGCAGGATCTTTCTAACCTTAATACTAACTCTTAACCCCACTCTCTTGTGCCACACCTTTTGACCTCTGCCTCATCATGCTAAATTCTGAAAGGCCTAGGTTTTGAAACATTGTGGTGAATGTTTTCTTTTTGAAAGGGCAAATCTCACTTTTTGCTTTGCCAGGGCTGTTGCGATGACTGATATGTGGCATGCCACTGGACCAACGAACCATCTGTACTTTGATCCCAGAATTCATTCCTGTTTTGCTTTTTGTTTAGAAATGAATGTTCTCTAGCTTGTTTGGATATTGCTGTGATTCCATTACAGTGGCACTGATTTTCTGTCTGTTTGCCCTGGGTTGGGACTCCCCCAGTGTGTTGGGAAAGCCGCTGCACTGCATCCAGGGGAGCTCACACGTCTGTGGTCTTGCACAAGGGCTCATTTGCTGACTGTGAAGGTTTTGTGTAGAACCTTTGCCTGGGTGAAAGGCATGTGCTTCCTTGAAAACAGCTGAAAAACATTTTCTGCCTGGTCATTTGGTCCTGAGCTGTAGTGTGTTACACTCTTCAATCCTCCTGGGCTTGTTTTTGAGGAAGGGAAGTTTGGATGGGAGTAAGTCTTTACACGCAGTCTCAGATGTTGAGCTTCCCCAGCAACACAGAGTGAATTGTATGTTGTAATAACAAAGAATATCTAAAGAACAAGGTAGCAGTTTAGTGACCATTACTGAGCATCTGATCTACAAAGTATAACACACATTTCAGGATGTATAAAGACTCTAATTTTTTTTTTTTTTGAAGCTGAGTTTCACTTGTTTGCCCTCAGTAGAGTGCCGTGGCATTATAGCTCACAGCAGCCTCAAACTCTTGGGCTCAAGTGATTCTCTTTCCTCAGCCTCCCAAGTATCTGGAACTACAGATGCCCAGCTATTTTTAGAGCCAGGGTCTCAGTCTTGCTCAGGCTGGTCTGAAACTTTTAAACTCAAGCAATCCACTGCCTTGGTCTCCTAGAGTGGTAGGTTTACAGGTGTGAGCCACCGTGTTTGGCCTTAGAATGCAGAATTTTTTAATATCAATTTACATAATGTTGCTCTATTGCTTCTTGTTCAATCAGCATGTATGTATCAGGGGCTTACTGTATACAGGTTAGTGTCAGCACTTGTTTAGGAGAGAGTTTAATGATGATATCATGTTTTGAAATATTGGCTCCACCTGGCCAGCTTTGCAGTGACTGCCCAGGTATACAGTTCATCAGTCCCTCCCTGTACTTACTTCTGCTGACCTGCTATTACCTGTTGGTTGAGATAGTGACTGAAACGGGTGGTTTGCTTGCACAGGGTATCAGGTCAGCAGTCTCAGAAGCCCTGGGGTTTGTAAGTTATGGATCAGACCTGCATCTTGTGCATCTGGAATCTAGTATTCTTTTTTTTTTTTTTAGAGACAGAGTCTCAGTTTATCATCCTCAGTAGAGTGCAGTGGCATCCTATAGCTCACAGCAACCTCCAGCTCCTGGGTTTAAATGATTCTCTTGCCTCAGCCTCCCGAGTAGCTGGGACTACAGGCACCTGCCACAATTCCTGGCTATTTTTTTGTTGCAGTTTGGCTGGGGCTGGGTTTGAACCCTCTACCCTCAGTATATGGGGTTGGTACCCTACCCACTGAGCCACGGGCGCTGCCCTGGAATCTAGTATTTTTATGGCAGTTATCTCTTCAACTACCCTGGGGAAGAAATCAGTCCCTGGGCAGTGTGGTGGGGTCAGGAATCTGTGCTAGGGATGGAGGATGAAGAGCAGTCTCACCAGACAGTGGCCATATCACCCGTCTTTAGTAGCTTCTTCTAAACATAGGCATCTCCCACGTGGTCAGGCTCACCTGGCAGCTTCAGTACTTTTTTGAGTATATGAGTAGATACTGGTTGGTGCAGTGAGGAAGTTCAGGCTTTAACCTGAGTTAACCTAAAAATGTAAAGTACAGAATGTCTCAGGGGATGAAGACAGTAACTTCTTGAGAAGCAAGTTTGCATCTGTTATCTAACATGAGGTCATGAGTGTTAGGAAATTAGTTTGATTATAATGTCAAGTTTTGAAATATCGGATCCACCTGGCTGACTTTGAAATGTCTGCCCAGCTGTTAGCTCAGTGATCCTTCCATGTACACTATTCCCCCAGCCCATAGTTAGCCATTGAAGTGATGATTGAAGTGCGTTACATTTCTTGGGAGAACTGAGTTTTGTACTTGTTACATTTGCTGTAAAATGTAGGGTAAGGTTGAATAACTTTGGGGTTTTTTTGAGGGGGGAGGGGACAGAATCTCACTTTGTTACCCTGGGTAGAGTGCCATGGTGTCACAGCTCCCAGCAACCTCAAATGCTTGGGCTTAAGCGATTCTCTTGCCTCAGCCTCCCAAGTAGCTGGGACTACAGGCGCCCACCGCAACACCTGGCTATTTTTTTGTTGTTGTTGTTTTTTAATTTTCCGGCTATGTTTTTGTTATTGTTGTCATTGCTGTTTAGCAGGTCCTAGCTGGGTTCCAACCCCCCATCCCTGGTACATGTGGCTGGTGCTCTAACCACAGAGCTGCGGGCACCGAGCCAAGGTTGAATAACTTTGAATTTTCTCTCACCGCACCCAATTTTCCTCATCTGTTTGAAATCTACGTTTTCCACTGAGTCAATTGCAGAAGGTGTGCTGCTTGTGGTAGAGTGTGTTCCCTGACCGTCCTTACTGGGATCGCAAAGCCATGATTCAGACACGTAAGCCTGTGTCAGTCTCTATCTTTGGGTCTGGCAGGCTTTGTGTTCAGCTGAGCCTTGCCAGAGTAATTGCCCACATGGAGTCTTCAAGCTAAACAATTGTTGGTACTGAGATAGTCTCACTGTTTGGCTCCTAATGAAATAATCTCCTTCCTGCCCCCAATGAAAGCAGCTATTTTTTGATTCCTCCCTCCCCTTTTAGAGAAGCCATGTCTCAGCCGCCACTCTTCTAGCTTATTCATAAATGGTTTAAGCAGGGTCTTTGTGCAGAGGAAATTGTGAGAGCCAAAATGTCATGGGCCAACCAGGAGATGAGGGACGCTGACACCCTTTCCTCTGACTTTCTGTGGAAGATACTTGACTTATCTTTGTGTGATTTTCTCTAATAAGCAGTCTAAAACTTAAATCCATATAAGAAAAATACTCATACGAGATTTTTTTAAACACATACTAAATTAGGCAATTTTGTTATTTATAGGAGCTCATAAAAATAAACAGAAACAAAAATAAAACCCAACAATGGAGTAAACAGATGAGTGAGTGCTACAGGAAAGGAAGCAAAATACTGTGGGAGTCAGAGTGGGAAGGAGAAAAGGCTTCATGGGGAAAGTGGGCAAACCAGGGTTTTCAGATGTAGAGAATAGGCCCTGTAAAGCTATTTGTGACAGATCTTAAGTTGATCAGGAAAGTGTAAGTAGTTCTTCAAGCCTTATTATAGGAACAGTTAGCAGCATCAATGAGTTTCTTCCAGTTGACTTCTGAGGATAGATTATCTAGTTCAGCAGTTCTCAACCTGTGGGTTGTGACCCACGGGAACTATATTAAAGGGTTGCAGCATTAGGAAGGTTGAGAACCACTGGTCTAGTTGGTCTTCATTTTCTGATTCCCCCTTTTCTCAATTCCAGGTCACCGTTATCCATGTAATTAGCTCTAAAGAGGGCAGGCAGATTTATCATCTCCGGCGCAGTTTCAGTCACAGGTTTTAGCTGGCTCTCTTAGCCTACTATACTCATGTGTTTGCTTTGTCAAGCATTTTTTGTTCAGTTCCAGCACTCTTTGCTTCCATCCAAAGGTTTATTGGGAATACAGTTCTAGTCTATTCTGAAGAGAAATGTTTCAACCACACCATCCATTATTTCCCTTAGAAGTTACTCTCCATTCTTCTGCGATGCTTTTAGGGTGTTTTGGGTGCCAGTCTTTAGGGATTGGAAGGATTTTGATGCCGCTTCCAATGTCCATGTCTGTCCCTGAAGGTGAGCCTTCATCATTTCACTCCATAAAGTTCAGGGGGCTCACTTTTGTTCTTTTTTAAGGAAGGCTACTATTTCAAGTAAAGAAGTGGATGTGCTCTGATTTTTATTAAGTTTTGCCACATTTGATGTTTGTATCAGAGGACTGGTCTCCACTGGAAGCAACTGGAGGGCTTCACTGGTAGAAAAATCTTTTGACTAGCTCTTTTTCTCTCCCTAAAATATACTGGCTCTTTACTATAAAAACAATCATAGCAGCACATACCGAAATCTCTCAGGGAAACCCCCCAAAACTTGTGCTTTGTCTGCAGCTTTCAGACAGCCCCACCGAGAGCATCGCATGGCTGCTTCAGGACCAGCTGGAAAGACTTAAACATTTTTTTCTATTAAGATGTTATTAACAAGTGAAAGTTGTATATATTTATGGTATACAATGTGATATTTTGATATATGTGTAAACTGATTTTTGTGGCAGTCAGAAGCCCTTTATATCCTGTCCCCAAATCAGGAAGAGGGCTCTGTGGGTAGGATTCACTCACTCGAGTTTCTCTGTGTGGCAAGAACATGACAGCTGGCATCTGAACACACAGGTTTGCTTTTTATGTGGGGAAGAAATTTTTTTTTTTTTTTTTTTGAGATAGAGTCTCAAGCTGTTGTCCTGGGTAGAGTGCTGGGTGTCACAGCTCACAGCAACCTAAAACTCTTGAGCTTAAGTGATTCTCTTGCCTCAGCCTTCCAAGTAGCTGGGACTACAGGTGCCTGCCACAACGCCCGGCTGTTTTTTGGTTGTAGTTGTCGTTGTTTGGCAGGCCCGGGCTGGGTTCGAACACACCAGCTCCAGTGTATGTGGCTGGCACCCTAGCTGCTTGAGCTATAGGCACTAAGCCTTTTTTTTTTTTTTTTTAATTTCAGGTTAATATGAGGGTACAAACAACCAAGTTATAATATTTGAATTTGTTAGATAGAGTCTCTCTTGTAGTTATGTCCTGCTGTACACACAGTTTTAAGGGGAAGTGATGCCACTATTGGTGTATAGAGTGAGAAGTAATGAGGATTGATTCTGAAGAGGCCCAAATCATGGGAGAATTTCAGCCATACTTAGAATTTGAAGTTCAGATGACATTGGAGGGTGGGTGTCCCGTTACATGTTTTTGGATGGGGAGATGATATCTTCAGAACATACACTGGCAGAATGTCCTTTTCAGAGCCAACAAAAAGTCCAAATTAGGATCCTGTCCTTTCTCTTCAATAGTCTTCTGGGGAGTAGAGTTGAATAATAATGGTACAAGTTGGTTGATTTGATTGTTCTTTAATCCCAGAAACATCACCTAAGTATGCACTAGTTACCACCCACTATTGGGGGAGATGCAAAGGAAGAGTCACAGCCTAACATACAGCAAATTCCTACCTACTAATAATAAACCAGGGAAATAGGATTGATGTGGAGCTAAATGTCCGGAAAGTTAATTGTTCTCTGATCATTTATTTTGGAGTTGTTTAATGAGTTTTAGAGAAACAGTTACTATATTTTAGAAGAGATAGGTTTTAGAGATAATCCAATCTAATTAAGGAAATTAACTCTCGGAGAAGTGAATTGACTTGCCTATAGTCACTCAGCTAGTTTGTGAACTATTTAGAAAATCATTATCGTTAGCCCTGTAGATAGCTGAGTCTGGTTAAATAACATGAGAAAGGTGAAGGATGTCTCCTTCCTTTGTTCTACTAGACCTCCTTCTCCTTTCTTGTTGATTTCCTAGTGTTATAGGCTTTACTGTTTTTTTTGAGAAAAGCGGTTTTAAGTTAAAATAGGTTTAGATATACATTGACTAATCCAGGGGTGGGAAACCTGTGGCTCTCTGGGTCCTGAAGTGTGGCCTTTTGACTGAATCCAAATTTTACTGAACAAATCCTTTTATTTTTAATGATAGATTTTTGCTTGTCTTTTATGGTTTTATCTTTTTTTTTCAATGAACATATTTAAAATGCCAAAGAATAAAATAAGTTTCAATGAAGTAATCCTTCCAGATTGACTGGCAAAATTAGAACAGTAGTAAGCCGTAAGGGCTAAATAGATGGCTGCTACGTTTGTGATTTAGTTCTAACTTCCCCTGCCTGACTGACACCACTACCACATGAGGCAGGCTGGGGAGAGTGTATGGGGGTCGAGTATGCCAGTCTGTTATCAGCTTCTGACAAGATTGCGTTGTTTCTGTTTGACGTGGAATTTGTCAGTAGTTGCACATCTCACCAGCATTTTTTAATTCTATCTGCTTAAGTATAATAGCTCATCATATAAAAGAAGACTAAGAAAACACTGAAGAAAGAAAACAGATTTTTTGAGGATTGGGAATTGCGATATTATTTTGCTTCTGCTAAAGATAAGATGATTTGCTTGTATTATTTAGTATCAACATTAAAGAAATTCAGTGCTCATCAGCATTCTAACAGTCCTAAGAACCACAAATATTTTACATTAGGGGGAGAGGTATGAAAGGTTGTACTTCAGAAATTAAAAATGAAAACAGAAGGGTGGTGCCTGTGGCTCAGTGAGTAGGGCACCAGCCCTGTATACCAAGGGTGGTGGGTTCAAACCCAGACCCAGCCAAACTGCGACAACAACAACAACAAAAAAGCCGGGAGTTGTGGTGGGCGCCTATAGTCCCAGCTACTCAGTAGGCTGAGGCAAGAGAATCGCCTAAGCCCCGGAGCTGGAGGTTGCTGTGAGCTGTGATGTCCCGGCACTCTACTGAGGGTGACACAGTGAGACTCTGTCTCTAAAAAAAATTAAAAAATAAAAAAAAGTGAAAACAGAAGCAAAGACAATTCTTTCAAGTAGCAATAAGATCTGGAAATAATGCCACTGAAGCAACTTATGAAGTAGCTTATATACTCAGGACAAAAGGGAAGCCACTCAGGGATGTAGAAATTGCAAAAGAATGCATTGTCAAAGTTGTAGGATGCTTAGACCCCAATAAGGTTTCAAAGTACAAACAACTGCCTTATTTATTTTGAGGCGTAGATAGTAGAGTGCAGAGGCATCATAGCTCATAGCAACCTCAAACTCCTGGGCTTGAGAAATCCTCTTGCCTCAACCTCTGCAGTAGCTGAGACTACAGGCATGCACCACAACGCCCAGCTAGTTTTTCTTTTTGGTGGAGATGGGGTCTTGCTCTTGCTCAGGCTGGTGTCATACTCCGGAGCTCAAGAGATCCACCTGTCTAGGCCTCCCGGAGTGCTGGGATTACAGGCATGAACCACCCTGATGGCCACAACTGCCTCTTTAAAGGAAAACCATAACTGATGATGCAGCATGAATTAACCTTCAGTTTAACAGAACAACTTCAAGCAATACTTCAAAAGGAAAATGTATATTATTCAATCACTTTGGATGAATCAACTGATACTACTGATTCTGTGCAGGATTTATACTTCATTTGGGTTATAACAGAAGATTTTCTTTGGTATGAAGAGTTATTTGCTTTGAGTACTCTTGGGAACAGAACATGGCGAATAGATATCTATAACAACGTTCAAGATAAATGTGAAGTTGGACTGAATTTGGTAAATTTAGTGAGTGTATGTACAGACAGCAGAGGACCTTCTATAACAAGAAAACATGCTGGGTTTATTTCTTGCATGGATTAAAAAAAACTATTAACAGATCCATATGATCTCATTTCTTTTCATCATATCTTGCAATGGCAAAATCTGTGCTAAAGCTACTATTTTAAGTGATAGTTTGCAACAAGTTAGGAGCATTGTTAACTGTGTTCAGGCAAATGCAACATGGAATCATGAGTTTGCTAACATGCTAAAGTTGAGGTATTCAGCATGGGTTGGATTTGCCATATCATTCTAAAGTACATTGGCTATTGCAAGGACTGGTGTTAGCCAAAATTTTATCTCTGCAGGAACAGATAGTTAAATTTTGTGAAGAACAGAATCAGCATCGTGAATTATTGAAAGAAGATTTACGTAGAGGAATGTAGTGTTTCTGTATGATACTATGTCAAGTCAAAACAACTTGAATATTCCTTTGCAAGATAAAACTAAGTCTATATATGATAGGTAGCAGAACTCTAAGCTTTTTGAAAAAAAGGACATTTCACATAAACCTTTTCCCCAATTAGCAAAGGTCATTGATGAGCGGGATGATGTATGTGAATCATTGAAGAATACACAGCTTTTACAGACCTAGTAACTGGAGAATACAATGAAAGGTTCACTGACTTTGAAAATCATGACATCACCCTCAAATTAGCATTTCAGCTTCACCTACTTGATATCATCAAGGCACCTAAAGAACTACAGATGGAAATGATTGAGCTCTCAGTAGATGACATTTTAAAGTCATTGTCAGATACTAAGAAAGATGCAATTGAAATACAGAAAAATGTGGTAGAGTACCCAGGCCTTTGGCAACATGCCTGGAAAATGCTTTCTTGCTTTTCAACCACTTAATTGCTATAAATCTACATTCTCCTACCTAACCCAAATCAGACGCCTTTAAGGTCACAGATGACCAACACTCATCCAGAGGATCATCTGAGACTGTGGACCTCCATGCTGCCACCAAACATTCAGATGCTTTCCAACAAAAAGCAGACACAACAAAGTCATTAAAAGGTTAGTTAACTTTAAAATTAACAAATAGTTTTTATTTTTTGAAATTATGAAGTACATAGTAGTTAGATTTTTTTGAAAATAATATACTTTTTTTTTTTGAGACAGTCTCGTTGTGTTGCCCTGGGTAGAGTGCTATTGCATCACAGCTCACAGCCACCTCCAACTCTTGGGCTTATGTGATTTTCTTTCCTCAGCCTCCGAAGTAGCTGGGACTACACCTGGCTATTTTTGGTTGCAGTTGTTTAGCTGGCCTGGGCTGGGTTTGAACCCGCCACCCTCTGTGTATGTGGCCAGCGCCATAACCACTGTCCTATAGGCGCCCTGCCTTTGGTAGAGTGCTGTGGCATCATAGCTCACAGCAACCTCAAAGTCCTGGGCTCAAGCAGGTCTCTTGCCTAAGCCTCCCAAATACTGGAATTACCATAATACCTGGCTATTTTTAGAGACAGGGTCTCGTTCTGCTCAGGCTGGTCTCGAACCTGTGAGCTCAGGCAATCCACCTGCTTTGGCCTTCCAAAGTGCTAGGATTACAGGCGTGAGCCACTGTGCCTGGTCAAAATAACATACATTTTAAAGTATATCTAATTGAAGTTTCTTGAATATGGCCTTATCTGATTACAGCTAAGTTAATGAGGCCTTCAGATATGAAATGGCTCCCCACTCTTGGACTAATCATTTCAACAGTGAGTATTCAGCAATATTCTACTTTACTAACCTTCTTTTTCTGGGTACCTGGTAGGAAGATAATACTGCTTTGCGTCACTGCCACTGATACAACAGTCTAATTGCTACATCTATTCTATCACTGATCTCCTGGATGAATTTGGCTCAGCTGACTTATGTTTTGTTTGGCTGAGTATGTGAGTAGCTGCTCCAAACCTCCATTTTTATATTGCATGCTTTGGTATTATATATAAATATAGAGGGAGTAAAACGCACCAGAAAATTAAAGTGGTACAAGGACAGATTAATAGGACTCAGTCTAAGGAAGAGCTCTCTGATAATCAGTGCCACCTAACAGGAGAGCTGACTACTTTATTTTATTTTATTTTTTTGAACTGACTACTTTTTGAAATAATAGATGCACCAAGTTGTCACCCATAGAGGGGATTACCTGCATTCAATGAGAGATTTGACCCAATGATTTCTTTTCTTTCTTTCTTTTTTTTTTTTTTGAGACAGAGCCTCAAGCTGTCACCCTGGGTAGAGTGCTGTGGCATCACAGCTCACAGTAACCTCCAACTTCTGGGCTCAAGAGAGTCTCTTGCCTTTGCCTCCCAAGTAGCTGTGATTATAGGCATCCACCACAACACCTGGCTATTTTTTTTGGTTGCAGCCATCATTGTTGTTTGGTGGGCCCAGGCTGGATTCAAACTCACCAGCTCAGATGTAGGTGGCTGGTGCCTTAGCCACTTGAGCCACAGGCACCGAGCCAACCCAATGATTTCTAAGATTATTTTCCTTGGTGTAGTATTTACCTTTGGTCTTTAATCAACCTCAGAAATGTTTTAATTTGTTTTGTCTCAACAATTTAACAAGCTTACCTTTTGCTTTTTTTATATGTATGAATGTGCAGTGTCTCTTTTTGACAAATGAACATTCTTGTAAGATGGTCCGGATGAAAAGGGACTTCTCTTGCAGAGCAAGTATTCTGAAAGCAAAGGTTGATTGAGTAAGCCTTTATTTTGGTCTCGTGGTTTCTTAAAGTGTTTGTACTCACAGAAGTTATCTTGAAATAGGGAACTAGAGGAATTCTCCTTCATACAGATGAAAACAGGATGGTAGCTCAGTGCAATTGAGATGGTGGCTCCTACCTGTAATCCCAGCACTGTGGGAGGCAGAGGCAAGAGAATTGCTTGAAGCCAGGAATTGGAAATCAACCAGGGCAACAGAGCAAGACTTCTCTATGACAATTTTTGGTTTTGTTTTTGAAACAGAGTCTCACTCTGTTGTATTGAGTAGAGAGAGGGTAGAGGCATCATCATAGCTCACAGCAACCTCAAACTCCTAGGTTCAAGCAGTCCTCCTGCTTCAGCCTCCTGAGTAGCTGGGACTACAGGTGCCTACCACAATGCCTAGCTAATGTTTCTGTTTTTTTATTTTTTATTTTTGAGACAGAGTTTCACTACTTTGCCCTTGGTAGAGTGCTGTGACATCACAGTTCCCAGCAACCTCAAACTCTTGGACTTAATCCATTCTCTTGCCTCAACCTACCAGGTAGCTGGGACTATAGGTGCCCACCGCTCGGCTATATTTTTGTTGTAATTGTCATTGTTATTTGGTGGGCTCGGGCCGGGTTTGAATCCGCCAGCTCCGGTGTATGCATCTGGCGCCCTAGTCTCTGAGCTACTGGCACTGAGCTCACTTCCAAATTTTGTGTCAGAGTTAATGACAGGCTCAGTTAAAATCAGAATTTGTTGATTTAGGTTTTTCCTTATGTGCATATTTAGACCAGTATTCATTGCCTATTCAGGCTCCATGAACTAAATATTGTTCAGTGTTTTAGGTTGGTCAAGACTTAACATCTTCATAAATTGATCATTTCTTTTACATTTTCAGAACCATTCAATATTAAGCCAGAAGGGACCTAAAAATTACCTATAAATTATCTACTAGAACTTGCTCAGCCTCTGCTTGAGCACTGCATTTACTGGAATTGAGCTATTTTGGGATAGCTGCTTTTGTTTTCACACAAACTTGTTAGAAATGTCGTCCCTCCCAACTTTGACTCATTGGTGCCTATTCTGCCTTTGAAACCTCTCCAGATTACCCTGCTCCCTTTTCTGTGTGATAGCTTAGTTTTTAAGGTATTTGGAAACTTCTCCCTTCATTTTGCAGAATACAAAAAATTACATATTTTTTATGTTTCTTATTGATGAATTCCAAATGTTTATTGTATGTCATCTTCTGTCTACTAAGATTGTGCTAAGTGCTTGGGATAAATGATAAAGGGATGTGATCCTTATCTTCTAGAGCTCATAGTCTATTTAGGGTGAGACTTGTAACTAACTAACTCTAACATGGTGTTAAGCATTAGAAGAGCAAAGCTTACAGTGAACTGTTAGCTGTAGAGAAAGAAGGTGAAGATTGAGTCCACTGAAGCCTGCATGGAAAGGTCACATTGGACTTGATTTGAAGTTTGTCAAGCTGAGAATGGGGAAGCCTTTCTAGGTAGAAATAATGGTTTGGGCAAAGAAGCACGAGTGGCATATTTCAGAATGATAACTTGCTCAGCATGTGTAAGCGCTGGCTCTCTTAACAGGCTTATTATGTCACAGTAGGAGTTTCAACTTATCCTATGGCCCAGGAAGGAGACTTGAAGGGCTGTGTTGTATTGCTTTTAAGATATCTGTACTGTTTCCCCCATTACAAAATTAATATGAGCTCATTGCAAACAGTTCAGACAGTGTATAAAAATCTAGAGAACAAAACAGGTATTTCATAACCCCATTATTTAGAGACAATGGCTTTTAATATTTTATATTCTTTTTGATTTTTTTCAGTGCATACATATACAGTCATGTTTTTAAACAAAAATGGAATGATAGCATGCATTCTATATTGGATTTAAAAAATTAATATATCATGGAGTTATTTCTTTTTAGAGGTAGAGGGCTGTGGCATAACAGCTCACAGCAACTTCAAACTCTTAAGCTATTCTCTTGCCTCAACCTCCCAGGTAGCTGGGACTACAGGTGCCTACCACAATACCTGGCTATTTTTAGAGGCAGGGTCTCACTCTGGCTCAGGAGGCATGGAGCTGTTTCTATACCAAATAAAGAACTATAATACTTTCCCCTTTTTATGATGATACATTAATTACTTTATGTAATCTATTGATGTTTCTAATTATTATTATTTTTTTTTTTAGAGACAGAGTCTTACTTTATCACTCTTGGTAGAGTGCCATGGCATCACAGATCACAGGAACCTCCAACTCCTGGGCTTAGGTGATTCTCTTGCTTCAGCCTCTCCAGTAGCTGGGACTTCAGGCGCCTGCTACACTTGGCTATTTTTTTGTTGCAGTTTGGCTGGGGCTGGGTTTGAACCTGCCATCCTCAGTATATAGGGCCGGCGCCCTACCCACTGAGCCACAGGCACTGCCTCCAGTGTTTCTAATTTTTATAATGATATAGTAATAACATTTGAAACATACAAGATCTGAGAATTAAGTTCGTGAACTTGCCACTGTGTGCTATATTGGCAATACTCAGTGTACAAACAGCTCAGTGAAGTGTCATAACCTTGGTCTATCAGTGTCTCATGGCTGTTTGTTTATATGATGTGTGGCAGTATCTTGCAGAGTGGTGTTCATTATTGTTGTTGAGTGTTTTTGTGTGCCATCGTAAGAATGTTGGAGCTTGAATTAGAGCAATGAACAAACAAACATAAATTTCTTGTTATACCTGCCTCACTTTGCCCTTGGTAGAGTGTCGTGTCATCGTAGTGCACAGCAACCTCAAATTCTTGGGCTCAAGCAATCCTCTTGCCTCAGCCT
>NW_003852539.1:2627126-2633212 GCF_000181295.1 Otolemur garnettii | reverse complement strand
TCCCATGCTCAAGCAGTCCACCCCCCTCGGCCTCCAAGAGTTTTAGAAGTATAAGCATGAGCCACTGCACCCGGCCCAGTTAGGAAGATTTTAATTGAAACTCTTGGCATGAAGAAGGTATGGCTCTTACATCAAGACAGTGTACCAGCTCACATAGCACTGTCTGCTAGGGAGTTTTTAGCCAGTAAACAAATAGTGGTATTGGAACACCCTCCTTACTCACTTGATCTGGTCCCAGTGGCAGGTAGCACTTTTTCTTTTCTTTCTTTTTTGAGATAGAATCTCAAGCTGTCACCCTGGGTAGAATGCTGTGGCGTCACAGCTCACAGCAACCTCAAACTCTTTGGCTTAAGAGATTCTCTTGTCTCAGACTCCCAAGTAGTTGGGACTACAGGCTCCCGCCACAACACCTGGCTATTATTTTGGTTGTAGTTGTCATTGTTGTTTGGAAGGCCTGGGCTGGATTCGAACCTGCCAGGTCCAGTGTATGTGGCTGGCACCCAGCTGCTTGAGCTACAGGCCCTGAGCCATGTAGCACTTTTTCTAGGACAAGTTCATGAACTTAATTGTCAGACCTTGTATATCTTTATGTAATTGACCTGTTGTTTCCCTTATGAATTCTTACATTTGGGGTCAAAGGGATTACTTAGGTTTTTTGTTTTTGAAAAGAGGTCTCACTATATTGCCCAGGGTGGCCTCAAACTCCTGGGCTTGAGTGTTCCTTCCACTTTAGCCTTAAGTAGCCAGGACTACAGCCATGTGCCACCCTACCCAGAATGCTTAGTTTTAATTAATTTTTAAACACATTTTGTCTCCCTGCTATGTGCAAGGAACTGTGCTATGCCCGAAGAATGTGATAACAAATTCACAGATCTCCCCTGTCAGTACTTGTGGCACTTATAGTTTATTGGAAAAGAAATGTTAAACAATCATAAAAATAGACATATAATGACAAAAATGGGATACAAATGGGAAAGAAAAAGTAAAGGGTACACGAAAGTTTATAACCTTTAAAAAGTCCTTATCTTTTAGAGCTGTATGGTGAATTACATATGTAGATGAAATGGTATGATAATTTTGGATTTGCCCAAAATAATCCAAGGTTGGGGTGAGGGATGGTAGGTGGGAGTATAGCTGAAACAAAATTGGCTAGGTTGATAATTGCTGAAGCTAGTGGTTAATTATACTGCACTTTTGTGTGTTTGAAATTTTCTATAATAAAATGGAAAACCCAAAAGGAAGGATGGAAGATAAATTACAGTTTAGATTAGATTGGGGGTGCAAGGAAAGACTTCTTTGAGGAAGACACATTTCAGCTGAGACCCTCGTGATACAGAGGAGTTGGCCAGGCTACAAGTAGCAGGTGGCAGTTGGGGAAAGAGCTTTTTAGGCAGTGGGACAGCGTGCACAAAGGCCAGAAGCCCTAAAGGAGGAACATGTTGGTGCCTTGAGGAAATGAAAGAAGGCTGGTGTTACAGACTTAGAAGGCTGGGGAAGTCAGCGTGGGCTAGACGTTTGAGCCCTTGGAGACCATCTTAAGTATTTTGTTCTTTAATCCAACAGTAATAGAAGGAAGCTTTCCATGGAAGGATGTTAAGCAGCAGAATGACAAGTTGACCTGCTTCTTTAAGAGTTCAAGTTGGCTGTTTTATGGAGAATAGTTTTGGTTTGGGCTTGGTGCAAAAGAGAATGGGAAAGTAAAAGTGTAGAGAGACATCAGAAGGTTATTGCACTGGTCCAAAAGATTTTGGTGACTCTAGCTTAGAGAAATTATGACATTAGATGGAGAGAAGAGGTGCTCATTTGACAGACCTCTTTGTGCTTGGTCCTGGTGATGTGGGGGTTGAGGGAGAGAGATTTCAAAGATAACACATACATTTCTGTCTGACTCAGTTGAATGGATGGAGGTGTAGTTGGCTAGATGAACAACAGAAAAAGAGCAGATTTTGTGGCTAGAGATTGAGAACTCTGCTTGGAATATGCTATAAAGAAAATTTATACCAGTTTACCTCTTTGTCTGAAACTGCACAGAAGGTTTATACTCAGAAGTCTGATTGGTACAGACTTGTGTTTTAGAAAGGTTATTCTGATAGGAGTCTGGAGACCCACTAGTTGTTAAGTCTGTGAGCTTTTTCAGTCAAGGAATCCTTATTGTCTTCTGCCTTTGTATCTCCTGTACTTAACACAGAGCATGCGACACATAGGTTCTCTGTAAGTAAAACTATAAGGAGTGCTTATAGACTAGAGATGAGAAGGTCTGAAATGCATACATTCCCGAAAAGCTTCCAAGGCAGATTCAACAGGGCTCTCTCTGCCTCTTGAACTTTTAAACAACTCCATAATCCTAGCAAGTCTAAGTATGACTAGCCACCAATTTATCAATTTTTTTTCCCCTCAACACTTGTTTGGAACGCTATACATTAGAAATCAGCAACTGTGAGTATTCTAATAGTAGCTTAAAGCACTGTCACTCTAATCTCTTTGCTCTGCTGAGTTCTCGTTCCTAGAACCCTTCCAATCCTGGCAGCTTTGGAAGGGGGAAGTTTCAGCAAGGGCAATTTGCAGCTGGGCAGCAGTAGTTGCTCACTATGGAGAAGCTGTCCAGAAGTTGCTTATAAAGTGGTTATTCATTACATGTTTTTCCATTTAACAAATGAAGATATAAGCCCTAAAGAGACTTGTCTGAAACACAGGTAACAGGTCAATATAAACTCAGGTTTCCCTGATACTGGGCTAGTATCTAAGTACAATTGATTTCTTGACTGGCCAGCCAAATCTATATCTTCATTTTCACTGCTTGCTTATTGCAGAGTGATCATATGTTAATTTTAACATTAGGGCCTGGTGCTGTGGCTCACACCTAGAATCCTAGCACTCGGGAAGTCAAGGCAGGTGGATTGCTGAGCTTGTGGGTTCAAGACCAGCCTGAGCAAGAGTTGTCTCTAAAAATAGCTGAGTGTTGTGGCAGGCACCTGTAGCCCCAGCTACTTGGGAGGCTGAGGCAAGAGAATTGCCTGAGCCCAAGAGCTGGAAGTTGCTGTGAGCTGTGACACCATAGCACTCTACTGAGTGTGACAAAGTGACTCTATCTCAAAAAAAAATTATCTTCTAAGCATTGCTTAATGCTGCCTGAGCCTGACCTTAGGCTCCCGTTGTATATGTTTAGTTAGCTGTGACCTCGTTCTAGTGTAGTGTTAATTATTACCAGTTTATTCGACTTGTTTATCTTCTTTACTTTCAAAATGGTTGGGAATATTGTCTCTCAGTGTCTTATTCCATTTTCAGCTTCAAAATGTTATCTTTTATATTTTCTTCTTGATTGCTATGACCAGTATATAATGAATAATTGGTTTATCTTTTTTCTTACTGAAAAATAATTAATGTATATGTTTTGGGGGGATGCATGTGGTATTTTGATACATTCACATAAAGTGTAATGAGATCAAATCAGTATAATTGGGATGTCCATCATCTCACACATTTTTATTTATGCTGGGAACATTTGAATTACTCTTTTATAGCAAGATGAGAAAACTGAGGAGACTGAGGCTTAGGAACTTTAAGTATCTCTCTTAAAATATACAGTAGATTATTGCTTACTCTAGTCATCTTATTGATTTATTGAAAAGTAGGTCTTACTCCTTCTATCTTACTATAATTTTGTACCTAACAATCAACTTCACATCCTTCTCCTAACTGCCCTCCCTTCTCAGCCTCTGGTACATGACATCCTCTTCTTTAGCTTCCACAGCTATGTGGAAGAAGCTGGAGGCCATTAAAAGCAAGATAGTTGGTTTATCTTTGCAAGTACGCCAGATTTAAGTAGGCTGGCCTTGTAGCAGAAATAACCAGGTACTGTGAAATCCAGGCCCCCACCACTCAGGCTGATGGCTTTGGCCCTTCTTCCTCTGCGTGTGTAGCAGAGGCATGTGTGGTCACCAGGGTGGGGTGGGGGTGTATGGCAGAGAAGGGAAACAGGTAGGAGTTTAGGTAGTCCATTTCCAAAAGTATTTTGAGAGTGATAAAGGAAGCTGCTTAAAATTTCATGTTTTCTAGAAGACTTTGAAATTGGATGTAGGGTAAATTTCTTCTTTCCCATATTCAGTTAGTTTTGGTTCTTAGATTTTAGGACTGGAACTCATTTCTTTCTAAAAAGAAATATTCTGTGGTGTTGCATGAAGTGTTGGTTTATCCATATGAATGGGGTAATGGCCCCTGATGATGATGATCAGGAAATGGGCCCTGGGAACCTCCTTCTCTTCTATGTTCTTTTATGTAGCTCTCATTTATTGTTCTCTTTCTCTGTTCTAAGCACCATGACATGGATGTTATTGTACGTATTTTTATAGATGAGGAAACTGAGACTTAGGAAATATAAGTAGCTCTCTGAAGGTCACAGAGGTAATCACTGATGGAGGTGCATTCAAACCTAAGTCTTTCTAGCTACAAAGATTGTATTTTTAACAACTACACCATTTCTGCACATTTTCAGTCACATAAGTAACTTTTGCCCCTTGCATTTTTTCTCTTCCATTTTAGGATCTTTTATGGAGCATAAAGTTATTCAATAATAAATCCAGTGGCTCAAAACTAAAAGAGCCTGGATGTCTAAGATAGAACTATCACTATCACACTGGGGAAAGTTTGTAGTAGGGGTGTCAGGTGGGGGCAGTGTGGAGGGCTGGGGAATGCAGAAGAGATGTCCTTTGGCTTATCCTGGAAATATTACCTCTATTTCTATACTGGAGCCTTGTCAGTGGCTCCAGAGTTACTCTAAGTTTAGTCTTGTGTTCCTCAGAGACAGAAAGACTTGTTAAGTACTCTGGAGTGGAAGCTGGAGAGATTCCATAGCTGTTGACAGTGGTTTGGGAAATTGAGAATTGCCTTCTCTGACCTTAGGGCCGGGGAGCAAACTGCATAACATTCCACAGCTAACTTTATTTAAAAAAAATTTTAACTGCCTTCCTAAGAGAAGATACCATAGCTTACTTCTGAGGAATGCTGATTTTACTAGCAAACAAACATCTTAACTGTCTTAAGAGTTGTAGACTCTAGAATCTAAAGCAAAGGAAGAACACTAAAAATACATGAAATGTTAGCTGTTGGTCCCATTTTTAATCCTGTATACCTTAGATCTTATTAGAGATCTTTCATGGATACTGTAACCTGATATAGATGTATAGCACTAAGAAACCTTATTCACATTAGTTTAGATTTTTCATTTTGTGTTTTGTAACACCTCACCACCAAAGACAAACGTGTGAATCATTTGTGTGTTTATTAGCTATATGGCAGACCAACTTTGTAAATCCATCTAGGAATTTGAAGGGAGTAAAGTTCTCTTTAGAAGAAAGATAATCCTGAGCCTCAGATAACGGTACATCTTAGAAGGTATTGGGATAAAATTTCAGGCAGGGAATACCACCTGGTGGTGAGAAGGGGGATTTGCACATTCCAGAAATGTACGTGTATTTGCCGCAGTAAATAAGTGATAATTTGGGCAAAAAATTACATTCTTATTTGTAATAATCATATATTCAAATTTCTAAGAAAAATTTTCTGCCAAATGATTATAGCATTATTTTATTAAAACTTCTGTTAATTTCTTGATAGAATATTATGCTTAAAAAAAAAAACCTGTTGTGTAGCACCTGTGGTTCAGTGAGTAGGGCGCCAGCCCCATATATTGAGGGTGGCAGGTTTGAACTCAGCCCTGGTCAAACTGCAAAAAAAAGAGCTGGGCATTGTGGTGGGCACCTGTGGTCCCAGCTACTCGGGAGGCTGAGGCAATAGAATCGTCTAAGCCTATGAGCTAGAGGTTGCTGTGAGCTGTGACGCCACGGCATCCTACCAAGGGTGATAAAGTGAGACTCTGTCTCTAAAAAAATCAAAAAACAAAAAACCTGTTGTCAAAACCTGCAGACTACATAATTGTCTGTGTCTTATTGATATGAAGTTTTTTTTGTGTGACAGAGCCTCAAGCTGTCCCCCTGGGTAAAGTGCCATGGCATCACAGCTCACAGCAACCTCCAACTCCTGGGCTCAAGCGAGTCTCCTGCCTCTGCCTCCCAAGTAGCTGGGACCAC
>NW_003852539.1:2624708-2626347 GCF_000181295.1 Otolemur garnettii | reverse complement strand
ATTGTTGTTTGGCGGGTCTGGGCTGGGGATTCGAACCCGCCACCTTAGGTGTACGTGGCTGGTGCCTTAGCCGGTTGAGCTATAGGCGCCGAGCCTTTATTGCATTTTCTAATTTTGATATGCTTATTCTAATTGGTAACTTTCTGCCTAGCGGGATGATGGAGAAAGAAGTATTTCTGGTTTTTTAGTAAGTTTTTGGCAGATATATAAAGATATTTTTTGGCCATAAAGTTCATGTGCAATCTTAAATTGCATTATGGCCACCTTGTATAAGTAAGTCACTTTTTTTTTCCTCTATAAAAATTATAAGAAGAGTTCAGTGCCTGTAGCACACTGGTTACAGCACCAGCCACATACACTGAGGGTGGTGGGTTTGAACCCAGCCCGGGCCAGCGAAACAACTGCAACCTAAAAATAGCCTGGCGTTGTGGCAAGTGCCTGTAGTCTCAGCTACTTGGGAGGCAGAGGCAAGAGAATCACTTGAGCCCAAGAGTTTGAGGTTGCGGTGAACTGTGACACCACAGCACTCTACTGAGGGTGACATAGTAAGACTCTGTCTCAAACAAAAAATTATGAAGAAGAGTGATAATTTTTCACAGTGATTCCTAGGGTGAGTAAAGTTGATGGGATAAGAGATTCTGTGACCGTTTTTTATTAAAATTTGTATCGGAGACTTCTTTTTTGTTGCAATAAGGATTTTTCTTATTTGGCAATCTTGAAACTAGGTAATTCTGTAGTTGGGTAAAGTAGGGACGTCCCTCTGAGAAGAAGATCCTGTTAAGTTAATATGTATGCATATTTTATAGGCCTGGAAGGGAGTGAAAGATAAACAGTTTTAAATTTCAGGTTGAGCCTTGGGTAGGCAATACCATGTCTGTATCTTTTTTCCTGGTAAAAAAATTGAATCCAGGCCCTACCACCATTGAAAAATCTCTTGGGAGAGGACTGTTCATGTAAGGTGTTAAGCTAAATAGAATATGACATGGTTTTGCAATGCTTTCCTAGGATTTTTCTTAATATAAGTAACAGTATTATAACATCTATGTTTCAACACTCATATTATTAGACACTATAAAAAAACTGCACCATGCACAAATGCTTACATATTATATAATTCCATTCATATTAAGTTTCCAGAATTGACAAATTCAAAGAAACCTACAGTAGATTGTAGTCCCTAGGGGCTGTGAGAGAGGAGTTGGAAGGAAATGGGGAGTGCCTGATAATGAGTTTGGGATTTCTTTTGGGTTGCTGAAAATGTTCTGAAATTAGTGGTGGTCATTGCACACTATGTAAATATACTGAGAACTACTGTACTTTACATTTCAAGAATTTAAACTAAAAAAAAAAAGCTGATCCATAGAAGAATGAACAAAGTCAATGAAAAGGTGGTGATGGTGGGCGGCACCTGTGGCTCAGTGAGTAGGGTGCTGGCCCCATATACTGAGGGTGGCAGGTTTGAACCCGGCCCCGGCCAAACTGCAATAAAAATAATAGCTGGACGGTGTAGCAGGCACCTGTAGTCCCAGCTACTTGGGAGGCTGAGGCAAGAGAATCGTCTAAGCCCAAGAGCTGGAGGTTGCTGTGAGCTGTGATGCTACATCACTCTACCGAGGGCAACAGAATAAGACTCTGTCTC
>NW_003852539.1:2620184-2624688 GCF_000181295.1 Otolemur garnettii | reverse complement strand
AAAAAAAAAAAAAAAAAAAAAGTGGTTCTGGTAAAAAATCCTGGCACTTAAGTTCTAGTAGAAATGTTGTCAGACTTGGCTCGGCGCCCGTAGCACAGTGGTTAGGGCACCAGCCATATACACCGAGGCTGGTGGTTTTGAACCCAGCCTGGGCCAGCTAAGCTACAATGACAACTGCAGCAGAAAAATAGCCAGGTGTTGTGGTGGGCAACTGTAGTCCCAGCTACTTGGGAAGCTGAGGCAAGAGAATTGTTAAAGCCCAAGAATCTGAGGTTGCTGTGAACTGTGACAGCATGGCACTCTACCAAAGGTGACATAGTGAGATTCTGTTTCAGAAAAAAAAAAAAAAGAAAGAAAAATATTGTCTGATAATCTAAATATTATATCTTGGGTTCTGAATGTTATAATTTTTACTTTACTAGTCTATTCTTGACCTTCACAGGGCCACGATGGGCCTCCTGGAACATTGGTGTGTTCATCTGCATTCGATGTGCTGGAATCCACAGGAATCTGGGGGTGCACATATCCAGGGTAAAATCAGTTAACCTCGACCAGTGGACACAAGAACAGATTCAGGTACTTACACAGCCCAAGAGTGAGCCAGCTGCTCCCATATGCCTGTGTGAAAGTAGTTTCAGTGAATTTCAGTCAAACTGGACATAAAAGTGAAGATTTAGCTATTAAACAATTATGTTAAATTTCCACTTCTTAATAAAGGAATGTTTAATCTTTCTATTAAGATAAGTTAATACTGGCTCAGCGCCTGTGGCTCAAGTGGCTAAGGTGCCAGCCACATACACCTGAGCTGGTGGGTTCAAATCCAGCCTGGGCCCGCCAAACAATAATGACAGCTACAGCTGAAAAATAGCCAGGTGTTGTGGTGGGCGCCTGTAGTCCCAGCTATTTGGGAGGCTGAGGCAGGAGAATCACTTGAGCCCAGGAGTTGGAGGTTGCTGTGAGCAGTGATGCCACAGCACTCTACCCAGGGTGACAGCTTGAGGCTTTGTCTAAAAAAATCAAAAATAAAAATAATAATACACGCTCACATAAGAGAAAGACTCAAATGAATTCAAGGTTCAAGGTGGGGATTGGGGGAACAAGGTAGCAGAGAGAGGGAAGGGAAGAGGGGGATGCTTGTGTTCCCACTAGATGGGCACAATGTTAGGGGGTAGGGCACACTTCTTGGGAGTGGGACATAATTATAAGAGGGACTTTACCTAACAAGTGCAAACATTGTAACTTAATTATTTGTACCCTCAATTAACCTGAAACAATGAAAGCAAACAAAAAATATACAAGTTATTCTATCTATATTTTACCTCTTTCAAAACACAAATAGCTACGGGCAAGGACCCCATAAGTCCATGGAGGTATTAAGAAAGATACTGAGTTATTTTCTAAGACCCTTGGCATTTGTAGATCTGACATTTTTAGGTATCATAGACTTAAAGAAAGAAATCATAAATCTATAATCATTTATTATAGAAATATTTTATTGCTAAAATGACTATATGAATTGTGCTTGCTGTTCACTTGGTGATCTTGAAATGAGATACTTAGCTGGCCAAAGATACGCAACTTGAGGTAGCTTCATTGTTTATTCTTTTCCTACCTTGAAACACTTTAATTTTTAAATTTTTTTCTTTATGGGGGATAAAAGGGAGCCTCTCCCCGAAAGAAAACCAGTTGGTGATGGAAATACAGTTATTCTTTTTTTTTTTTTTAAATCTATTAGCCATTTAATTATGTTCTTTTTAAGAAATTTAAAACACCATTTTATGAGGGTAAGCTCCGTTTGTCAGAGCAAACATGCATCGCGGGTAGCCCTGGAGCTGAGGAATAGCCTTGATTTTTGGTAAAATTTGTGAGTCCACAGCTTTTTGATCAACCATGCGCTGTTCTTTTATCTCCTATTTCTCTTTTTCTGTGGTGAAGATCTCACCTTCCTGGTGTCTGGGCTTCCAGAGCTGCTGCTTCTTGAAATACGCATCAGTAAGATGCTTCGGGATTTTAACATTATGGATGTTAATTTTTGTGGTGGTGGCGATGACAAATTTCTGGTGTGTCCTTCGTAAAGGAACTCGATTGAGGGACAGAGGTCCAGTCACTAGTAGCAAGCCACTGCCCAGTTGCTTTAGGAAAACCACTCTCTTGCCTCTGTGGCGCCCAATGAGGATAATTAGAACGGTCCCGGGTGTGATGCTAGATCGTGGTTTTCTCACACACTGACCCAGTGGTTTTTGCCCTGGCTCAATAGCTTTCAAGGCACATCTTCAGTGGGATAGTATCTAGGCATTTTGTGAAGTTTAACCACCTGAATACCACCATTCTTGTCTCCACCAATTGGTTTTGTAACAGTGGCAAGGACCTTCTCCTTCTTCTTCTTTTCAATCTTGGATTTAGCTGCTGTATATTTCCTCTTATACATTGCCCTTCTGGAATACATGGCAGATCGGGAATATCTGCCTATTCCTCTGACCAGAACAGGATTTTGGCTGCATGGGGCATCCCCTTCTTGGCCTCAGGCCTCTTCTTTTTATTAACAGGTTTCTTCTCTTTAGAAACCGGCTTCTCAACTTTTTCACCCGCCTTCTTGCAAGATGGGAAAGAGCAATACAATTATTCTTAACCAAGAAATGGCTTTAGAAATCACTTTAGACTGCATTTATAGACTCTATAGAGTTATATTTTGGATTTGTGCTTTACTCTGTCTTATGAAGGAAATTATATACATGAAGGTTTTGGGGATTTATCCCTCACAAATATTAAGGGATCCATTTAGAAGCCCAATGGGAAACATACATTTATTGCCAATAAAGCTGAATATATTAATTAATAATACATGGTATAAACTCAGAATTTTAACACTGATTATTGCCTGTCAGGTAGACATTATGATTGGTAGCTGTGTATCTTAGACTTTCAAATGAATTATTACTGAATTAAAAAGTATCTTGGCAGACAAATCTTTTAGTAAAAGGTTAGAGTACTGGGGGAGACACCTGAAGTGCTGTGCTAAAATGATTGCACATTCCTAGAGATTAGAGAAATTGGATTGGAAATCAGAATACGTAATTTTATATCTTGGTTCTGCCAGACTCTAGGTTGGTTCTTCAATTGTACAGTGATAGGCTTGGTTGAGAAGTTTTTCAGTTTGTTCCTGATCTAACAGCCCATGTTTCCACATTCTCTTTGTTCACAGTGCATGCAAGAGATGGGGAACGGAAAGGCAAACCGACTGTATGAAGCCTACCTTCCTGAGACCTTCCGGCGACCCCAGATAGACCCGTATCCTTTCTGAAGCAACTTAGAAAGCTCAGTGGTATTTTGATGTCTGGGGAGAATCAGCACAGACTTAAGGCTATGCTCTAACTGGTTCATCTCCATGTTAATTAGTCAAAGTCCTAGCTGTTCCTTTGTCCTGAAAGCAAGATATATAAAAAACACAAGTATACTTGATAATGTCAGAATTGTCAGGTAGTATCACATGGGGGAAATATCACTGTGATTGCAGTTATTTTATTGTAAATTCTTCCATAAAGTTACCTCTCCATTAGTTCATTTGGGATCTCTGAAACTCCTGTTTGATAAAAAGAATAGTTTTCTGTGCTTTGTTGAACTCTAGCAGTTAGCAAAACTGCCATTTTTGTTTCAACCTCCCTAGTAGCTGGGACCACAATGCCTGGCTATTTTTTTGTTGTTGTTGCAGTTGCCATTATTGTTTTAGCTGGCCCAGGCCGAGTTTGAACCTGCCCTGGTATTTGTGGCTGGCTCCCTACTCACAGGAGCTGCTGAGCAAAACTGCCATTTTTAATGTCCTTTTATGTTCCATGTGAAAAAATTAATTGTTGTTGACTGGTTTATCAATAACTTTCTCCATCTGCTCAACAAGCCTCCTAAAGGCATAACTTCTCAAAACGTGGTTTGTAGATCATGTTAGTTTTTTGGTGGGTGCAGTTTTTGGTCAGGCCCTGCAGAAGGCATGCTGGTCAGATTCTGGCAGTGGGCACAAGGGTTTATATTTTTAAAAGGCACTTAAAAATATAAACTACATATATTCTAGAACAGCCACAGACACCTCTCGTGTCAATGTGAAGGTTAATCCCACTCAGTGCTGTCATCACTCTGAAGGTGATAATAGGAAACATTGATTCCTTGAAGTAACCATGGAGGAGGCCCTTCAAGATTTTGGTTAGGGAGGCTGCGTATGAAGACACAGGAGCCATGTGGAGAAACCAGGTGATAGGGAGGGAGGAGAACAGTGCTCCATGGGGTACAAATTGTCTTTTTATATTCTTACTATTGGAGAGACTTGTTTGATTTATCCTTAATGAGCTTTTTGCAGAGCTGTCGAGGGATTTATTCGAGATAAATACGAGAAGAAGAAATACATGGACCGAAGTCTGGACATCAATGCCTTTAGGGTTGGTTTTATTTATTTATTTATTTATTTATTTTTTATTTTTTTTTTTTTTGAGACAGAGCCTCAAGCTGTCCCCCTGGG
>NW_003852539.1:2592719-2619488 GCF_000181295.1 Otolemur garnettii | reverse complement strand
GTCATTGTTGTTTGGCGGGTCCGGGCTGGGGATTCGAACCCGCCACCTTAGGTGTACGTGGCTGGCGCCTTAGCCGGTTGAGCCTCAGGTTTTGTTCTTAAGAAGTAATTTGCTTGTTAATCAAGCCAGGGGAGAATTTGAAGAACTGCTACCACAATATGCCAAAATCATCATTAAAAAATGCAAAGTGCCCTTAGCTCAGTGGGAAGGCTGCCAGCCATATATGCTAGGCTGGCAGGTTCAAACCTGGCTTGGCCTAGCTAAACAACAATGACAACAACAACAGCAAACAACAAACAACAAACAAAAATAGCCAGGTATTGTGGTGGGCACCTGTAGTCCCACCTCTTGGGAGGCTTAGGCAATTGCTTAAGCCCAAGAGTTTGAGGTTGCTGTGAGCTGTGACACCACAACACTCAACTGAGACTTAGTGAGACTGTGTCTCAGAAAAAAAAAAATGCAAATAGAAAAAGCCAGTTATTAAATCAAGACCATGATATAACATCATGGAACAAAATTCTGCCTTAGAAGTGGGCAGAATGGCCAGGTACAGGGGGCACTGTGGCTCACACCTGTAATCCTAGTACTCTGAGAGGCTGAAGTGGGTGGATTGCCTGAGCTCATAGGTGGAGACCAGCCTGAGCCAGAGAGAGACTCCAGTCTCTAAAAATAGCCGGGTATTGTGGGGGTGGGGGGCATCTGTAGTCCCAGCTATTTGGGAGGTTGAGGCATGAGAATCACTTGAGCCCAAGAGTTTGAAGTTGCTGTGAGCTATGATGCCACGGCACTCTACCTAGGAGGAATAAGTGAGACTCTATCTGCAAAAAGAAAAAAAAAAAAAAGAAGTGGGAAAAACAAAACATCAATGAATTCTGCCTTCATCTCTATTTATTTAGTTCTTTATTTATTTTTTGGAGACAGAGTCTCAAGCTGTCACCCTGGGTAGAGTTCCGTGGTGTCATAGCTCATAGCAACCTCCAACTCTTGGGCTCAAGTGATCTTCTTGCCTCAGTTTTTCTATTTTTAGTAGAGATGGGGGTCTCTCTCTTACTCAGTCTGGTCTTGAACTCATGAGCTCAAGCAATCCACCTGCCTCTCAGCCTCCCAGAGTGCTAGGATTACAGGTGTGAGCGATCTTGCCTGGCCATTCATCTCTATTTAGAAGATGTTAGTGGTTCCAGTGCCAAACATGTTGAGAATACTAGATCAAATAGAATAGCATGTGTGTACATGTACTATAGATATATCTATCTATTGCTATATCTACACACACTTTTTTCTATAAATGAAATCAACAAAACTAGGTGTAAATTATCAGTGTTTTCTTTAGTTTGACCAATGTATATTTTTTGGCATTATCTACTGATAACCAGTGTGTTGGTAGGCTGATTGCCATGGAGACCCTTATTCTCAGAAGAGTTTCAGAGGGATATTGACTACCAGTTACCACATACACATTTCATCCTTGGCATGTTTGGAATTTGATTGGAGCTCTAGGGTGCAATCGGTTAGCACACAGTACTTATATGAAATAGTGTGGGAAAACTAGTACAACATACGAGAGGAAATACATCATGGTTTCTGGAAGAAGAAGATATCCCTGACTAATGACAACTAGCAGAGAACCAATAAGTATGACTGTTTATACTTTTAAATAGCCTTTGACAAGATTCTGTAGTAACTTCTCTTAGGATTAATTGACTTTTTTCTCTAGCCACAGAAATATAGAATATGGGATTCTCCTATCATCTATTCTAGCTATTTATTTTAATCAGTGACATAATAGTAAAATCACTGAGGTTTCACAGAGTCCTAAGCCTTTCCAGGTAACTCAAGTTAAGCTAATTGGAATCATTTTCAGCTTGAATTTTTTTTGTACCTCTGTGTAAGGGGCATTGTCTGATAGGCGAATTTCAACACTGGCAAGTAAATGCAAAGTAATACATGTAGTTGGGTAAAAATAATTCCTTCTCAACTTAGTGTGAAGGACTTTTACTCACAGTTATCCAGAAAAGAAAGCTGTCAGTTATCATCACTGTTCCAAGAAGGAACCTAGTGTGCAGCTACAGCCTGGACGGCACCATCAAAGAGGGTTTAGAACCCAAACCCAGAAACACACGTTCCTTTTTATTTGTAGAACACTGCGGTCTGTCTGCCTAACTCTGTTCAGTGTTCCTGGAGATGTGCGATCAGATGAGGTCAGAAGAGGGTATCTGAGGTAATTGAGAAGATGGAGGAGGAGGGGAGGGCTGCTGTTTATACACAACTGTTATACGTTGAAACAGCATCTCTCCTCTTAGGTGTTCGTAATAATGAAGTGAAGTGTACTTTCCCATGAAAGCAAGCCTGTTTTACTCACTGGATGTTTTCACTTAGGAAGGAAATACCTCCTGTTTACCAAAAAGGTATTTCAGAAGTTTTTATTTAATGTGTTTAAATTTAAAAAAAAAAAAAACTTGTGATTTTTTTTTTTTTTTTTTTTGGCACGGCATGGATCTGGAATACTGAAGGGAATGTGAGCTCTCTTAAGGAGACAATTCATCCCCCAAATGTAGGCTGATACTCTTACAGGATAGGTGACACACAAAACAGGTTTAATAGAAAAAAGACACAGGTGTGCAAGACTTTTGTTCCAGAAGGTTGGAAAGCTTGCAGCAACTGCATTAGGTGGTGGCTTTCTTCTCCTTCAGATTGCCAGTCACAGTGGCTATGTGTAGATTGACTGGAAAAGAGTTGAAAAGATGTAAACAAAGCAAAAGGACAGATTAAGAAATGAGCTAATAAAGCAGCACCTGAAATCAACTATATAATTGAAGAAGCCAGAGAATTTATCAAACAGAACATCATGATATCCAGTGGATTTGTAGGAGGCTTTATGCAAGGCCTTGCATCTTACGGACATGAATGTTCTACTGCAGTGGATTTGATAATGAAAAGAGAACAAGGTGGTCTCTCAACAGCGTGTGCTGCCAAAGTCTGCAGGGCAGGGAGAATCCAACTAGCTGGACAATACTAAACTTAGAACTTAGCATTTTGCCATCGAAGCTTGGCAAACTTGTACCTACTGTTAAATAACTGTATGTTATATGAAAATAGTATTCCTGAGTAAATCATAGCTTTCATCAGTTTTTAAAAATTTGTTTAGAAATTAACCCATAAAATATCACCATTGTGCATAGATATGGAGAGAAAAAAATCTATTGGATTGAAATATGATTCCCTGTTTATTTAAGTAACATGTTCTTTATTGTGGTTTATGGTATGGTGCTGACTTTTTTGGGGGAGGGGTGACTTTTTGTTTTAGAAGATATGTTTATAATAAATTGAAGAACTATAATGCCCTTCTGTGGAAAGCTTTAGAATATTATAATTATTAAAAAATTAAACAGAAAAAAATTCTTGTGATGATTTTTAATGCCAAGGATTAATATTCGCTAAGCAAAGGCATTTAATATCAAATGAAAAGAAACTGGGTTTGTCAATTAAAGAATATTCTTCCTTTTCTTTTTTTCTTTTGAGACAGGGTTTCACTTTGTCACCCTTGGTAGACTGCCCTGGTGTCGTAGCTCACAGCAACTTCAAACTCTTAGGTGCAAACAATTCTCTTGCCTCAACCTCCCAAGTAGCTGGGACTACAGGTGCCTGCCACAATACCTAGCTAGTTTTGGGGTTTTTCGTTTTTTAGAGATGGGGGTCTCGCTCTTGCTCAGCTGATCCTGAACTCCTGAGGTCAAGCAATCCACCCACCTTGGCCTCTCAGAGTGCTAGGATTACAGGTGTGAGCCACTGCACATGGCCTTTATTTTACATTTAGCTGTTTATTTAATGTTAAACTTAATTTCTGTCCTTATGGTTTTTAAACTTGAAATTAAGGTTTATTTTCTTATTTTTTAAAAGGGAGATGAGGAGCGGTGCCTGTGGCTCAGTGAGTTGGGTGCTGGCCCCATATACTGAGGGTGGCTGGTTCAAACTCAGCCTGGCCCAACTGCAACAACAAAAAAAATAGCCGAGCATTATGGCAGGCGCCGGTAGTCCCATCTACTTGGGAGGCTGACGTAAGAGAATTGCCTAAGACCAAGAAGTGGAGGTCGCTGTGAGCTGTGACAGCATGGCACTTTACCAAGGGCAACAAAGTGAGACTGTCTCTAAAAAAAATAAATAAATAAAAGGAGATGAGGCTGGGTGTAGTGACTGATGTCTGTAATCCTCGCACTATGGGAAGCCGAGTTGGCAGGATCACTGAGCTCAGGAGTTCCAGATGAGGCTGAGCAAGACCCCATCTCCACAAAAGGTAGAAAAATCAGCTGGGTGTGATAGTACATGCCTGTAGTCTCAGCTATTTGAGAAGCTGAGGCAGGAACATTGCTTGAACCAGGAGTTTGAGGTTGTAGTGAGCTACAGTGACAACATTGCACTCTAGCTGGGGCAACAGAGCAAGACTCTTGTTTCCAATAAATGAATGAATGAATGAACGAATGAACAAGATCAATATTAAGAGGACTTGTGATTAAATTTATTAAATCACAAAGGACATAGTTGAACATGGATGAACATGAACTAATCAATAGTATACCAAGAGATGAGAGGGGACCTCTCAATACATGAGCAAGTTAAATTTGGGGCAAAAATGGGCAGCAAACTGGTACAAGTTTTAGCCTGTGTAGATCCCCTAGACTACAAATTTTAAGAGCCATGAGTAGGTTAAGCCAGGAGCGCAGGTGTTTGGAGGATGCCTCAGACAGCATTTAGCCTAACATGGAAGAGGCCAACTCTCAGTCCCGCACCAAACCACTCCCCTAGTTTGTCAGACACCTGCTTCAGAATCCATGGGGATTTGGGATATCTTCTTTGGATGTATGAATTATAATTTATCAAACTATTAGTTACCATGGATCCTTTGTTCTGTTTTGTTTATTAAATTATTATAGAAAGAAAAAGATGACAAGTGGAAAAGAGGGAGTGAACCAGTTCAAGAGAAAAAACTGGAGCCTGTTGTTTTTGAGAAAGTGAAAATGGTAAGTGGGAAAATATTTGTGAGTGGCCTTGGGTGTGTTTATATGTGTGGAGGGGAGGAGTGGCATTGATACCATACTGCACCATTGCACCTTGGATAAAAGGTTTGCACATCTGGATCCCATCGCCTGCTGCCATTTCTGCTTCTCTCCCATTATCTGTTGTTGCCTAATCTGCTCTATTACACTTCTCTCTGGGGCCAGATGAGAGCTTGGGAAATGCATCTGTCCAGCTAAGCAAGAGGCATGTTCCAAGCAGAAGGCCAAGGCTGCCTGCTGCCTGGCACCTTCTGAGCAGATGCTACCTCCACATTAGTCCTTCTCTTGTCAGACCTTCTGAATCTCATTTTCTTCAGTTAAGAACAGTCTAGAGCACTTTAAATGATCCTTTCTTTTATTCTTGCTTTGACATATGAAGTAAACACCTTTCTTTTTCCATAGGACATATTGTGGCTGTAGTAGTAGAAACTCTCATATAAGAAATCTTGAGCAAAAGGATTCTATTTACTATTATTAAGGAAGAGTCTTTTATCATCATTCTGAATCACATTGTGGACACAGTCAGTAGTGATGTTGGCAGAATTAGGTAATCTTTAAACTGATCTCCCTTTTGGTGTTAAAAGGTGATCTAACCACTGGGAGATTTGTTGGCTCTTGGCTCTTGTACCATCAGACACTTACCTTTAAATTCTTGGCTTTTCTTAGTACCAAAAACTGCTATTTCTGTTGGATCCCCTGATCTGTGGCTGTCTTGGTTTCAGAAAGGTTCATCTCTTCAGAATGCCAGACAAGCACAGATGCTACTTTGGTTTATGCACTCATGCCTCTTGACTTGACTCTTTCCCCTGATACTTCCCAAGTTTTGTTTCTTCAGTAACTCTTTTTGAATAACAGCAGCCATACCAAAGAATACCTGTGGCTTTACAGTGGAGAGCGGGAAGAGAGTTCAAAAACACCTGCTTATTTCTTTCTATGACATATTTTCACTTAGCCACAGAAAAAAGAAGATCCACAGCTACCTCGGAAAAGCTCCCCGAAATCCTCAGCACCTGTCATGGATTTGTTGGGCCTTGGTAAGAGTTAGACTTTTCAGCTCCTGTATTCTTATAAATTGTGATGAATTGTCAGTGACCCTGGGAAGATAGGATTCTCCAGTTTGTGTCTTCACCACTGAGATTGTTCTCTCACCTTCTTCCTGTTATGTTCTACATCTGAGCATTGCTTTAAAGAAGTGTTTACTGTGACATTTTTCAGAGTGACAGTCCAGTGTAGTGGTTAAGAACATGGCCTTTGGAGCTAGAGTCCCAACTGTGCCGCTGACTGTTTGTGTGATTTTGGGTTGTTTCCTTAACCTATGAACCTTACTTTCCTAATCTACATAGTGAGGATAGGACACTTAAAAGGTATTGTTGAGAAGATTAAATGAAGTGATGCCTTTAAAGCTCTCAGACCATGCCTGGCTCATACTGAGCACTTAATAAATGTTAGCAGTTTTGCTAAACAGCACCTCGAGCCTCATGCCATTTCCCTCCACTCCCTGCCCCATCGCTTTCATTTGTCAAGTGCAGCCTGTTTCTGAGATGGCTTGTTACCTCCTGGTCATATTCCTCCAAACCTTTGAAATCCTGAATTAGCATCTCTGCCTTTTGAGAAAGCAAGCCTGTTTCCTACTTTTCCCAACACGGATTATTATACTTTGCTTCAGTCCACTTCTGCTGATTGAGATTATTGCCTGTTTAGGCTTCCAATTTCTGTACCTTTCATACTCTCTGCAAATGAATCCTGTACACCTTGCCCTTCAGATAACCAGCTGTAGTGCCAATGAACCCGTCAGGCCTGAGTTTCTGCAGCCTGTGCCTGACAGCTGGGCTTCCTCAAAGTGCTCTTGGGAATGTGGAGTGAGACCTCTTCTGAAAAGCCCCACCTAAGCTAGATGGTTCCAGAACTCTAGATTTTTAGGTCCACAATGGAGCTTATGGGCCTTCTCTGTCTGCTTTTTGTCTAGAATAGAAGGAAGGTTTGGGCTTAATGAGCTCTGCTACATTTTAGCTTTGATCTCTTTCTAGATGCTCCTGTGGCCTGCTCCATTGCAAATAGTAAGACCAGCAATAACCTAGAGAAGGATTTAGATCTTTTGGCCTCTGTTCCATCACCTTCTTCTTCAGTTTCCAGAAAGGTAAGTCTTAAAGATTATAGGTTCCTCAGGATTAAAGAGCATTCTAGAAAGGGTGATTTTAATAACTTGATCATAGAACCAAGTCATGCCCCCTTGGTGCATTTGGATTTTAGTTTTCTTGATTCTTTTTTTTATTTTTTTGAGACAGAGCTTCAAGCTGTCCCCCTAGGTAGATGCTGTGGCATCACAGCTCACAGCAACCTCCAACTCTTGGGCTCAAGTGAGTCTCCTGCCTCAGCCTCCCAAGTAGCTGGGACCACAGGCACCCGCCACAACACCTGGTTATTTTTTGGTTGCAGCCGTCATTGTTCGGCAGGCCCAGGCTGGATTTGAACCTGCCACCTTAGGTGTATATTGCTGGCACCTTAGCCACTTGAGCCACAGGCACCGAGCCAGTTTTCTTGATTCTTGCCTTAACATTGTATCATTTCTGTCATATTGTAAGGTTATTGTTCAGACTGTTTTGTCTCTTGCCTGGAGAAGGTAGACCCTTTGAATTGGCCTCTATCTAAGATGTCTGATAATGTGAAGGCTGACACTTCAGGCTAACACCTCAGCCTGCGTTACTGCCAGAGAATCAGATATGAAAGACTTGAAACTTTTAAAGGCTACCATTTGTGAAGTACCTGCTGTATCCTAGGAATAGTGCTAGGTGTTTTTTTAATATCATTTTGTATATTTCATTAATAATTTCAAATCTTAGGCCTGGGCGTGGTGGCTCACAACTGTAATCCTAGCACTCTGGGAGGCCGAGGCGGGTGGATTGCCTAAGCTTGGGAGTTTAAGACCAGCCTGAGCAAGAGCGAGACCGTGTCTCAACTAAAAATAGAAAAACTAGCCAGGCATTACAGAGGGTGCCTATAGTCCTAATTACCTAAGCGGCTGAGGCAAGAGGATTGCTTAAGCCCAAGAGTTTGAGGTTGCTATGAACTGTGATGCCACAGCACTCCACTGAGGGTGACAAAGTGAAATTCTGTCTCAATAATAATAATAACAACAACAATAAGTTCAAATCTTCACCCCCCAAATCCATATAGTGGATATTTTACAGGTGAGAAAACATTAGTTCAGAAAAGTTACGTGACTAGCCTCTGGTTATACAACTGGGATTGAAATTCAGTTCTGTCTGCTATATCCCTTATACCAGAGCTTAACTATCAAGTGTTTTTAGATATTTATATGATGAAAAAGTTAACTTGAGCCATAAATTCTTATTACAAATGCAAGAAGCAGCAGAGAGGTGAGGGAAATTCTCAAAGAGACCCTCACCCTCATGAAAACCATTCCGATTCTCCCCATGCCCTCTTTGCCCTAAGGTTGTAGGTTCTATGCCAACTGCAGGGAGTGCCGGCTCTGTTCCTGAAAACCTGAACCTGTTTCCAGAGCCGGGGAACAAATCAGAAGAAATAGGCAAGAAGCAGCTCTCTAAAGACTCCATCCTTTCACTCTATGGATCCCAGACACCTCAGATGCCTACTCAAGGTAGATTTCATGGTCGTGATGCTGATGTGCCCAGTAAAGGCATGAGGGCTTTCATTCAGGAGCTGTTTGTTCTGACAGGGGACAGTTGCTTTGGGGGCTAGGACATCATATGCCAAATAAGCCTGAACATGACATTTCCTTCTATTGTTTTTTTCCTTTTCCACTTCAGCTCTCTAACATTTCTTGTGAGGCTACAAAATATTAGCAGATAGATTTTAATGCAACTCAAAGCCATACTCCTGTATGGTGCCTGACTTAGGTCTGGATTGACCCTTAAAGAGAAATCTTGCAGAGACCCTAACTACTTTACTGTGTAAAAGAGCATACTGAGTTCAGTAGTCCTGACAAATTCTAGCTGGAAAGGAGTATCCAGGAGTGAGAATTTGGGCTGCCTTTGTTCTTTCCTCTTTAACACACTTGTATGTATGTTCTCTTGGCAGCAATGTTCATGGCTCCTGCTCAGATGGCATATCCCACAGCCTACCACGGCTTCCCTGGGGTTACACCGCCGAACAGCATAATGGGGAGCATGATGCCCCCTCCAGTAGGCATGGTAGCTCAACCAGGAGCCTCTGGGATGGTTGCCCCCATGGCCATGCCTGCAGGCTACATGGGTGGCATTCAGGCGTCAATGATGGGTGTCCCGAATGGAATGATGACCACCCCACAGGCCGGCTACATGGCAGGGATGACAGCCATGCCCCAGACTATGTATGGGGTTCAGCCAGCTCAGCAGCTACAGTGGAACCTTACTCAGGTAAGCAACCCCATTTTACATGGGACGAGAATTTTGAGCCTTCCTCAAGGTTGTCTCAGTTTATGTCTCTCTCTTATCCTTTGAATCCTTTCCAAGTAGATGAGATAATGCCAGAGACATTCTTAAGTTTGCTTTTGTTTTTTTACCCCCCACAAAAGGTCTATCTAAAGTCAGACTTTCTGAGGAGTTCTGTGTTCCTATAGAATAAAAGCAACTGCTTGAATCTGAATCTTTCCACACATTCTCAAAAACAAAAGTAACACAAAACATATACAAATGAGAGTGAAAATATTCTGACCACATCTAGTGGATAGAATACTTACTAAAGGCTTCAAATGACATGGCAGTGGGCATATAAACACCCCAGTCCAGCAGAGCCAGCATCAAACAGGCATCTCTGTAAAAAGAAGAAGAGCAAGGGGTGACAGCCCCTCCTACCTACCCAGAGGAGAGAGACCTGTCCTGATCAGAGATGTACTGAGAGCAGGTGTAAGACCTGGTAGGTTAGAATTCCAGTTACTTGGAGGATCTAAAATAAGGGACTTGAACTATGCAGGAGTATAGGTGGTAGCCTTGGAAAAGCATTGCTTCTGGGGAAGATGGGCATGACTTAGAAGAAGGAGATAATCTGACACCAGGCATGGTGGCTCATGCCTGTAATCCTAGCACTTTGGGAGGCTCAGGCGGGTGGATACCTTGAGCTCACAAGTTCAAGACCAGCCTGTGCAAAAAAAGCGAGACCCCGTTTCTACTAAGATAGAAAAACTGAGACAAGAGGATCGCTTGAGCCTAAGGGTTGGAGGCTGCTGTGAGCTATGACACCGTGACACCCTACCCAGGGCAACAGTTTGAGACTCTGTCTAAAAAAAAAAAAAAAAGAAAAAGAAGGAAGTAATCTTTGGAAACCTGGTGGTGAAAGGAAAGAAAGAAATGAGAAGCGGAAACAAGAATCATGAGAACAGAATATACAATATCCTCCTTCCTCTAAAATAATCATTTTACTCAGAAGATGGTGCTCTTGAACTAAGAAATTTAGCAAGTCTCCCCAGACCCTCACACCTGTCTCTTATTGCTGATTTGGAAAAACAAGACACTACCAAAATAACAGTATGGCACATCATGGCCATACTTACAAAACACTGTAAGAAGAAAATAGAAAATGAAAATAAAAACATTTCAGGTAATTACAAATTCTCTTCCAAAACAGTCGTGAAGCAGAAGAAAATTGTTATGTAATCCACCAACCTTAATTAAATGTCCTTAAGCAGATATTTGCAGATTAGTATAAATCAGAAATTCAAAAACTTAGAACCAAAATGGTTAAAAAAAACTGGATGTTGAGAAATGGACGTCTACTGAAAAGAAAGAAAAAGACAAAATAATCTTAGAAACAGGCCTGGCACAATGGCTCATGCCTATAATCCTAGCACTCTGGGAGGCCAAAATGAGAGGATCCTTTGAACTCAGAAGTTTGAGACCAGCCTGAGCAAGAGTGAGACCCTGTCCTACTAAAATAGAAAAATTATCTGGGTGTTATGGTGGATGCTTGTAGTTCCAGCTACCTAGGAGGCTGAGGCAGGAGGATCATTTGAACCCAGGAGTTTGAGATTGCTGTGAGCTAGGCTCATGCCATGGCACTAGCCTGGGTACTGAGTGAGACTCTGTCTCGGAGAAAAAAAAAATTATCTTAGAAATAAAGACTGAGGGACAAGATGGCTGCCCCTGAGGAGCATGAAGCTCCCTAGCCGGCAGCGGAGGAGGAGGAAATTAAAACATTTAAAGACTTGGGTGTAACAGATGTATTGTGTGAAGCCTGTGACCCGTTGGGATGGGCAAAGCCCACCAAGATCCAGATTGAAGCTATTCCGTTAGCTTTACAAAGTCGTGATATCATTGGGCTGGCAGAAACTGGCTCTGAAAAAACAGGGGCTTTTGCTTTGCCCATTCTGAATGCGCTGCTGGAGACAGCCCAGTGTTTATTTGCCCTAGTTCTCACTCCCATTTGGGAGCTGGCTTTTCAGATCTCAGAGCAGTTTGAAGCCCTGGGATCCTCTATTGGAGTGCAGTGTGCTGTGATTGTGGGTGGAATTGATTCAACGTCTCAATCTCTGGCCCTGGCAAAAAAACCACATGTAGTAATAGCAACCCCGGGGCAACTAATTGACCATCTGGAAAATACAAAAGGCTTCAACTTAAGAGCTCTCAAATACTTGGTCATGGATGAAGCTGACCGAATATTGAACATGGATTTCGAGACAGAGGTTGACAAGATCCTCAAAGTGATTCCCCGAGATCGGAAAACATTTCTCTTCTCTGCTACCATGACCAAGAAGGTGCAAAAGCTTCAACGAGCAGCTCTGAAGAATCCTGTGAAATGTGCTGTTTCCTCTAAATACCAGACAGTTGAGAAATTACAGTAATACTATCTTTTTATTCCTTCTAAATTCAAGGATACTTACTTGGTCTATATTCTAGGGCTAGGTTGATGAAGCCCATGACCTGTAATTGTAAAGGAAAGAAGCGTGGACATCTGAGATACTTAAGCCATCCCAGCTTATGCCTCACTAGACCGAACTTGAAACAATAAATTTAAATACTATAAAAAAAAAAAAGAAATAAAGACTGAATTATAAGTTATCCAAAGGAGAGTAGATTCACTTGAAAACATATTTGACATTGAGGAAAGGCACAAAATAGCCAACAGAATGAAAACTAAATATACAAAGGAGACTTGGTGCCTGTAGGTTAGTGGTTGGGATGCCAGCCACATACACTGGGGCTGGCGGGTTCCAACCCAGTCCAGGCCTGTTAAACAACAATGACAACTACAACAACAACAAAGAATAGCCAGGCATTGTGGCGGGCACCTGTAGTCCCAGCTACTTGGGAGGCTGAGGCAAGAGAATTGCTTGAGCCCAAGAGTTTGAGGTTGCTGTGAGCTGTGATGCCACAGCACTCTACTGAGGGCGACATAGTGAGACTCTGTCTCATAAAAAAAAAAATACCCATCCATACACACACACAGAGGAGTAAAAACAAGAGTGAAAGTAATGTAGAAGATAGGCAAAGAAAACCTGACGTAGATATTTGGAATGCTCAAAGAAGTAAAACAAAATATGGAACAAAATTAATATATTTAAAACTGTAATACAAGAAAAACTTTCTAGAAATAAGGAACTTGGATATAGTATTGAAAGAGCCCACTGGCTAAGTGCCTGTGGCTCAAGCGGCTAAGGCGCCAGCCACATAGACCTGAGCAGGCAGGTTCAAATCCATCCCAGGCCCACCAAACAACAATGATGGCTGCAACCAAAAAATAGCCGGGCATTGTGGTGGGTGCCTGTAGTCCCAGCTACTTGGGAGGTGGAGGCAGGAGAATCACTTGAGCCCAGGAGTTGGAGGTTGCTGTGAGGTGTGATGCCGTGGCACTCTACCTAGGGCGACAGCTTGAGGCTCTGTCTCAAAAAAAAAAAAAAAAAAGAAAGAATGAAAGAGCCCACTATGTGTGTGGGAAAATTGATCCAGAACAGTCAACTCTAAAACATATCCCAGTAAAACTTGAGACTTTAAGTAACCAGAAAAAAAAAAAAAAAAAAGATCCTCAGGACTCCAGCCTTCTTTATACCTCCTACCCACAAAAATCTATCACTTACAAATAAAAAAAAAGGAACACCAGGTCAACATCGGACCTCTTAACAGCATAGAAGAAAAAAATGGGGGTAATATTTTCAGGACACTCAAGTACATGTAAGACAATTATTTTATAGCCCAGCTTTCTTTCAGATACTGACACTTCAAAAAAAATCCTAAATATGCAGGAACTCAAGGACTATCATACTTCCAAGCCTTTCGTGAGGTCTTCAACAGAAGATAAAACTTCATTTGTATACGAGATGACTTGGGTCATTTTTGGCAAAAGTACTGATGGTGAGCATCAAATGTTTAGTTGAGAATCTAAGACTAAAACAAAGGTGGGTAACAAGGATGGCAGAATATGCATTGTGTTCTGACAAACAGAAATACAACTAAAAGTAACAGGAGGAGGGAGAAAAAAGGGGAAAGTAGAATAAGTAATTGGTAGTTGCACAGGAAATAAGTACAAAAGAGTCTAATAAGCTGACCAATCAAATCATGGAAGCTTGAGTAAGGAAAAAGGATGCTTAAAAGTTTTATTTTTTTATTTTTATTAATTTATTTTGAGACAGAGTCTCACTGTGTTGCCCTTGGTAGAGTGCTGTGGCATCACAGCTCACAGCAACTTCAAACTCTTGGGCTCAAGTGATTTTCTTGCCTCAGCCTCCCAGGTAGCTGGGACTACAGGCACCTGCCACAGTGCCTGGCTATTTTTGGTTGCAGTTGTCTTTGTTGTTTAGCAGGCCTGGGACAGGTTCAAACCCGCCAGCCTAAGTGTATGTGGCTGGCGCCATAACCACCGAGCTACTTAAAAGTTTTACATAGCGGTAATCACTAGAACAAAAGTATGAAACTTTATATATACACAAAGAATTTTTTAGCATAGGCTACAAAGTGCAGCAAATGTTATAAACACAATAGAAATATGATGCAACTGACACTGTATTTATTAGTCATATCAGGCAACTCTTCTTTCAAAACAAAATGATGTTCAAAGTGACTGGCAAAACAATACCTAGTTTTCAACTAGGTACAAAGGAGTGTACCTAAAACAGTGATTTGATATGAAAATGAAGAGAGAGAAAGGGATACCAAAGGGGTGGTGTTTGTGTACTGTGAACATGCGCGCGCATACTATCTTACTGGGGTAGCAGCAGTGTGATGCTTCATAAAAGTATCTTTGTGGTTTTCCTTGTGGTCTGGAATAAGTTATATAGTATTGATCTTTGAAGATTTTGTAGAATTTCCATGTGAAACTGTGTGGCCCTATTGTTTTCTTTAATAGTAATTATTTAATAATTTTCTGAATTTACCTAGATTATCCATTTCATCAAGGTTTTAAAATTTATCTACAGTTATGCCAAGCAGTCTTGTTAATTCTTTCAAAGAACCAGGGTTTTGATTTACTCTACATTTTTCTGTTGGCTATGTCAATTTCTGGTTTATCTTCACTATTTCCTCCCATCTGTTTTCTTTTGGCTTATTTTGTTATTTTTCTAGCATTCATAGTTAGGGTTTTAATGCACCTATTTTCAGTCTTTCGTTTTTATTTGTGTAAGAAAGTTCTATAAAAACCAAAGGGAAGATGTCAAAGGGACACATGAGCCATCTTCTAGAGGTTCTCACTGGCCAAATGTGGGATGATTTGAAGATCGAAAAGAATAATGGGGTGGCGCCTGTGGCTCAGTGGGTAGGGTGCTGGCCCCATTTACCAAGGGTGGCAGGTTCAAACCCAGCCCCAGCCAAACTGCAACAAAAAATAGCCAGGCATTGTAGCGGGTGCCTGTAGTCCTAGCTACTCGGAGGCTGTCAAGAGAATCGCCTAAGCGCAAGAGCTGGAGGTTGCTGTGAGCTGTGATGCTGTGGCACTCTACTGAGGGCGACGAAGTGAGACTCTGTCTCTAAAAAAAAAGAATAATGATAGTAGTGGGTTATAGCACTTTTTTTTAATGTGGAGTATATTACTTTGCAAATGTTTATTTATTTATTTATTTTTGAGACAGAGTCTCATTTTGTCACTCTTGGTAGAGTACCGTGGCGTCATAGCTCACAACAACCTCAAACTCCTGGGCTTAAGCAATTCTCTTGCCTCAGCCTCCCAAGTAGCTGGGACTACAGGTGCCTGCCACAACGCCCGACTATTTTGAGTGTTGAGGTATCACTTTGGCTCAGGCAATCTACTCCCCTCGGCCTCCCATGTGCTGGGATTACATGCATGAACCACTGCCCCTGAAGGTTATAGCACTTTGAATGAAAAAAAAAATCCATTAAGTTCATAGCAATATTTTTTAAAAAGGGTATGGAATGGAGGGAGAGAAAGCCTTTTGTACAGAAGAATGACAGCTAATAATTGTAGAAAGAATAACATATTCACTCATTCTCAAAGAAGGTAGTCCTCAGCTTACTTATTAATTACAATGAAAAAAATATGGCTGCTACTTTAGCCAAGTGGCCATAAAATTATGAAGGAGACAAGTTAAGTATAATATCATCTACATAGAATTCTTGCCAGAAATATTAAACTTGGATCCAGTCATTAGAAAACATAAGATAAATCCAGATTGAGAGACAGTCTATAAAATAACTGGTCTGGATTCTTAAAAATGTCAGTGTCAGGGCAGCACCTATGGCTCAGTGGGTAGGGCACCAGCCCCATATACTGAGGGTGGTGGGTTCAAACTTGGCCCCAGCCAAATTGCAACAAAAAAATAGCCGGGCATTGTGGCGGGCACTGTAGTCCCAGCTACTCAGGAGGCTGGGGCAAGAGAATCACCTAAGCCCAAGAGTTGGAGGTTGCTGTGAGCTGTGTGATGCCACAGCACTCTACTGAAGGCGACAAAGTGAGACTCTATCTCTACCAAAAAAAAAAAAAGAACTATTCTAGGCTAACGGTGATTCAAGAGATATAAAAATGAAATTCCGTGTATTAATAGAATGTTGTATTGTTAGATTTCTTAAGTGTGTAAATTGTATTGTGGTTAAGTGTTTATTCTTGTGAGATGCCTTCTGACTTATTAAGGGATGAAATGTCATTATCTGCAACTTTCCATGCTCATCAAAAAGTTTTTTAATGTTTTACATACTTGAAAATATGGTAATATGCTAACAGTTGGTGAATTTAAGAAAGAGGTGTATGGGTTTCATTGTAATTTTCAACTTGTAAGTTGGAAATTTTCTTAAAAAGTTGATAGAAGAAAATAGAGTTTCTCCTAAAAAAAAGGAAAAAAAGAACTTAGAAAATAAGCTAAGCTCAGGAAATTCAAGGCATTTTTCTTTGATAAACTTTCTTCTGTTTGCTCAGAGGCCAGTCTTTCAATCTAATTGGTGGAGAGGGCCTGCCATTCCCCTTCCCCTCCACCTTCCAGGCCTATTCCTCTGATACATTTCTCCCAGCTCTTTTCCTTCTCATACACTGAAAACATGTTGGTTTGTTATTGTTTTGTTTTGTTTTTTTCATTTTGAAACAGCTAAGTTCCTTTTTATTGTTGTCCTCTGCAAACAAGTGAGTGTGCACAGGCGTTTTCCCTGACACTGACAGTGTTAGCTGTCCACTGGAAATGCAGCAGGAGTATCAAGTGAGGACTTTTCCTTCAGCTCTCAGGGTTGGCTGGGCAAGTTAACAACAGGCCTTTCTACTTAGGATGAGGGACTGGAAAGGAAAAAGAGAGCATCTCTTGCTGCTTTCCTGTTGACCAGATCCAGATGTCGTCTTCTCCTCCCTGAGCATTAGTCTCTTTCAGCACCACACTCCTGACAAGTCTTTCATGTACACGGTCTAGAAACGATCTTGACTGCCAAGGTCCAGAGTGTACCACACATAACAAAGTTTCCCTTTGTCTCATTCTCCCTGTCTCTGCAGACAGAAGGACTCCTACCCTGCCTTTTGCACTAATTGGCTGATTGCCCACAGCCAGGTCTGAAAGTCTCCTCTCTCCCTTTCAGATGACCCAGCAGATGGCTGGGATGAATTTCTATGGAGCCAACGGCATGATCAACTATGGACAGTCAATGAGCGGCGGAAATGGACAGGCAGCAAATCAGACTCTCAGTCCTCAGATGTGGAAATAAAAGCAAAACACCCAAATGGCTGTCACTCTCCTCAGCCCTCGCTCTCCCTCTTTCTCTCCTTTCCCCAACTTCTTCCATCACCACCCCTCCTCTTTTCTGACTTTTCTCCGTTTGGTTTAGAAATTGCTCAATAAGTCACTTGGGATTTGGCATCCTGCCCAGCCCAGCCACTTCCCACGCGAAGACCTCTCTGTTGCTTTACGTTGTACATGCCTCCCTCGCCATCCCGATTCTCTCCCAGGCTCTCAGCCCCTAGTCCTCTCCTGGCACCAGCACCTTAGAAATTGTTGGCAGAAGGCACTTAAACTGCAGGAGAAACGTGCATACCGTTGAGAACCTTCCTTCAAGGTTAAATCTCCTTTCAGACTCTGGGAAAGGTCTGCAGATGATGCATATAGGCAAAGAGGGTAAAGTTTAGAGGTCCTTCTATACGTGTTAATAAGCTATCTCTAAGTGTTCACATTTGAGGAGGGAGGGAACGTGTGGCTCATGATTTCATAGGATTGAAGAAAGTACTGAATCAAATAACTCCTTGGCTTTTGGATCAGGTTGGCCCTACCCCTGCGGTGAGGCAAGCCCCCTCTTATGTGGAAGAGCAGAAATATTAATCTGTTTGCCCTGAGTTGCTTTCTGGATCTGGGGGTTCCGGAGTTGCTGCTTCCGTCAGCCTTTGTTAGCACCAAAGACTTCATGAAGTTCACACACAAACATGCATCCCTCCCCCACCTCCTCACTGCCTTCCATGAGATCTGGCTCCATGGCTAGAGGACCAACCCCGCAGTGGGAACACACAGCTTAACATGTATACTGTTCATGTGTGTGTATGTGTGTGTGTGTGCGAACGTGTGGATTTTGCCTCCCACCCCTCCCCATCTGCTCTGAGTGTTTTTTTTTTTCTTTTTAGTTTTAGGTTTACAACAGAGAGGAGTTAATTTATCAAGAGCCTAAAACTGTTGCCAGTTTTTCTTGTAGTTTAAAAAAATTGCCGTCTCGTCCATAGCTCTCTTCCTCCTCTCCCTTCTCCCAATCTGCCAATCACTCTTCATGCCTGTGTATCCAGGGTGCCCTGTATCCCACCTTCCCGAGTGTGGGAGGCGCAGGGCCCAGACTGCTTTCCTCTCAGTCATTGTTCACCTCACTTGAAAATTCAAACAAGAAGACTTTGCTTAAAAGATTTCATGTGTGGGAACCACAATTCCTGGTTGCCTTTCTCCTGTGTATGTGTAAATTCCTTAATAAATATTGCAGGGAAGGTGTTTGCTTGGCTGTCACTGTGTGTCACTCTTGAAGGAGGGTGAGTTACATCCCAGTTTTCTGTTTTCCAGGGGCAAGTTACTTTGCTTCTTGTATTTTAGAAAAGTCTATACTTTTCATACCCAGGGGCCAGGGTCAGCCTCTAGCGGTCAGAAAGGGGGCACCTCTCCGTGGTGTCCAGAGTTGTGAACTGAGGGGAACTGTGAAGATCTGCACCTGCCAGAGTCACAGAACATCAGAACCGTGCTCAGCTGGAGTAGCTGAGAGTGATGGAAAGGAAGCAGGTGGCCAGGGCTCTGCTGGAGAACCCTTGGCAGAGCCAGCAGTCAGCTCCAGGAGTCTGGATTTCCAGCCCCTTGTCCTTCTCCTATACCACGACAAGTAAATAGTTAAATTCCATCAAGGCAGGAGTAGCTTTAACTGGAAAGATAATTCTACTCTCTCTGACCCTTCAGAACAAGAAATAGGAGCTGGGTCTCTGAGCCAGTGTCAGGAGTTAGAGACAGAACATTCTGAAAATGGTGTGAAATACAAAAGGCAAATAGTCCTTGGTTCATTTTCTCCTCCAGGATAGCACAGTGGCTAACATAGCTTTGGATCAGGCTGCCTGTATTCATGTTTCTTCTTACTTTGGGACCCGAGCAAGCTACTAAACACCTGTGTCTCAGTGGAAAGTAGAGCTAAGGGTAATACTTAGGGTGATAAGAGGCAATTCCGTTAGTGTGTTTAGCACAGTAGTAAGCCTTAGTGCTCAGATACTCATGAGTATTATGTGCCACACCTCTGTTGGACATTAATTTGTTCAACAAATATTAATATTTAATGTTGAGAATGTGCCAAACATAGTCTTATGCTCTGGAGATAAAGCAATGAGTAACTCCCACCCCCAATCTCATGGGATAGTGTGGTAGGAGAGATGGACAATAAATAAGTAAACAAACTGATTTAATTCAGACAGTAATAAGACCAGATGGGGGGGAGGGCATGGAAGCTATTTGGATTGGGCAGTCAGGAGGAGGTTGAGGCAAGGGACTCGCTTGAGCCTAGGAGTTTGAGGTTGCTGTGAGCTGCGATGGCACGGCACTCTACCAAGGGCAACATGGTGAGACTCTGTCTCCAAAAAAAAAAAAAAAAAGACCATACCTAGGGAACCAGAGGGGGGAGAATGGAATGGCTTAGAGCGGTGCCTGAACTGATGACAAGGCATGTGAGATGCCAAAAGGCGCTCCACAGAGATGCTAAAATAAGCTTGGCAAAGACATCACCTCATGTGTGTCTAGAACAGCAGTTCTCAACCTGTGGGTCACGAATCTTTGTTAACAATGAAAACACACTGCAGCATTAGGAAGCTTGAAAACCACTGGCATAGTAATGGCTCTGAAATGTTCTATGGTAAGGACTTTCTTCATAGTTTTCTAGCATTTGCCAGTACATTTACCATGGAATCTATTTTTCTGGAATACCTAATGACCACAGAATTCTATTTAAGGAGAGCAGAAAATTTCTTTAGGAGGTTGAGTTTGGAGATCTCAGTATTGGGTAAGATGTAGGTTGGAGCAAGAGGAAAGAGTCAAATTTCCCATGGTTCTACATTATGTGAAAGAATTTACAAAAAGAGGAGAAATTGGCTTCTCACTCTGGGAGGGGAGAAGTAGATAACTAGGAGTTTGGTTTTAGTCATGTTGAATTTGGGTTGCCTATGATATATCCAGCTTTGGTAGGCCAGCTAGAAATTGAATTTAAGAGTCTACGGTCAAGGAAGAGGTCAGGCTGGAGAAATTAATTTGGGAGTTAGACCATCGAGGGGGAGGTTGATGCCACAGGAGTGGATGGGATCACATAGCGCAGATTTGCAAAATAAGAGCTGTGGGCTGGGACAGAATTTGGGGGAAAATATTCATTTTTAATAGGAGTTAAGGAAGAGAGGCCCAATCAAGAGAGGCAGTGGAGTGGAGATGAGAAATGATAACCAGAGAGTTATGCAAACCAAATAAACCCGAGGAAAGTAGAGTGTGAAGGAACCCAGGAATTAGGACATCTAGATGGAGAGGTAATCAGAAATGTTAAATCAGTAGGGAAATCAAGTGAGAAAAGGATTGATAAAAAGACAATTGAATTCAGCATTTGGAAACTTCTGGCTGGGGCACAGTGACTGACACCTGTAATCCCAGCACTTGGGGAGACCAAGGCATGAGGATCACCTAAGGCCAAAAGTTTGAGACCAGCCTAAGTAATATAGCAAGACCCATGTCTCTACCAAAAAAATGTTTTATTTATTTATTTATGTTTTGAGGCAGTGTCTCACTTTATCACCCTCAGTAGAGTGCCATGGCATCATGGCTCGCAGCAACCTCAAACTCTTGGGCTTAAGTGATTCTCTTGCCTCAGCCTCAGAAGTATCTGGGACTATAGGCACCCACCACAAGCCTGGCTATTTTTAGGATGCGGGTCTTGCTCTTGCTCAGTCTGGTGTCGAACTCCTAAGCTCAAGCAATCCACTTGCATCGGCCTCCTAGAGTGCTAGGATTACAGGCATGAGCCACCTCACCCAGCCCTCAAAAAAAAAAAAGAAAATGTTTTAATTAGCCAGACATGGTGGCACACACCTATACTCTCAGCTGCTCAGGAGGCTGAGGTGGGAAGATAACTTGAGCCTAGGAGTTGGAGGTTGCAGTGAGCCACTGCACTCTAGCCCAAGCAACAGAGTCATACACTCATAAATAAATAAAGGACAGAAGAGAAGAAGGAGGGGAGGAAGGGAATTAAGGAAAGGAAAGGAAAGAAAGGAGAAAGAAAAAGAAGAAAGAGAAGGAAGGGAAGGAGGGAGGGAAGGGAAGAAGGAAGGAAGAAAAGAGAGGGGAAAAAAGGAAAGAAAAAGAAGGAGAGAAAGAAAAAGGCAGGGAAGGGAGGAAGGAAGGAAGTTAGTTGATGCCCTACCTTATGCCATAACAAAAAAATGCATTCTATATAGGTTGTAGATCTAAATGTGAAATTCAAAATAATAAAGCTCCTAAAAGAGAAAAAAAAAGAAAAAAAAACAATAAAGCTCCTAAAAGATAATATGGGTTCATAACTCTGTAAAGGAGAAGATAGGAGTTAAAAAGCATAAATCAGAAAGATTGACGATTAGGTTAAAATTAAGGACTGTTCTGTTTGTCGCAAGTTTCCATTAAGAGGGTAAAAAGGCTTGCCTGTGGGTAAGAGGAGATATTTGAACAATTTAGATAAAGACATTGTATCCAGAATATACAAGAACATGGAGAGTACAGAAGAGTTCTCGTGAAGAACTCTGGCAAAATAAGAAACCATGGATTAATAGAAAAATAGACAATGAAATCCTGAATAGGGACTTTAAGGGGAAACTCAAAAATGACTAGCAAATACAGAGCGTGCCAATAAATAAATAAATAAATAAATAAACGTAGCCACATTTTAAGTGATATTATCTATGTATTACTTTTCGAAGTTGAATGTGTTACAGTAGCAATGAATAGTATAACATTGACTCAAAAGATGGCCTTAATCAAATGAATGCCAGCATCATGCAACAGGCAGAATAGTCAAAGAAAATGGTAGAATCATGATTGTCCTTCAAGCAGCACAAGAAGTGGTATTTGAAATTTGAGAACATTGTGGAAGTACGACAATGGAGGCGTGAGTATGGGGACCCTTAAAGGATGTGGTATACTATAGAAAACTAGCTACACTGGCAGTACTTGGGGAAGAATTCGAAACAGCATGTGCAGTGATTCAAGTGGACACTGTTCAACGTTGTTCATGCAGTAGTTTGCCATAATCAGAAGTGTCTGGAGCTGATGGTACCACTTTGAGCACCTCTTATAATTGCAGAAGTCAAAAGTGACGCATTCATCTTTTGTTATTGCTATATATTGAGTATTAAAATTTTAATAAAACTGTTTCGTTTCTTAAGATGTGTGTACATTTTTTGGCATCCTCTGTACATGAAGATATGTTCACTTTCAGTAGTAGTTGGGGGAATAGGAATAAAAACTGCAATAAGGGGCGATGCCTGTGACTCAAAGGAGTAGGGCACCGGCCCCATATACCAGAGGTGGTGGGTTCAAACCCAACCCCAGCCCTGGCCAAAAAGGCAAAAAAAAAAAAAAAAAAAAAAAAAAACAAAAAACCACCCCAAAACAAAACTGCAATAAGATATTAACAAACACCTACTAGAATGGCTAAAATGAAAAAAGGTAATTCTAAGTGTTAGGAAGAATGTGGAACAATGGGAACTGGTAGGAGTGTAAATTGATACAACTAACTTTGGGGAATAGTTTAGTATTAGCTACTAAGTTTGCTAGATAAACATACTTACAAACCAATGACAGTACTCCTGGATATATACCAAATAGAAATACATGTACTTGGGCAGCACCTGTGGCTAAGTGGGTAGGGCACTGGCCCTATAAACTGAGGATGGCGGGTTCAAACTTGGCCCCAGCCAAACTGCAACAAAAAAAATAGCCGGGTGTTGTGACGGGAGCCTGTAGTCCCAGCTACTCGGGAGGCTGAGGCAAGAGAATCACCTAAGCCCAGGCGTTGGGGGTTGCTGTGAGCTGTGATGTCACAGCACTCTACCGAGGGTGGTAAAGCGAGACTCTGTCTCAAAAAAAAGAAAGAAATACATGTACTTGAGCATGGAGACATGCACAGCAATGTTCATGGAAGCAGCATTCATATCACCAAACTGGAAACAATCTGTCTACATTATAAAATTGGATAAATTAATATACTCATACAATAGAATACAGCAGTGGGAATTATCAGACTACTGTAGTTGTATGCAACCACACAAAGGAATCTTACAAACTCAACGGTGAATGCATTTTATCTTTTTTTGTTTTGTTTTTTTGATAGTCTTACTCTGTTGCCCCAGCTAGAGTGCAGTGATGTCATCCTAGCTCACTGCAACCTTAAATTCCTGAGCTGAAGTGATTCTCCTGCCTCAGCCTCCCAAATAGCCACCAGGCCTAGACTGCTTTTTGTAGAGACAAGGTCTTGCCCTCACTCAGGTTTTTGTGTGTGTGTGTGGGGATGGGTGGGTGAATATTTCCAGAAATGGTTTATATCACCAATTTTGCACTTGATGATAAAATTCACCATACACTTGATACTGTCTTCCTAATTAATGTATCACCTCAATTCCTATATTTATTTTATAATTTTTTGAGACAGAGTCTCACTATGTCACCCTCAGTAGAGTGCTGTGGTGTCACAGCTCATATAAACCTCAAACTCTTGGGCTTAAGCGATTCTCTTGTCTCAGCCTCCCAAGTAGCTGGGACTAACAGCTGCCTGCCACAATACCAGGCTATATTTTAAGACGGGGTCTTGCTCTTGCTCAGGCTGGTCTTGAACTTGTGAGCTGAGAGCAATCCACCTGTCTTGGCCTCCCAGAGTGCTATAATTGCAGGTGTGAGCAACTGTGCTCAGCCAATTCCTATATTTTAAAAGGATTACAACAAATGATTTTCAGATATTTGCCAAGCATTCTCATAGGCAACAATCCTCTTGACAGATAGATTGAACCATTAGCCCCCACCTCTAATTTTCAGCTAAGAGTAGTAAATAAAATATTTAATAGGTAGTGAAGTTAGATCTTCAATTGTCTATGACTCTAGAGTTTTTTGGTTCTTCCCGCCCACCTTTGGTTTTTTAAATACATCTATGTAATCTCAGTAACTGTAATATCAATGGCTGAGCACACACACACCAAAAAAACACTCATAAACTGATTGTTAACTGGTTGATTGAATGGTACACACCTACTATATCTGGGCAAGAAAAAGATTTTAGCCTCTTATTAATCATCCATTGATTATACCATGAATTAGGATGTTTTTGAATTCCTGAGCTCAAGTAATCCTCTCCCCTCGACCTCTCAGAGTTATAGAATTAGGGCTAAGAGCCACCACAGCCAGCCACATTTTTATGAAAGTATGTTATGTCCAGGCATGGTGGCTCACACCTGTAATCCTAGCCCTCTGGAAGGCTGAGGTGAATGGATTGCTTGAGCTCAGGAGTTTGACACCAGTCTGAGCCAGAGAAAGACTCGGTCTCTAAAAATAGCTGGGGGTTAAGGCAGGTGCCTATAGTCCCAGCTACTTGGGAAGCTGAGGCAAGAGAATCGCTTGAACCAAAGAGTTTCAGGTTGCTGTGAGCTATGATGCCATGGTATTCTACCAAGGGTGACAAAGTGAGACTTTATCTCAAAAAAAAAAAAAAAAAGAAAAGAAAAGAAAAGAAATAAAGAAAATATGTTATGCCCTTAAATACTTGAGCAGGGACCACCTAAGAATGATATTCTTCTAAAACCACAATACCATTAACTTGCCTATCAAAATTAGCAATAATTTTATATCGCCTAAAATCAGTCCATTTTAATTTTTTCCCAGTTATCCCAAGAATGCCTATTGTTGCTTTTGTTTTTCAACCAACATCCAATTTAGCTTTACGCATTGAATTTGATTAGTATGTCTATTTGGTTTCATTATTTATTTATTTATGAAGCAGAGTCTCACTCTGTTGCCTTCCATAGAGTGCCATGGCATCAGAGCTCACAGCAACCTCAAACTCTTGGGCTCAAGGAGTCCTCTTGCCTCAGCTTCCTGGGACCTAGCCACAATGCCCACTAGTTTTTCTATTTTCAGTAGAGATGGGGTCTTGCTCTTACTCAGGCTGCTCTTGGACTCCTGAGCTCAGGCAATCCACCTGCCTCAGCTTCCCCAGAGTTCTGGGATTACAGGTGTGAGCCACCATGCCTGGCCTTTTCTGGTTTCTCTTAGTCTGGAACAGTATCTCAACCTTTTAATTTTCTCATGACATTGACTTTTTGAAGGGCTCAACCCAGTTATTTGGTAGAAAGTTCTGTGTTGTTTTTGTCTTCATAGAAACTAGAAGTTAGATCTAGAAACATAATCAGAGTCAGGTTAAATATTTTGGTCAAAAATGTCTCATAGTGGTGTGGATTGCTTCCCAGTTGGAAATCTCACCCCATCTGCACCCAGGTGGAATAAAGCCATTTTAATTGCACACAAAGAAAGAATGTCTCATAGTTTATTTTAGGTACATCATGTCACACCAGAAAGGAAACAGCATGCAGAGCAGAAAGCTTACACAGTCATCGGAAAAAACAGGAGAATTCTTATGAAATATTTAGAGTGCTCAGTCAAGAAGAGAGAGAGATATAATTTAAGACCTGATGGCATTTATTTGATGTGAATGCACCTAACACAGATTTTGGACTCAGCAGCTGTACATAGTTTTAATAGACAAAACTGAACATAACATTGGCCTATCCTAAAAGCTATCAAAAATTCCTTTGTATAATGTGGAGATAGACATCCAAGAGGAATTCTGGAATGAATTATCAAGTATCTCATCCCTTTTCTCACCCTGCCCTTGACAGGATCCTGAAAACACCCCCTTTACCAAAGTCTTGAGACATACTTTGTTGCAAAAGCACTAGGATCATTAAACCATGATTTAATAGGTATTCTCTATAGGTCAAGAATGTTGGTAAAGTATATTTCCTATTTTCAGCAGAGTTGCTATGTTTCCTGTAGGAGGTTGTAACAATGACCCCAGTGTAATTTATGGTAATCAGAATGGATACCAAGATCTTTGGAGGTTAACTAAAGATACGGTCCTAGGTAAATGGCAGAGCACTAAAGTTCAGCTTGATCTGTATTGCCAAAATTTCTCCAGGTTTAGAGATAAATGTCATCAAGATAGAAATGAGGCCCTGCATTCTATTGCCCAACGTGAGCTAGTTCACTAAATGATGGAGAGGACAGGTATCCTGACGAGGGAGCCCTGCCAGTGCATAATGGGTGAGGGATGAGGGTTGTGACCCCAGCCCTTATGAAGTCCCACAACATTGGGTACTTTCTCTTTAAGACAGTTTAAGGTAGCTACAATTTTAATTCTGAATTTCTGTTACTCTTATGTAGAAATTAGCATAAAACTGTTTAGTTTTGTTTACTAATTTTGTAGAGGCTTAAGGAAAGTAAGATGAATGTGGCTTTCTTCTGCCCCATCGTCTCCCCAGTTGGAGAAGGGGTTTCAGCTGTGAGTACCCATCCCTAGTGAAACTGGTAGTTGCAAAGAGACCCAAGACCCTAGAAAACTGTTCCAGAGAGGACAGGAGAAGAGCAGTAACTTTCTGTTTATGCTCACGTATTAGTGAAGGTTGTTCTTTGTAGGAAAAGAACTCCAGTGAAATTCTGGATTATTGGCTCGGCACCTGTGGCTCAAGTGGCTAAGGCACCAGCCACATACACCTAAGGTGGCGGGTTTGAATCCAGCCCAGGCCCACGAAAAACAACAATGACGGCTGTAACCAAAAAAATAGCCGGGCGTTGTGG
>NW_003852539.1:2587566-2592514 GCF_000181295.1 Otolemur garnettii | reverse complement strand
ACTAGAAACAAGCTTATGGGAGGCTGAAGCAGGTAGACTGCCTGAGCTCATGCGTTCGAGACCAGCCTGAGCAAAAGCAATACCCCATGACTACTAAAAATAGTAAAACTGAGGTAAAAGGATTGCTTGAGTCCAAGAGTTGGAGATTACTGTGAATAATGATGCCACAGCACTCTACCAGGGCGACAGCTTGAGACTGTCTCATGAAAAAAATAAAAGGCTTGGTGTCCGTAGCTCAGTGAGTAGGGCTCCGGCCACATACACTGAGGCTGGTGGGTTCAAGCCCACCGGGACTTCCAAACAATGACAACTGCAACCAAAAAATGGCCAGGCTTTGTGGTGGGCACCTGTGGTCCCAGCTACTTGGGAGTATAAGGCAAGAGAATCGCTAAAGCACAAGAGTTTGCAGTTGCTATGACCTGTGACGCCATGGCACTCCACTGAGGGTGACACACCAAGACTCTGTCTCAAAAAAAAAAAAAAGGAAACAGAAACTTAGAACCAAGGGTGTCTATGACTCTGAAAGACAATTTTAATTGTTATGTATTTATGTTTTTAACTATGCTGTGTATGTATATGTATAGGAAACCTTCCATAGACTGGACTCATCAGTGTTTACTTGGATCCCTGAAGATACTCCAGAATCTTTCCATTAATAATAATCACTTCAACTTAGAAAGCAATTCTGGTGAGCTAGTTACTTGCAAATAAAAGAGGCTTCGTCACAAAAACTGTGTACAGAATAGTTTCTTATCTAAAAACTATATATAGAATCACCTTTCTCTGAATAATAGTTTTGCCTTTTTACTTTAACAAAACTTTACTTTCCTGAAGTTGTATGATGTGTAACATGTAGGGTAGGAAGCCAATCTGATATGTTCCTATTATGAAGTGAAATTTTGTGTCCCCCTCCCAAATTCATATGTATTTTGAAGTCCTAACTCCTAATTTGACTATATTTGGAAATTGAGGCTTTATGGAAGTAATAAGGTTAAATAGGGCTACAGGGTGGGGCTTTGATCTGTGGGAAGAGATACAAGAGAGCTCACTTTTCTCAAGCACAAGAAGAGGTCATGTAAGCATACAGCAAAATGAGGGCCACCTACAAGCCAGGAAAAGGAAACCTACTTTGCCCACACCTTGACCTTGTATTTGCTACCCACCAGAACTCTGAGAAAACTAATTTCTGTTGTTTAAGCCACCCAGACTGTGGTATTTTGTTATGGCATCCAGGAAAACTGAAACAGTTCCCCAAATGGGTAGCTAGTCGTCCTAATGACATTAATTGAATAATCCATCATTACCCAACTGTTTAGTGCTCCTGTAACAAAATGCCATTGACTGGGTAGCTTCAACAATAGAAATTTATTTTCTCACAGTTGTGGAGACTAGAGTTCCAGATCAAGGTCTGGCTGGTTTAGTTTCTGACTAGGACTCTTGCAGAGGGAAGTCTTCTCCCTAAGTCCTCACATAGCCTCTAAGTGTCTGCTGTGTACAGCGACAGAGGGAGAGGAGAAGGAAGGACGAGAAGGCAGGAGAAGGAAAAAGGGAGAGGAGGGAGGGACACAGTGAGCTCCCTGGTGTTTCTTCCTATAAGGACGTTAATCCAATCACGGCAGGGCCCCACCCTTCAGAGCTTATTTAATCATAATTACTTCCATAAAGCCTGTCTCCAAAATATGGTAATAAGATCATAGGGCTTCAATATAAATTTTGGGTGAGCACATTCACAAGAACTATAGCAAATGCTATAATTTTATTCCATTTTCTAAATTGTTATTTTTGTAAGCTATTGATGTAGAAATGTATTTGGAATGATGTACTCCTACATTTTCTGAGGGGAGAAAACCCAGCAATAAAACACCATCAATCACTTTTGTGGAAAATAGATAAAAATGTGGCTCAGCACCTGTGGCTCAAGTGGCTAAGGCGCCAGCCACATACACCTAAGGTGGCGGGTTCGAATCCAGCCCGGCCCCACAAACAACAATGACGGCTGCAACCAAAAAATAGCCAGGCGTTGTGGCAGGCACTTGTGGTCCCAGCTATTTGGGAGGCTGAGGCAGGAGACTTGCTTGAGCCCAGGAGTTGGAGGTTGCTGTGAGCTGTGATTTCACAGCACTCTACCCAGGGAGACAGCTTGAGGCTCTGTCTCAAAAAAAAAAAAAAAGAAAGAAAGAAAGAAAGAAAAAGAAAATAGATAAAAATGCATGAAAAAACATAAATGCGTGTGTGTGTGTAGGAAAGGCTGTGCACCCTTCGCAACAGTTACCTCTGCGTGGTGAGATTGCAGGCAATAAGCATTTTCTTGTTTTTGTGTACTTTCTGGCATTTCAGAAATACAAGGGAAGCAATTAACACAAAAACTTCTTGAGCACTAGAACAAAAAGCTACCTGATCCTGGTATTGTTTTAATAAAACACAGGATCCCATTAAATGTGCAGTCTTTCCCCAGGGACGGTGGTATGTTTCTGCGCTAGTGTTGTTTCAACATTGGCAAGGATTGCAATGCTTACCCAGAAACATTTACGTGAGTATCGTCGACAGAGGAGACCTGACTCTCTGTTGCAGCATCTGGGACACAGGTACATAGGCTGCTGCGGAAGGAGCAGGGTGGGACCTCGCGGGGCCGAGATCCCGGGGCCCCCAAAGGCCGCGGACCGCCGGGCACTGGGGAGGGTGTGCGAGGCCTCCGCCGCGCAGGCGCACTGGGCCAGGCTGCCCGCCGCCCCGCTGAGAGGGCGCGGAGCTTCGCAGGGCCGGGAGCTGCGGGCAGGCGGGAGCTTGCGGTCCGGCGGGTGAGGGGGAGATCCCGGGATGCGCTCCCAGGTTCGGGGAGGGGCGGAGCAGGGGCAGCTGGAGCTGGGCCCCGCGGCATCTCTGTCGCGCGCAGTGCTCCGCGCAGCCCCGCAGTCGAGCTCAGACAAAGACCGCGAAGGCGGGGCCAGGCGAATCCAGCCCTGCGACTGAGGTCTGGCCTCTCGTTTAGGGAGGAAAGCGTGGGATCCGAGCGGTTGCGTGACTTGCCACCATCGACGAGTTAAGGAGCTGAGACTCCGCATTCCAGACTGCTTGAGACATAATTACTGCCCCAAACAAAGAATCGAGGTGTATTCGTCTCTGCACTAAGTGACACCTTGGAGGGTGTTGTGGACCTTGTGGGCTGTGTCTGTCTACCATCTCCACGTGTCTTTTGTAAAAATTTTACAGTGGTTTGTGTAAGTTCTAGGGTTGAGACTCTGACCCTGAGCCTCAGTCTAGACTCTAATCTAGTTTTCTACCCAGAGTCTGCAGGGAACTGTAGAGGTGGCTGCTGAGAATAAACCCCTGGCACCTCCCGCTGCCGGCTGCGGGGACAGATGGAGTTCAGGTTGGGAGACGGGTCTTGACAGCCTTTGACAGAAGCGAGGGCAGAGCTCAGATTTTGGTGCTGTATGCTTCCGGTGTTCCTGATAATGAGGCTCCAGAGGAGCGGAAGTGGTGACTACAGGTGACCTGTACACCTGTGAAGCCTCCTGTCGGAGGTTCCAGCAGTTTCCTCCCCAGAAGTGGACAGGCCTGAGGGCTGAGATAGAGAGTTGCTCAGAAAGGAGGCGAAGTCATCATGCCGCAGCGGTTCCAGATCTCCCTGCCTACTGAGGCCAGCACCTGGGTGAAGTTGCCCCATCCAAAGAAGGCCGAGGAGGGGCCGCCCCGGAGGGAGGATGTGACTAAATTGTTTAAACAAGAAGGTGAGAGTAACCTGATGGGTGGGAGGGAGGAAAAGCCATCGCCTCCTGTGTGAAAAGGATGGTAGATGCCTGAGTGGAAATGTGTCTTGGGGAGATAATTGGGTGAAAGATCTCTGGAGTTCTTCATTATGGCTTCTGGTCTGTGGTTTTCATTAAGTACTAGTGGTCAGTTCAGCCTAAAAGGATACTGTAATGTCCTAGCTATGTATGTTTTTATTATTTATTTATTTTTGAGACAGAGTCTCAATATGTTGCCCTGGGTAGAGTGCCATAACGTCACAGCTCACAGCAACCTCAAACTCCTGGGATTACACCATTCTCTTGCCTCAGCCTCCCAAGTAGCTGGGACTATAGGCACCCACCACAATGCCCAGCTATTTTTTTGTTGTTGCAGTTGCCATTGTTTAGCAGGCCTGGGCCGGGTTTGAACCCGCCAGCCTCGGTGTATGTGGCTGGCACCCTACCCACTGAGCTGGGGCACTTCCGCTATGTATGTTTTGTTTTCATCTTCCCTGTGAGCATGTGTGGCAGGATAGTCTCATCTGATTTCCTTTCTTCTAGCAGTTCAGGAACTGTAAATCAAAAGGGAGACCTGCCCAGGATCACACAGGTACTCTTGTGGTTGGGCCAGAAGTAGAAGGCAGGGAGAGAAGTCCCCAGTGAATCTAGAGCTAGACTTGGGCTAGAAAGCAGGGACGAGCCTAAGGACTAATGGACATGTGTCAAAAGGATGCAGGAGCCAGGTTCAGGGGACTGCCAGTGGACACATTTGGGACAGTTTAGGTGTCCAAATTGATTGTAACACCTTGAATAAATAAGATTCCATAGCTCACAGTGACACTTTAAATAGAAAAAAGTGAAGTGGAAAAACTCATTTGCAAACACATTGGAGGCAATTAATATCCTGATGCCTTACTTTGAAAAATAGGTTGTCATGGGGATGAATGATGCATTTACCTTGCATTTTAGATCATCTGCAGTTGGTGAGAGAGAGCTCTTTACCAAAACACCTGCCAATAATTCTGTAGAACAAATGATAGAATACTATAAATGAAATAATTGAAAGGCTGATGGGGAATAGATACTAACAGTGTTAAAGTATTACCCTCTTAGATTACGCTAAATGCTAAGGAAAGAACATACTTGGCTCAGCGCCTGTGGCTCAAGTGGCTAAGGTGCCAGCCACATACACCTAAGGTGGTGGGTTCAAATCCAGC
>NW_003852539.1:2585735-2587360 GCF_000181295.1 Otolemur garnettii | reverse complement strand
AATGATGAGGACTCGTGATCACTCTCTTAACCAAATGTCCCAACAATGGGATAACCTTTTATATTTCTGGGTAATGTAATATTAAGCACATGGTATCACCCACAAGGTATTCCTACCAAAAATGTTTAACCTGATCTTTAGTGATGCTTCAAGGCTGAACTTCTGGTTTACAGAAAATACAGGGGATGGAGAAATAAGGTAAACCCCACCATCAGGATACAGTCAGACTATTCTTGTCTTTTAAAAAAGTGTCTTGAAAAATAGGAAAGTACTATTCTAGAGTAAAAGAAACTAGAGGTAACAACCCACTTTGAAGGTGTGAACCTCTATTAAATCCTGGTTTGGAAAAAACCCAGAATAAAAGACAGTTTGGGAACAGTTGAAGAAATCTGAATATGGATTAAATATTTATTTATTTAGAGACAGAGTCTTGCTTGGTTGCTGCCCTGAGTAGAATGCCATGGCATCATAGCTCACAGCAACCTGAAGCTTGGGCTCAAGTGATCCTCTTGCCTCAGCTTCCCAAGTAGCTGGGACTACAGGCAACCGCCACAAACTCCAGCTAGTTTTTTGTTTTTGTTTTTTAAACAGAGTCTCACTTTGTCACCCTTGGTAGAGTGCCCTGGCGTCATAGCTCACAGCAACCTCAAACTCTTGGGCTCAAGTGACTCTCTTGTCCCAGCCTCCACCTACCACAAAGCCCAGCTATTTTTTAGAGACGGGATCTCTCACTTGCTCAGGCTGATCTCAAACTTGTGAGCTCAGGCAATCCACCTGCCTCAGCCTCCCAGAGTTTTAGGATTACAGGTGTGAGCCACAATGCCTGGCCTTAGTTTTTCTATTTTTAGTAGAGACGGATTTTTGCTTTTGGCTCAGGCTGGTCTCAAACTCCAAAGCTTAAGCAATCCACCTGCCTCGGGCTCCCAGATTGTTAGAATTACAAGTGTGAGCTACTGTGCCTGGTCTAGATTAAATATTTAGATGGCACTACAGATTTATTATTAATTTTTGTAGGTATGATGAATGACATTGTGGCTATGCAGGAAAAGATCCTTATTTGAAGTATTTAGGGATGAAATATCATGATGTCTACAACTTTCAAATGGTTCAGAAAAATACAGATAAATAAAGAAAATATGGTGATATATGTTAATTGTTGAATCTAAGTGGTGGATATATGGAGGTTCAATATTCATGACAAAAAGCTGGAATAAAATATTTGAATAATAATTCATGTGCTTTAAATCCTAGTTCATATTTTTAATGCCTTGAATTCAGCCAGTACTTCCTGAATTCTAGAAACCTTAGCACGTTAGTAGATGGGAAAAAATGAACAAGATACAGTTTCTATGCATATATTCATTCCAATGGTCCATTGAGGGGGATAATTATACAAATAAGTGAGATGTAGCCAAAGATAAATACCAAAACACATATAAAAACCAAGCATTTGGGGAGCATAGGAGAGAAGAAGCTTAACTCTCATTAAGACTATCTGGGAAGGCTCGGCGCCTGTGGCTCAAGCAGCTAAGGCGCCAGCCACATACACCTAAGGTGGCGGGTTCGAATCCCTAGCCCGGGCCCACCAAACAACAATGATGGCTGCAACCAAAAAATGGCCAGGC
>NW_003852539.1:2579552-2585671 GCF_000181295.1 Otolemur garnettii | reverse complement strand
CCAGGAGTTGGAGGTTGCTGTGAGTGTGATGCCATGGCACTCTACCCAGGGGGACAGCTTGAGGCTCCGTCTCAAAAAAAAAAAAAAAAAAAAAAGACTATCTGGGAAAACTTCACTTGAATTGGGCCTGAAGGATGTATCAGTTTTTCATCGAATAAGATTTAAGGGAAAGCACTGAGGTGAGTGCTATCCATGTATGTTAAAGAATGATGAATAGAAAGAATTATGTGAAGCTCGGCGCCTGTAGCTCAGTGGCTAGGGTGCCAGCCACATACACCGGAGCTGGCAGGTTCAAACCCAGGCCGGGCCTGCCAACAATGACAACTACAACCAAAACATAGCCAGGTGTTGTGGTGGGCACCTGTAGTCCCAGCTACTTTGGAGGCTGAGGCAGGAGAATCACATAAGCCCAGGAGTTGGAGGTTGCTGTAAGCTGTGACGCCACAGCACTCTACCCAGGGCAACATAGTGAGACTCTGTCTCAAAAAGAAAAAGAAAAAGAAAAAATTACATGAGTAGGTATGCTCAGTGGGTGAAGGATGGCATTTAGAGGGAGATCATCCATAGAGAAGTAGCTTTGGACTGGCTGTGGAGGATCTCAAAGTCCATGGTGAAGTGTTTGGAGTTTTCTTTCTTGTCAGTGGGAACCTTTGAGGATTTTTTTTCTTTTTGAGACAGATTCTCACTCTGTCACCCTCAGTAGGTGCTGTGGCATCACAGCTCACAGCAACCTCCAACTCTTGGGCTCAAGTGATTCTCTTGCCTCAGCCTCCCAAGTAGCTGGGACTATAGGCGCCTGCCATAACACCTGGCTATGAGGAATTTTTAAAAACAGTACGTTGACTTGCCATTTTAGCCTTTGAGGATTTTTGAACAAAGGATTACCCTGAGAGATCTGCGACCACTGGGAAATATTAGTGCCTAAAGCAATATGCTGCAGGTCTTCCTCATTAAGGAGGCTTGAGCTGCTTTTGAGTCACTCTGAATGTCCCTCTTTGTGCACGTATTGGGGGAGGAGCCGTATTCAGTGGGTCTGCAGGTAGTTTTTGTGTTTGGGGGTTGGGGGAGATGGAAACCTCATGGCTCTTTTCCTTCCCTAGTTCTTTTATCTCAGGATACTGATGTGACCCAGGGAGAAGGTTTAGAGGATGAAGTGACCCCTGAGCCCCTGACAGCAGAATCCCAGGTGGGTTGGACTTTCTGGTCACTTTCTTGATGTTGTTTTTCAGATTGTTGTTTTTCAGTACTCTGGACTTTGATTTTTTTGTCTGGACTTCCTGAATTGGTTTTTCTTAGTCTGTTCTTCCTCAGGGAAAACCTCAGTTGAACTGGGCCTGCCTCAATCGATTTTGCAGGTAATTCCCTACCAGTAATAATCCTCCCCAGTAAACCTTGTTTTTAGCAAATCTCTAGTCATTTAGCCAGCAAATTTAAAAAGTGTGCTGGTGTGTGAATGTGAGCGAGTGTGTAAGAGAAAGAGAGAGAGAGAGAAGGAAAAGGAGGAGGGAGGAGAAAGAGGGAGAGGAAGTATAAAATTTAGTCCTTGGCTTAGCACCATGGCAAAGTGGTTACAGCGTCAGCCACATACACCAAGGCTGGTGGGCTCGAACCTGGGCTGGGCCAGCTAAACAACAATGACAACTGCAACAAAAAAAACAAAACGAAAAAAGCTGGGCGTTGTGGCAGGCACCTGTAGTCCCAGCTACTTGGGAGGCTGAGGCAAGAGAATCATCTAAGCCCAAGAGCTGGAGATTGCTGTGAGATATGACGCCATAGCACTCTACCGAGGGTGACAAAGTGAGATTCTATCTCTAAATAATAATAATAAATAAATAAATAAATAAAATTTAGTTCTCGCTCTCAAAACTCACAGATATTACCTGGGAGAAAGACAAATGTTACAAAGTCATTTCAAGCAACATTTTAAAATCAACAAAATCAGGCTCTGATATTCTTGGAGATGTATAAACTTCATTAATGACCTCTAAGAGAAGTTTTTTGATCAAGTCTAGAAGCAAAACTGTAGCTAACAAGAGAAATGAGGAGATAAGATACTCACAAGTCATAAAGGGCACAAACTAAATGGGCTCAACGGAAAAGGAAGGAAAACTTCTAAGAGCAGTTTAACAGTGTGCTGTATGTCCGAAATGAGCTAATCAGAAAACTTACAGCACTGGCAACTGGCATAGCTCTACACTACCAAACCCCAGAGGGATAGGGAAACTTAGGAAAATTATAGTCAGAGAACTAGGAGATGTTATTATAGAATAGAAGAGTTTTAACATGGAGTAGTCTTAGCTTCCAAAACCATGCAGTTTAATCAAGTTTAATCATACGGTTTAATCCTGTGTTGTTAGCCACCTTCAAATTCAGTTTTCTTTCCCCTCCTTTATTTATTTATTTCTTTTTCTGAGACAGAGTCTCACTTTGTCTCCTTTGATAGAGTGCTATAGTATCATAGCTCGCAGCAACCTCAAACTCTTAGACTTGAGTGAGTCTCCTGCCTCAGCCTCCCAGGTAGCTGGGACTACAGACACTTGCCACAGTGCTGGGCTATTTATAGAGACAGGGTCTTGTTCTGGCTCAGGCTGGTCTCAAACTCCTGAGCTCAGGCAGTCTACCAGCCTCAACCTCCCAGAGTGCTAGGATTACAGGCAGGAGCCACCATGTCTCACCTCAAATTCAGTTTTCCTGTAGGTTAAATGTAGATGCTATCATCAGCTAATAGGCCAGAAATGGATTTTAGAATTATTTATGATATACAACAAGCATTAAGGTAGTGTCCATACTTGGGGGATTTGTTATTATTTCAGTGTCCTAGCCTTTGAATGCTCTTTGCATTTGGGAGTATTTTTAGAAAAGGACTAGCAAATGGTTGTTTAATTGGTGTAGACCATATGTAACCGGCTCTTGTACTTTACAACCCAGAGTGTCTGTCTCGGTCAAGGTGTCTTCCTTATAGGTGGAATTAATGCTCCCTCCAAAAACATGCTGTTCTCTTATACTTTTCTTATTAACAGAAAAATACAGCTAAGGGTATTTTACCCATGCTAAAATATTCTCATTTTAACCAATTCTTTAACCAATCAAGGTACCTGTGGCCTTGGTGCTTTTGAATTCTCCCCTTCCCCAAATACTAAATTACTGCACACAGTTCTGTGACCTTCTTTAATATTTCATAGACACTTTCTCTTCATCTAAATTATAGGCTGTAAAAGCAGCTCACATACTCTGCAACCAAGTGATTAGCAAGAGGGTATCAGGAGAACTTGACTAGAATCTCTTTGCATCTAGACAAGGTCAGAACAATTTCCTGGACTCTGGCTGAAAAGGAACATATTTGATGTTCTAGGAACTGTTAACCTTCAAGGACATATCTGTGGACTTCACCCAGGAGGAGTGGAGGCAGCTGGCCCCTGCCCACCGGAATCTGTACCGGGAAGTGATGCTGGAGAACTATGGCAACCTGGTCTCAGTGGGTAAGCATAGGTTCCCCTTGAAAATAGGACCTGCCTTTTGGAATAAAGTTTTTGTTTCTAAGTTAAGTGTTTTTCTTGGGCTTTGGGTTCTGCATTAGAGGTTTCTAATTCCTTCTGAACACCAAGTCAGGATTGCTGTGGTCTTTCTGTCCTGGTCTTCCTACTTTACTATCTTTAGAAGACTTGAATACCAAAGGACCATTTTTAAATTTTTGGGATGGCTCTTTGACCTCAGCACATGTACCCTTTTCTTCCCCATAAGCAGGATACCAGCTTTCCAAACCTGGTGTGATTTCCCAGTTGGAGAAAGGAAAAGAACCATGGCTGATGGAGGGACAGAATGTAGGATGTCTAAGTTCAGGTAAGAGCAAGGCAGATGGGGGCTTTTGTGATGCTGGCCAGAGAATTCCCCTCAAACCTTCTCCAAGCAGTGGGAAAGGCTAAAGCTATTTGGATAAGGCCCACAAGAAGCTGGTTCTATCATTTCTGTTACTTGTTTCCCACACTTACATCTCCTTAATCTCTCTGGAGTCAGAGGAAACGAGATGCCTTTCTCATCAGAGTTAACGTTCATTGTCATTTCTTTTGATCTGACCGTCATGAGTTTTACCACTTTCTCTAGTATTCTGAACCTTGCTCTAATCAGTTTCTTTCCCATGTAGATTTAGATGTGCATAAGTCTCTCATTAAATACAGTCTACTTCACTGGATTCTCATGTCATTATATCATTGGTTTCATTTCCTTTCAGTAATTTTATTTTCCAGTTTTTTCCTAAGTCTTATTTTGTGATCACAGCTATAATTCTGATTCTCTTTTTAACTTGTATAATTTAACTTTTCATGCTAGATAATTTATGGCTTTTTGAGAAATGACAGAGTTCCTTCTTACCAAATAACAGTGGCCTTTAACAATCTCCTTCAACATCTATGAACAGTAATGGTGACAGCTATTTGCCAAGCTGGCCTCTGTGAGTCCTACATTAACCCCATCTTAAAGTGAGGAAGAAGGAGGCAGATTAAGAAATGTATACAGTGAAATTAGGTACTACTTAGTGGAGTACCATATTTTGTTGTGAATAACGTGTTCCTGTGTATAACATGCAACCACATATTTGGCCCAAACTTTCAGGAAAGAAATCTTTTAACTTTTTTTTTTTGAAACAGAGTTGTCACTTTGTCTCCTTTGGGAGAGTGCCATAGCATCACAGCTCACAGCAAGCTCACACTCTTGGGCTTAAGCAATTCTCTTGCCTCAGCCTCCCAAGTAGGCGCCCACCACAACACCTGGCTACTTTTTAGAGACGAGGTCACACTCTGGCTCAGGTTGGTCTCAAACTCCTGAGCTCAGGCAATCCACCTGCCTTGGCCTCTCAGAGTGCTAGGATTATAGGCATGAGCCACTGTGCCTGGCCTGTTTTAATTTAAATTTTTATTTGTTTATATTTAGGTACTTGTTTTTTGAATTAGAAAGGCATTTTAGCATTTATTTTTAACATTATGGTACAAGAAATTTTATAGGACAAATAATTACAAAACACAAGAACAGATACAAGGTACAAGAAATTTGATGTACTGGTAACAAATTTGCATTATCTACTCATCATAGAAGGCTAAGATCTCTTCATCATTGTCAATATCTGAAGTATTATCATCTTCAATTTCTTCATTATTGGTAACTCCTGAAGAGTCACCTTCCTTTTCTGGTAAATTTCATTATCTTCAGTTCCATCCATAGAATTGCTATTTTAAAAATGATTTCATAACCACTTCCTGCTTGACACTATTCTACAGTCTTAGGATCTAACTACAAACTTGGGCAATGGGTGCTTTCTTGATTCTGCCTGTAGGTAGTAAATCATTACCAGTGACTGCATCCACCACGTCCACTCTTTCTTCAGTAGGGCCTTAAAGGACTTATTTACTAACATAGCACATTTATGGAGGTCGCATTTGGCTGGTTAGCCTACCAAATACCACAACAAGTGGGTTTTGCTTTTGTTGCAGGCTTGTTGTAAGTTCAACAAAACCAGTTACTGTATTCCAGGGCATTATTTTGCATATGGATATCGTTCTGTCTTTCTAGAATTACACTTTTAGCACATAAGCATAAAGAAATAATTGAAATCATTTATCTAGCTATGGAATTTAGTATATGGGCCACTATGAAAGTTTTGAGACAGACTGTGTTGTGGTTCATTATTTTGCTTCTGAGAAACATGGTCATTAGTGTCCTTTCTGAGTCATCCATGTGAGTTTGGTCTTGCTTGGCTTTTCAGTATTGATGGAAGGGCTTAATCTTTTTCTTTTGGATGGATTTATGTTTCTTGATTTTTGTGTATCTCAAAACTTTTGTAATGACCCATGTGCCATGTATAATGCACATATGTATTTTTCCCTCAGAAATTTCAGCAAAGAAGTACACATTATTCACTGCAAAATATGGACAAGTATTTTACTTCTAATCTGATTCCACAGTTTGTGTGTTCTTATGGCACTACACTATATGACTGCATTAGATTATACAGACCTTGTCACCTTAGTTTCTTTCTTCCATCATCTGGTTTAATAATTTTTGTTTCCTCTCTCTCTTACTGCTTTTTCAGTGCTTCTCTTCAATGTCTTTTTTTTTTTTTTTTTTTT
>NW_003852539.1:2573193-2579331 GCF_000181295.1 Otolemur garnettii | reverse complement strand
CCCTAGCTGCTGAGCCACAGGTGCTGAGCCAGTTTTTCCATTTTTTAGTAGAGATGGAGTCTCACTTTTGCTCAGGCTGGTCTCAAACTCATGAGCTCAAGCAATCTACCTGCCTTGGACTCCCAAAGTGCTAGGATTAGAGGCATGAGCCACCATGCCTAGCCATCTTTTTTTTTTTTTTTCTGGAGACAGAGTCTCATCCTGCACCCTGGGTAGAGTGCTATGTCATCATAGCTCACAGCAACCTCAAACTCTTGGGCTCAAGCAATTCTCTTGCCTCAGCCTCCTGAGTAGCTGTGATTACAGACACCTGCTATAACATCCAGATATTTTTTCTATTTTTTGTAGAGATAGGGGTGTTGCTCTTCCTCAGGCTGGTCTTGAACTCTTAAGCTCAAGCAATCCACCTGCCTTGACCTCCCAGAGTATTAAGATTACAGGCATGAGCCACTGTGCCCAGCCTTCAATGTCTTTTTAATGCAGATATATAATTTCTTCCTTTGTTAAGATTTGGCTAAACTACTATAACAAATAGACTCCAAAATTTTGCAACAAATTTTGAGCTATGAATTATCTCAAGCATAATATGAACTTACAATATGAACTTATTTTTATTTTAATTTTTAGTTTATATATATTTTTTCCTGTAATTCTCATTGTGATTAACTTTTTTGAAATTCAATGAATATGGGTCATTTGTATTTCTGGATTTCTTTCAGGCTTGAAGAATAAAACAGAAACCAAAGAGTCAATCTTAAGTAAGGACATCTCGTGGAAAGAATTACACCATGGCCTGATGACAGAAAGGTCTCCAAGAGGAAGCACCTTGTATCACACATTGGGAAGAGTCTCCAAATGTGATAATTTAGAAAGCAAGCAGGAACAACAAGAAATGGCTGAGGGGAAAAGCCCCTTGAGCTGTAAGAAAGCTTGCACTCAGGAGAGAGGCCAAGCATCTAACAGATTTGAGAAAGGAATTAATGTGAATTTAAAAGTTAACCCAGGACCAACAAGTCGTTCAAGAAAAAGAGGCCGTAAATATGACACATCTGGAAAAAGAAGTAGATACAACTTAGATTTAATTCATCATTCAAGGAGTTACACAAAAAAGAAAACTTTTGAGTGTAATATTTGTGAAAAAATCTTCAAACAGCTCATTCACCTTACTGAACACATGAGAATTCATACTGGAGAGAAACCTTTCAAATGCAAGGAATATGGAAAAACCTTTAGTCAAAGTTCATCCCTTATTCCACATCAGAGAATCCATACTGGTGAGAAACCTTATGAATGTAAGGAATGTGGGAAAACCTTCAGACATCCTTCATCCCTTACTCAACATGTTAGAATTCATACTGGGGAAAAGCCCTATGAATGTGAGATATGTGAGAAAGCCTTTAGCCAGAGCATTGGACTGATCCAACACCTGAGAACTCATGTTAGAGAGAAACCTTTTATATGTAAAGACTGTGGAAAAGCATTTTTCCAGATTAGACATCTTAGGCAGCATGAGATTATTCATACTGGTGTGAAACCCTATATTTGCAACGTATGCAGTAAAACCTTCAGCCATAGCACATACCTCACTCAACACCAGAGAACTCATACTGGAGAAAGACCATATAAATGTAAGGAATGTGGGAAAGCCTTTAGCCAGAGAATACACCTTTCTATCCATCAGAGAGTCCATACTGGAGTCAAACCTTATGAATGCAGTCATTGTGGAAAAGCCTTTAGGCATGATTCATCCTTTGCCAAACATCAGAGAATTCATACTGGAGAAAAACCTTATGATTGTAATGAATGTGGAAAAGCCTTCAGATGTAGTTCATCACTTATTAGACACTGCAAAACACATTTAAGAAATACCTTCAGCAATGATGTGTGAAACATACTCAACATCAAAGACTCTACATTGGAGTCAAAGCTTCTAAATCAGTGGTTCTCAACCCATGCATCGTGACCCCTTTGTAACAAAAAAAATACACCCAGAAGATCAATATTTACATTATGATTCATAACAGAAGCAAAATTATAGTTATGAAGTAGCAACGAAAATAATTTTATGGTTGGGGATCACCACAACATGAAGAACTATATTAAAGGGTCATGGCATTAGGAAGGTTGAGAGCCACTGCTCTAAATCATCAGTTCCTGACTTTTGGATTTCAATAACCAACAATTTAAAAAAATAATTTGGCACAATTATTTTTGTTGCAGTTTTGGCCAGGGCTGGCTTTGAACCCACCACCTCCGGGATATGGAGCTGGTGCCCTACTCCTTGAGCCACAGGTGCCTCGCTGATTTGGCACAATTATTAATTTTGGCATATTAAAAACCAATCACCTGCTATTAGCACTGTTTTAGAAAATAATGGGCATTTTATTATTTTAAGATGTAGGAGAGGCTCAGCACCTGTAGCTCAAGCAACTGAGGCACCAGCCACATACACCAGAATTGGCAGGTTTGAATCCAGCCTGGGCCTGCCAAACAATAATGACAACTACAACCAGAAAAAAAATAGCTGGGCGTTGTGGCGGGTGCCTGTAGTCCCAGCTACTTGGGAGGCTGAGGCAAGAGAATCGCTTAAGCCCAGGAGTTGGAGGTTGCTGTGAGCTGTGATGCCACAGCACTCTACCCAGGGTGACAGCTTGAGGCTCTGTGTCAAGAAAAAAAAAAGATGTAGGAGAGACATATGTAATCATTATGAAGAACATAATGTTAATTATGTTCAATTAAATTAGTTTTAGTTCAGGAAATTCCTGTATTTGTCTTTTCTGATTTCGTTATGGGCCAGTAAAAATTTCATGGCAGGTCAATGATCTGGTGATTGGATTTTGAGAATCATTGTTTCAAATATCCCTTTAATGAATCAGAAAATATACCACAACATTTATATAAACCTATAAAAGCCTATAGCCCTTTATAAGGCTAGAAGAGGTATAAATTGGATTGTTAAGCTGGGCATGGTGGTACATACCTATAGTACTTACTACTCAGGTGGCTGAGACAGGAGAATTGCTTGAGCCAGGAGTTTGAGGCTTGTCTAAGCGACATAGTGTCTAAAAAAAAAAAAAAAAAAAAAAAAGAGCTAGTTGTCTCATTTCTAGAAGAAAATAATGTAATAATGTTAAAGTGAGTTTTCTAGAATTGATAGATAATTTACTATACATGAGATACTTATTTAAATTTTCTGGTTTCCTACAGAACAATAATTGGCAACCTTTTTCTGTGAAGGGCCAGATAGAAAACATGTTAGGTGTTGTGAGCTGGATGGTCTGTCACAAGTACTCTGTTTTAGTACAAAAGCAGTCAGAGACAGTACATAAACTCAGATATCTGAACTTTGGCATTGTTGGTATTTGCCTCTCCTCACAAGATAACAATGCCAGATGCCAGTAGCTGCCTCTTCCCCTAATTTTGACAGCCAAAAATGTCTCCAGAAATTGCCATGTGTATCTTGGAGGGAAAAATTATCCCTGGTTGAGAACGACTGACAAAAAGGAATGGGTGTAATAGTGTTCCAGTAAGTGTCACTTAAAAAATACGTATTGGGGTCAGGTGCAATAATTCATAATCCCAGCACTTTGGGAGGTTTTGAGGGGAGAATCACTTGAGGCCAGGAGTTCTAGAGCAGCCAGGGCAACCTAGTGAGGTCCTGTCTCTTTATATATTTATTTATTCTATTTTATTTTATTTATTTTATTTTTTTGAGACAGTCTCACTATGTCACCCTCAGTAGAGTGCCATGGCATCACAGCTCACAGAAACCTCAAACTCTTGGGTTTGGCTTGGTGCCCATAGCACATGCACCAGGGCTGGTGGGTTCAAGCCCAGCCTGGACAAGCTAAGTAACAATGACAACTGCAACAAGAAAATAGCTGGGCGTTGTGGCAGGCACCTGTAATCCCAGCTACTTGGGAGGCTGAGACAAGAAAATCACTTAAGTCCAAGAGTTAGAGATTGTGGGAGCTGTGACGCCACAGCACTCTACCCTGGGTAACATAGGGAGACTGTCTCAAAAAAAAAAAAAACAACCCTTTTTCCTTCTCTCTCTTTTTGCTCTCCTCCTCTCTTCTCTTCACTCTATCCTCTTTTCTCTCCTCCTTCTCTCCTCCTTTTTCTCTCCTCCTTCTCTCTCTGCTCCTTCTGCAGCCTCCCTCCCCCACCAGTAAAAACCTTTCATACAAGCCTTGGTGGTCTGTGAGATCTCTGCCGGTCGAGTGCCACCCTTTCTTCTGGTGTCAGAAGCAGGATAATTAGGGAACGCTCCCAAGGGTAACTTTTACCCCTTCCGGGGGTTTTAGCTCTTGGGGGCTCTCTATCCTTTTCTGGCACTCCCGGTGCTCACTACCACATTGGCTAGTGTTCATCCACCAAGGCGCTCTAACCAGCGCCCCACACTGGCCTCATCCAGACTTGGTAACTACTCAGCTGGTGCTTCAAACCTACACCCCAGACACAGCTCCCAACCTACAAGAAAAAGAAACTGTTCTTCATGAATGAGCTACACTCTACTCCAGGCCACAAAACCTTCCTGAACACCCCTTCTAAACAGCCATCGCTAAAAGGACAGTCTAAGAGCAAAAAACTTACATCCTCCAAGTGAAAAATATCGTAATTGTTCTGTAGTTGGCCAATTGAAACTACATGCCCCTCCCAGCAGAAAGAAGCTACAGAAGAGAGAACTCAACGTCCCCTAGACCAAGGCCAATCCCCTATTTCTAATATATCAAGAAGGGAGGAATGTTAAGTAATTGCCTCATAAAAGCCCCTTCCCCAGAAAGCCCCTTCCTACCCTAAACAGACCAAGACTAGCTGTCTCACTCTTTTTTTTTTTTTGAGACAGAGCCTCAAGCTGTCGCCCTGGGTAGAGTGCTGTGGCATCACAGCTCACAGCAACCTCTAACTCCTGGGCTCAAGTGATTCTCCTGTCTTTATGCCTCCCAAGTAGCTGGGACTACAAGTGCCCACCACAACACCCGGCTATTTTTTTTTTTTTTTTTTTGGTTGCAGCCATCATTGTTTGGCAGGCGGGGCTGGATTTGAACCCACCAGCTCAGGTGTATGTGGCTGGCATCTTAGCCACTTGAGCCACAGGCGCCAAGCCAGCTGTCTCACTCTTAAAGTTACAGCTCCTTTCCAAGCACAGGAAGTTGCCCTCTAAACACCAGGGAGTGGCCTGCTTATCTCATCTCCCAGTCCCAATTACCCACTGAAAATTTCAAACTTATAGCCAGCCCCTAACGGCTCTTACTGCCAGAGCAGTAACTCCTTATTGGCTGTCCTACCATCTCATCATCATTCTGAGACTTCCCCTAACCGAACCTATCTAAGGGTGCACTTTTCCTTTGACCCTCCCTTTTTCCTTCTCTCTCCTTTTTTGCTCTCCTCCTCTCTCCCTCTCTCTCTCCTTCTCTCTTCTCTTCGCTCTCTCCTCTTTTCTCTCTTCTTTTCTCTCCTCCTTAGTGCTGCTCTGCAGCATCCCTCCCTCACCAATAAAAACCTTTTGTACAAGCAAAAAGAAAAGCAAAACTCTTGGGCTTAAGCGATTCTCTTGCCTCAGCACCCAAGTAGCTGGGACTACAGGCCCTCGACACAATGCCTGGCTATGTTGTTGTGTTGTTGTTGTCATTGTTTGGCAGGCTCAGACTGCTCTGGTGTATGTGGCTGGCACCCTAGCTGCTGAGCTACAGGCTCTGAGCCCTGTCTCTTTAAAAAGTAAAAAAAAAAATAATTATCCAGGTGTGATGGCACACATCTGTATTCCCAGGTACTCAGGTGGCAGGATATCTTGAGCTCAGGTGTTCAAGAGTACAGTGTGGTATAATCGCACCACTGCACTCTAGCCTGGGTGATGGAGCAAGACCCTATGTCATAACAACAAAATGGTGTTGGGTTGCATTTTCTACCCCATCATCCTCCACAGAGTATGTAAAATGATTAGAAATGGCAATAAGCTATCATTTAATGTCAAGTTAGTATGTTTGTCTATCTGCCAGACATTTTACTCTCCTAGAAATTCCTTTAGTATTCAATAATTTTTTAAAATCATGTCTTTAAGGCTCGGTGCCTATAGCTCAACCGGCTAAGGCGCCAGCCACGTACACCTAAGGTGGCGGGTTCGAATCCCCAGCC
>NW_003852539.1:2561024-2572335 GCF_000181295.1 Otolemur garnettii | reverse complement strand
AGGTGCCTAGTCAATACTGCATTCTTATAAACATAGTTGGAAAGAGATCAAATTTCTTATTCACTTATATGGAGATAGAGTCATCATTTCAAATACCTGGACCTTTCAATCATCTCCCACTCAATGCTAGCAGGAGATTAGAGTAACCAACCTTCTCTGGGGAAATTGAATGCCTCTCCCCCCAAAGAAAAGGTACTGACAATTACGAATACCTCAGGGAAAATCAAGGTCAATGATCCAAGCACCCTGTACATAAACAGCCATCTTCTAATCTCCATAAAGAGAAAATGAAGGGAAGAAAATATACACATATATACATACAAGTTTTCAAAATTGAAGAACATGAATCTTGAGATTAAAAGGGTCCTGAATAGGGTGGCGACTGTGGCTCAGTGAGTAGGGTGCTGGCCCCATAACTGAGGGTGACAGGTTTGAACCCAGCCCTGGCCAAACTGCAACAAAAAATAGCTGAGTGTTGAGGTAGGCACTGGTAGTCCCAGCTACTTGCCAGGCTGAGGCAAGAGAATCACCTCCTGAGGCAAGAGCTGGAGGTTGCTGCGAGCTTTGATGCCACTGCACTCTATCAAGAGTGACATAGTGAGACTCTTGTCTCAAAAAAAAAAAAAAGTAAATAAATAAAAATAAAGGAGTCCTATCTGTCCAGCACAGTAAATACCAATAGCTAAAATTTGTCATGTGTTTACCCTGTGCCAGGCACTGTTATTAGTATTTTATTCATGTTAACTCATTTAATTTGTTGTAACTCACATGGCTGAGAAAGATACTTAGACCCCACTTTTTATGCAAATAGAAATATATTGTACCTGTGCAGGGGTCGTTGCCATAGGAAGCAAGTGACCACAAATGACAGATCAAATGGGTCTCTATACTCTATTTCTGCATCACAGCAAGCAAGCAAAGGAACAGAGGCTGAATCATTGCGGTTAGGCAGGGGTGGGGAGGGGTGGGAGAATGTCACGTAGTACAAGCAGGGAGGTGGGAGGTACGTCAAGCCTCTCCTTATCTTCAAGTTTTTCTCAAAGTTCTTCCCCCTCCCTATGCACTCCCTTATCTTCAGACCTCTTCTCAGAATTCTCCTCCCCACCCTTGAGGGGGGCTGGGACTAATGGATTCATAGGAGGTTTCTTTTTCAAGGGTAGGGGGCTTGGTTATCACAAATGCTTTAAACAATCTTCTGAAGTGGGTATTACTATTATTCCCATTTTACGGATGGGAAAACATACAAGTAAGGACATTCAAGTAGTGATGCCATTCAGGTAATCTGCTTCCAAAAAGAACGTAAGGAACACATCAAGGAACAGCATTATGAAGTATTAAGTCCACAGAGTAAAAGAAAATATCCTAAAGGTTTCTGAAGCAAGATGATAGATAGGTTATTCAGTCTATGGGAATAATAAAAGCTTTGGACTTTACACAGCAATAATCAACCAATTCCTTCAAAATTTTAAGAAAAAATGATTTTCAGCCTAACGTTCTATGCTCCATTAACGCCCAATCAAGTGTGAGGGCAAAGTAAACACATTTTGGATATGTCAGATGTCAGATTTTGCCTACTATGCAGTCTTTTTTTTTTTTCTTTTTGAGACAGAGTTTCACTTCGTTGCCCTCTGTAGAGTGCCATGGCATCACAACTCAAGCAACCTCAAACTCTTGGGCTTAAGTGATTCTCTTGCCTCAGCCTCCCAAGTAGCTGGGACTACAGGCGCCTGCCACAATGCCCAGCTATTTTCTTGTTGTAGTTGTGATTATTGTTTAGCAGGCCTGGGCTGGGTTCGAACCCACTGGCCTGGGTGTATGTGGCTGGCGCTGTAACCACTGTGCTACAGGTGCCAAGCCTATGCAGTCTTTTGTTTTGCAGTTTTTGGTCAGGGCTGGGTTTGAACTCACCACCTTCAGCATATGGGGCTGGCACCCTACTCCTTTGAGCCATAGGTACCGCCCACCTTTTTTTTTTTTTTTTTCAGTTTTTGGCTGAGGCCAGGTTTGAACCTGCCACCTCCAGTATATGGGGCCGGTGCTCTACTCCTTTGCGCCACAGGTGTCGCCCCTTATGCAGTCTTTCTTAAGGAGGTACAGAACGTGCTCCATCAAACAGGGGAGGAAAAAAAAAAAAAAAAGAGGCAAATGATGTAGGTAACACGTGGCTCCAGGCGGAAGAGAGACTCAACTTCTATATTCATAAAGTGGGATAATTTTTTAAAAATTAAATCATAGCTGTGTACATTAATGCAATCATGGGGTACAATGTGCTGGTTTTATATACAATTTGAAATATTTTCATCAAACTGGTTAACATAGCCTTCACAGCAAAAGTGGCATAATTAATACCTACATTCTGGGATTCATATAGGAAAATTTTCTTTGGCTATGCATTCATCTTAAATTTTCTTTCTGTTTCTCTGTGTGTCATTCCACTATTATGTTTTTGTATTTAACTCATCGCTCCATATAGAATTTATTTTGGTTAATGATATTATAACTGACAAGGTTATTTCCTATATTTTGATTTTGTGCCCTTACATCCAATGCAATTGAAGACCTAAACATTTCTGCTTTCAAATTTTCTGGTCAACTATCCAAATATCCCTCATTGTATGTCATCCCTTCTCAATTGATACCATATGCAAAACACACTCTGCATCTACACACATGATCTTATTTGGAACTACTTCATCCTTATGAAGTGGGTACTATTATTTCACACATTTGTAAATGAAGACACTGAAGATCTAAGATGATAATTGATATGCCCAAGATTGCACAGCTAAGCAATCAAAGAGCTGTATGGGAACTGTGGTCTCATACACTGGTATAGTGAGATTGGAAGCTGGGCTATGTGTGACCTTCATCTGTGTCTTTACATTCTCCAATGTTTTGTTGTTTTTCCAAATAGAGTCTCATTTGTGGCCTTTATGTAATAGATTTCAGAACATAGGTTCCTCTATTTACCTTTACTTTTCTAAAAGTTTCTCAACTGTATCTCTTATAGACTGAATGTCTGTGTCCACCTCTATTTATGTGCTAAAGCCTTAACCCCTAATAAAATGGTATTTGGAGATGCAGCCTTTGAAGGAGGTAATTAAGGTTAGGTAAGATCATAAAGAGTAGGCCCTCAAGATGGGATCAGTGTCCTTCTCAGAGGAGACACGGGACACCTTGCTCCTTCTCTCTCCCTTCATCTTCACCCTGCTACCCCCCAGGTCCTATGGGGGCACAAAGAAGAGGTCATGTGAATGCACAGCAAGATGGTGTCTGTCTACAACCCAAGGGAAGAGGCTTCAGAGTGAAACTCATTTTTCAGCACCTTGATCTTGAACTTCCCAGCCTTGAGCACTATGAGAAATTTCTGTGATTTAAGCCATTCCGTCTATGGTATTTTGTTATGGCACCCTAAGGAGAATAATGCAATATCATGCCTATTTAAATTTCTGGACAAACTTTAGGATTCCACACTATTTCTCCCAACCCCATTGACTGATTTGTTGTCTTTCTCTCTCCCCTTCCCTCCCCATACATCTCTCTCATTTAAATTTTCTAAAAATATTAAAAGTACAATATTATTCATGGGTATTGGTTAAGTGTGGGGAACAAAATCTGGAAAATTCACACAATAGTATATAATTGAGATAATTTCCTAGTATCCTTTATTATAGGGATAAAATATTAGATTACTTTTGTTATTTTGAGTCCTCTTGCTTGTATGTGCCTTTACATAATTGAGATCCTGGTTTAGATACTTTTGGAATTGGAATTGTTTTTCATTCAATATAATTGTGCTCGTATCTTAAGTATTCATAGCAGAGTGGCAAAGAGTTTGAGCTCAGGAATTATAAAAACCTATGTTAAAAAAAACACCCCCCCCCCAAAAAAAAACCTATGTTCAAAGAAGGCTGGGCATAGTGGCTCACACCTGTAAACCTAGCACTCTGGGAGGCTGAGGTGGGTGGATTGCTTGAGCTTAAGAGTTCAGAGACCAGCCTGAGCAAGAGAGAGACTTGATCTCTAAAAATAGCTGCACATTGAGGTGTGAACCTGTAATCCCAGCTACTGGGGAGAATGAGGCAAGGGGGTTGCTTGAGACCTACAGTTTGAGGTTGCTACGAGCTGTGACACCACAGCACTCTATTCGGGGTGACAAAGAGACTGTCTCAACAAATAAACAAACAAAAACCTATGTTCTTTCTTTCCCTGGCTTGGTGATCGTAGTCAAATTGCTTATTTTTTCTTTCTTTTTTTTTTTTAATTAAATAATAGCTGTGTACATTAATGCAATCATGTGGTACAATGTGCTAGTTTTACACACAATCTGAAATCCTTTCATCAAACTGGTCAATATAGCCTTCACAGCATTTTCTTAGTTATTGTGTTAAGACATTTATATTCTACACCTAGTAAACGTCACATGTACCTTGTAAGATGCACCGTAGGTGTGGTCCCACCAATTACTCTCCCTCCACTCATCCTCCCCCCTCCCTCTCCCCTTCTTCTTGGGCTATAATTGGGTTATAGCTTTCATCAGAAAGCTATAAATTGGTTTCATAGTAAGACTGAGTACATTGGATACTTTTTCTTCCATTCTTGAGATACTTTGCTAAGAAGAATATGTTCCAGCTCCATCCATGTAAACATGTAAGAGGTAAGGTCTCCATCTTTAAGGCTGAATAATATTCCATGGTGTACATATACCACAATTTATTGATCCATTCATGGGTCAATGGACACTTGGGCTTTTTTCATAACATAGCAATTATGAATTGGGCTGCAATAAACATTCTGATACATATATCTTTGTTATAATGTGATTTTTGGCCTTTTGGATATATACCTAGTAGAGGAATTGTAGGCTCAAATGGCAGGTCTATTTTTAGATCTCTACGTGTTCGCCAAACATCTTTCCAAAAGGAATGTATTAGTTTGCATTCCCACCAGCAATGTAAACATGTTCCCTTTTTTCCACATCCACACCAACATCTATGGTTTGGGGATTTTGTGGTGTGGGCTAATCTTATTGGAGTTACATGATATCTCAAAGTAGTTCTGATATGCATTTCTCTGATGATTAAGGACGATGAGCATTTTTTCATGTGTCTGTAGGCTGTGTGCCTGTCTTCTTCAGAGAAGTTTCTCTTCAAGTCCCTTGCCCACCCTGAGATGGGATCACTTGTTCTTTTCTTGCTAATATGTTTGAGTTTTGTGTGGATTCTGGTTATTAAACCTTTATCAGAGACAATCTGCAAATATCTTCTCCCGTTCTGAGGGCTGTCTGCTTGCTTTACTTACTGTGTTCTTGGTTGTCCAGAGCTTTTTAGTTTGATCAGGTCCCAGTAGTATATTTTTGATGTTGCTTCAATTACCCAGGGGATCCTCCTCATAAATTATTTGCCCAGGCTAATTTCTTCAAGAGTTTCCCCTCTGCTTTCTTCTAGTATTTTATAGTTTCATTTCTTAAGTTTAAATCTTTAATCCAGTGAGAGTCTATCTTAGTTGATGGTGAAAAATGTGGGTCCAGTTTCAGTCTTCTACAGGTTGCCAGCCAGTTCGCCCAGCACCATTTGTTAAATAGGGAATCTTTTCCCCACTGAACCTTTTTAATTGGCTTGTCAAAGATCAAATAATGATAAGTAGTTGGATTCATCTCTTGAGTCTGTTCCACACATCTACCTCTCTGTTTTTGTGCCAGTATCATGCTGTTTTAATCACTATCGATTTATAGTGTGGTCTGAGGTCTGGTAGTGTAATTCCTCCTGCTTTGTTTTTATGCCTGAGTACTGTCTTGGCTATTCGAGGTTTGTTCTGATTCCATATAAAATGAAGTATTACATTTTCAAGATCTTTAAAGTATGACAGTGGAGCTTTAATAGGGATTGCATTAAAATTGTATATTGCTTTGGGTAGTATGGACATTTTAACAATGTTGATTCTTTCCAGCTATGAGCTTGGTATGTTTTTCCATTTGTTAACATCGTCAGCTATTTCTTTTCTTAGAGTTTCACAGTTCTCTTTATAGAGATCTTCCATGTCCTTTGTTAGGTAAACTCCCAAATATTTTTCATCTTCTTTGGCACTAATGTGAATGGCATAGAGTCCTACAGATTTATGAGTGTTGATTTTGTAACCTGAGATACTGCTGTATTCCTTGATCACTTCTAAGAGTTTTGTAGTAGAATCCCTGGTGTTTTCCAGATACACAATCATATCATCTGTGAAGAATGAAAGTTTGATCTCTTCTGACCCTATATGGATACTCCTGATTGCCTTATCTTGCCTAATTGCGATGGTGAAGACTTTCATTGCAATGTTAAAAAGCAATGGGGACAATGGGCAACCTTGCCTGGTTCCTGATCTGAGTGGAAATGATTTCAGTTTAACTCAATTCAATACTGGCTGTGGGTTTGCTGTAGATGACCTCTATCAGTTTAAGAAATGTCCCTTCTATACCAATTTTCTTAAGGGTTCTGATCATGAACGGATGCTGGATATTATCAAAATCTTTTTCTGCATCAATTGAGAGAATCATATGGTCTTTGTTTCTAATTTGTTTATGTGATGAATTATATTTATAGATGTAAGAATATTGAACCAGCCTTGAGACCCTGGCATAGAACCCACTTGGTCATGGTGTATGATTTGTTTGCTTAATTTTTCTTAGTCTTATTTTTCCATCTGCAATGAGGCATTTGTAATAAGCATTACTACAGGTTTGTTATGCCAGGCATACATAACCACTCAAACATAACAACTATTACTATTGCATTTTGTGGGGGGGGGGTTTACTTATAAAAACGTAAATGTCCACTTATGAAAATATAGAGATATATAAAGTTTGGGGAAAATCCCAGGACCATACAGATAAACCACCCCCAAACTGAGAGAGAGGTGAGAGACCAAAGAATGATTGAGACAAGTCCAGTTGGTGAGTTAGATGAGTTTAAAAGAGGTTAATTACTAGGGTGCTTGTTTCTGGATGACACAGGAATTTTTTTTTTTTTTTTTTGAGACAGAGTCTTACTTGGTCCCCCCACCCCCAGTAGAGTGCCACGGAGTCATAGCCCAGATTCTTGGGCTCAAGCGATTCTCTTGCCTCAGCCTCTCAAGTAGCTGGGACTAAAGCGCCCACCACAATGCCTGCCTATTTTTAGAGATGTCATCTCTGGCTCAGGCTGATCTCACACCTGTGAGCCGCCCAGAGTGCTGGGATTATAGGCGTGAGCCATGGCGCCTGGCTGGTGGCACAGGAATTTCTCCACAGGAGCTTCTTGTGTGCAAAATCCACCTCTGCCAGTGGTGTGTTTTAAATCCCTTCCTAGTAATGCTGAGCTTTTACATTGTATCATTGTTCATTCACAGTGAAACAAATCACACAGGCACTATGGTCCTCATACAACCCATGTTATGTTAATGATGTTATAATCCTCCACTAGGTTGGAGTTTTATTACAATTAGCTAAAGGGCACTAGGGGACAGATAAAGCAGTTTCTAAGCCAGTCAGGGCTGGTTTGTGCTGGGCACTTTAGTTCATACCAGACTCAGTGGTTATCTTGGTTCTTGTTTAGTCTACTTTGTAACAATTTTGCTGAGCACCCCAGGATAGCACAGTTTCTTGTTATGTAGTGGGGAACCTGAATTTTCCACTCAATAAAGAAAATATTCATGGCAGAACATAGGTAGTACCAATGTTGAAATTTTGATGCAAAAAGATGAACACTGTATAATTCCACTTATACGAGGTGTCTTAGGTAGTTGAATTCATGGAAACAGAATGTAACTTTGTGGCTGAGGGGAGAGGAAAAAAGAGAATTGTTTAATGGGTATAGGGATTCATATTTGCTAAATGAAATTCTGGATATCCATGTCACAACAATGTAAATATACTTAACACTATGGAACTGTGTGATTAAAAATGATTATTATGCTATCAGTGTTTTTATCACAATAAAAAATTGTAGATATATTTATTTCCAGAAGACACATTCTATTACCCAGTTTTGAAAATATATTTAAATAAATAAATAAATAAATAAATATATATATATATATTTTTTTTTTTTGAGACAGTCTCAAGCTGTCACCCTGGGCAGAGTGCCGTAGTGTCACAGCTCACAGCAACCTCAAACTCTTGGACTTAAGTGATTCTCTTGCCTCAGCCTAAGTAGCTGGGACTACAGGCGTCCACCACAACGTCTGGCTATTTTTTGGTTGTACTTGTCATTGTTGTTTGGCAGGCCTGGGCTGGATTTGAACCTACCAACTCCGGTGTATGTGGCTGGCACTCTAGCCACTGAGCTCCAGGTGCCGAGCCTACATTCTCATTTTCTACCCAGCTTTTAGTCATACTCTTGCAAGGCTGAATATGTATGTTGCTAAACATTTGTATTTCCAGCCACAAAATCTCTCTTCACGTGAAAGGTTTTTTGGGGGAGGGGGCCAGGTACCATGGCTCACGTTTGTAACCCCAGCACTCTGGGAAGTGGAGGGGGCAGATTGCCTAAGCTCATGAGTTGGAGACCAGTCTGAGCTAGAGCAAGACCCCACCTCTAAAAATAGCTGGGACATGGGCGGCACCTGTGGCACAGTGGGTAGGGTGCTAGCCCCATATGCCTAGGGTGACAGGTTCGAACCTGGCCCCGGTCAGCTAAAACAGCAGTGGCAACTGCAACGAAAATAGCCAGGCATTGTGGCAGGTGCCTGTCGTCCCAGCAACTCAGGAGGCTGAGGCAAGAGAATCACCCTAGTCCAAAGGTGGAGGTTGCTGTGAGCTGTGACACCATAGCATTCTAGCGAGGATGACAAAGTGAGACTGTCTCTGATTCTGTGTCTTAAAAAAAAAAATAGCCAGGCCATTGTGGCAAGCACCTGTAATCCCCCAGCTACTGGGGAAGCTGAGGAAGAGAATTACTTGAGCCCAGGAGTCTGAGGTTGCTTTGAGCTATGAGGCCACAGAACTCTACCTAGGGCAACAAAGTAAGACTCTGTCTCAAAAAATAAATAAATAAATAAACTACTTCCCTCAGGGTTGCTCTCTGCTTTACAGAATTCCCTCTAAATAACAGGCAGAGGCAGCTTTATGCTTTGTAGAGAGCCCTTCAGTTATGACTTCCAACTAAAAACATATTTTTTAGTTATCTAAATTAGAATACTAACTCGATTTACCCCTTTCCTGATCTATATACTATTGTTTTTGAGTGTTTTAATTCTTTTTTTTTTTTGAGACAGAGTCTCACAATGCCACCCCCAGTGGAGTGCCGTGGCATCACAACTCACAGCAACCTCAAACTTTTGAGCTTAAGCAATTCTCTTGCCTCAGCCTCCCAAGAAGCTGGGACTACAAGTGTCTGCCACAACGCTGAGCCATTTTTTTTGTTGCACTTGTCATTGTTGTTTTAGCTGGCCCAGGCCAGGGTCAAACCTGCCAGCATTGGTGTATGTGGCTGGCGCCCCACCCCCTGAGCTACGGGTGCCATCCTGCGGCCACTTTTAAGATTTTTCTATTTACCTTTAGTGTTTTGTAGTTTCACTCTGATATGTCTAGGTGTAAATTTCTTTTATTCATCCTGCTAGCAGTAGTTCTCAACCATCCTAATGCTGCCACCCTTTAATACAGTTCCTGTTGGTCGCAACCCACAGGTTGAGAACTGCTGTCTAGAGAGTTATTTGGCTTCCTGTATCTGTGATCTGGTTGCTTGCATGGGTTGCTTTCATTTTACTGAAAAAATATTCAGCCATTATATCTGCCCTAGCTTCTCTCTTCTTAAATTTATATTAGATCGTCTCCTTGTATTCCGTTTCTTAGCTTCTGTTCTGTATATTCCATCTTTTTGTTTCCTAATACTGTTATAGGAAAATGGCAAATTAGGCTCGGTGCCTATAGCTCAACTGGCTAAGGCGCCAGCCACGTACACCTAAGGTGATGGGTTGGAATCCCCAGCCCGGACCCGCCAAAACAACAATGACGGCTGCAACCAAAAAATAGCTGGGTGTTGTGGCGGGCGCCTGTGGTCCCAGCTACTTGGGAGGTGGAGGCAGGAGACTTGCTTGAGCCCAGGAGTTGGAGGTTGCTATGAGCTGTAATGCCACGGCACTCTACCCAGGGGGACAGCTTGAGGCTCTGTCTCAAAAAAAAAAAAAAAAAAAAAAAAAAAAAAGAAAATGGCAAATTAAAACAGACACACCAACAATATAGAGGAAGAGACCTTTAATTACTAGCAAGAACTCAGGTGTCTCAAGGTATAAAATGCTGAGCTCTGGGGAACAATTTTTTCCAAACTCTTTTATACCATTTTTTTTTTTTTTTACTTCAGTTCAATATCAGCTACATAGTTATGGCTACAGATGTTAGAAACCAGGATATTGTTATTAGTTACAGAGTCTTTTTTCTTTTGTTTTTCAAGGTTATTTAAGCTCAGTGTAAAGTTTGTTCTTATCTTTAGAGGAGTTCTGCAGCTGCCTGCTGCTTTCGAGAGAGGATACCTGGAAAAAGTAAGGTCTAAGAAAACAGAGGTCTTCTCAAGGAGACCTCAAGGATACACTTGCCAGGCCCTCACCATGGTGACTTAGCTCTTAGGAACTGTAGAAACTTAACTTCCTCGACCTGGAAACTAATGCTTGCTTCTGTTTCTGTAAAAGCAGGAGTCAGATTCTCCAGCTTCATTCAAATTGACCAATGAGAAAGGTACTCGTGGGCTGGAAATTTTTGACTGGAGATAAAAAGAAGACTGAGCCAGTCAGGGAGCATGACCATTTTGAGTTCTTCTGAGTTGTCACTCTGCTGGCTGAAATAAAGCCCTTCCTCTTTTAAATACAGTGTTTGGGTGCTCATTCTCTCCGTCGGGCCTGGTCCTCCTGCAACACTTTCTCAGGACCACTAAGAAGTATAAGATTTATTCCTCCTTTCTCAATACTTTATTCTAGATCATTTCTTTTGACCTACCTTCCTTTTTGTTGATTCTCTATTTAGCAATGTCTAATCTGCCCAGGTATTAATTTGGGTTTTTTTTTGTTTTTGAGACAGGGTCTCACTCTGTCACTCTGGGTAGAATGCCATGGTGTCATAGCACATAGCAACCTCAAACTCCTGGGTTTGCGTGATTTTCCTGCCTCAGCTTCCAAAGTAGCTGGGACTACAGGTGCCCACCACAGGTCTGGCTAGTTCATTCTTTCTTTCGTTCTTTCTTTCTTTTCTTCCTTCCTTCCTTCCTTTCCTTTCCTTCCTTCCTTCCCTCCTTCCTTCCCTTCCTTTCCTTCCTTCCTTCCCTCCTTCCTTCCCTTCCTTTCCTTCCTTCCTTCCCTCCTT
>NW_003852539.1:2553081-2561004 GCF_000181295.1 Otolemur garnettii | reverse complement strand
TTCCTTCCCTCCTTCCTTCCCTTCCTTTCCTTCCTTCCTTCCCTCCTTCCTTCCCTTCCTTTCCTTCCTTCCTTCCCTCCTTCCTTCCCTTCCTTCCTTCCCTCCTTCCCTTCCCTTCCTTCCCTTCCTTCCTTCCTTCCTTTCTTTCTTTCTTTCCTTCCTTCTTTCTTTCTTCCCTTTTCCCTTATCTCTCTCTCTCTCTTTCTTTCTTTCTCTCTCTCTCTCTTTTTTTTTTTGTAGAGCCAGGGTCTTGCTCTTTCTCAGGCTGATCTTTAACTCCTGAGCTCAAGTGATCCACCCACCTTGACCTCCCAGAGTGCTATGATTATAGGATTGAGACAATTGTGTCCAGCTGAGTTTTTAATTCTGTTGTTGTATTTTTCACACACAAGATAGAATTCTATTTACTTCTTTTTTACATCTACTCTATCACTTTTGAGTCTTTTGGGGAGGGGGCTGGTTTTTATTATTTTTAGAAACAGGGTCTCACTCTGTTGCCTAGGATAGAGTGCAGTGGCATCATGATAGTTTCCTGGGTTCAAACAATCCTCCCATCTTGACCTCCCAAAGTGCTAGAATTACAGGGTTGAGCCACAAGACCTGGTCTCTATCACTTTTTATAGTTTCCAGGAACCTTCCAAAATTGCCCAAGTATCTTTTATTTCTATAAAAAAAATATTATTTTATAGTTTTCATCTGATAATTCCAAAGGCAGATGTCTCTGCAGGCCTATTTCTCTTGTGTCCCTGCTCACTCTAGCTAAAAGAGTCTAGTATCCCCATTTACCTCTTTAATTATGTACTTAACATTGCCTGTGAAAACTTATGTGTCAGAAATATTTGGGGCCAGGCAGCGCCTGTGGCTCAGTGGGTAGGGCGTGGGCCCCATATACCGAGAGTGGTGGGTTTGAACCCAGCCCCAGTCAAACTGCAACAAAAAAAATAGCTGGGCATTGTGGCGAGCGCCTGTAGTCCCAGCTACTTGGGAGGCTGAGGCAGGAGAAGAGCCTAGGCCAGTGGTTCTCAACCTTCCTAATGCCGCAGCCCTTTAATACAGTTCCTGTGGGTTCTGACCCACAGGTTGAGAACCACTGGCTAAGTCCAAGAGTTGGAGGTTGCTGTGATGCCACTGCACTCTGAGAGCCATAAAGTGAGACTCTGTCTCTAAAAAGAAAGAAAGAAAGAAAGATTTAGGGCCTACAGTTATAGAGTTTTTTTCCAAAGTGGATTTTTGCCAGGTATCTGGTAGCACCATAGACGATCTTAAGCCAAGATCATGGCTTGAGATTGGCAATTTGATCCCAGCCTATAAATTCCTCTAAAGTAGTTGCATTTCTAAGTCAGAACCCTCTGGTTCTGAGGGTGTAGTCCAGGGGTCCTCAAACTTTTAAAACAGGGGGTCAGTTCACTGTCCCTCAGACCATTGGAGGGCTGGACTGCAGACCCCGGGAAAAGTTGGCTGCAAAGCAGGACAGGCAGCAGCGGCAAAAACACTAGGCGGGCTGGATAAATGTCCTAGGTGGGCTGCATGTGGCCTGCAAGCCGTAGTTTGAGAACGCCTGGACTGTAGTCTTTGCCATCCTAGTCATTACAAGGAGGGTCTTCTATTTCACTCCTTACTTACTGTTTTATTTACTTTCCTTTATTTATTTATTTATTTATTTAGAGACAGAGTTTTACTTTGTTGCCCTCGGTAGACTGCTGTGGTATCACAGCTCACAGCAACCTCAAACTCTTGGGCTCAAGCAATCCTCTTGCCTCAGCCTCCCAAGTAGCTGGGACTACAGGTACCCACCATAACACTCAGCTATTTTAGAGACAAGGGTCTTACTCTTGCTCAGGCTGGTTGTGAGCTCAAGCAATCCACCCACTTTGGCCTTCCAGAGTTCTAGGATTACAGGTGTGAGCACCACCCAGGCCTTGTTTTATATATTTTCTTCTTCTTTGAAATTAGAAACAAGGTTATCTCCCCACTACCCCAGCTAGGTAAATACCCTCAGGGCAAAAGTGGCTTCTAAATTGGATGACTTCCCTGGATCTTGGCTTTTCAGCTTTCCCTCTGATAATTCCCTACTATTTTTCCATCTCTTAGATACTTTGTTACGAGCTCAATTTATTCCTCCCGAAATTTATTATGTTGAATCCCTAACTCCTAGCACCTCACACTGTGACATCCTCCAATCCCCCCTCCCCTGCCTCCTGCCCCCCATACAAAGTCAGCTATCTGCAAGCGGAGGAAATAGGCCTTAGGAGGAACCAAACCTGCCCACACTTTATACTGGATTTCTAGCTGTGGAACTTCGAGAAAAGAAATTTCTGTTGTTTAGGCCACCCAGCCTGTGATTTTTTTTTTTAATGGCAGCCCTAGCAAACTAATACATACTGTTAGGCCTACTGGGCCTAGGCTAAGACAGAAAGGTGTCAGGCCTAGGCTATAATGGAGAAGTACCAGTTAACTACCCTGGCAAATTTCCGGACTGCAAGCTTTCAAAAAAAAGAAATGAAATACGTCTAATTCACCTCCAAGATATATGAGAAAGTACTAATTGATTTCTTGCTTCGAGTTCACTCCCAGTTTTTTGCTTGGCTAACTCCCTGGGAGAAGAACCAGGCGGCAACAACTGTCCACGAGCTAACCTTTAAACAATACCAAGTGGGGAAAATACTGAGACTAAGATGGGGAAAGTACTGAAAGTAAGATGTGTTGGGGGAAAATATTAAAACAAAGATATATGAGGTATGGCTGGCTAACCACAAAATTCTGCTCCTGTACAATGCTTGCTTGCTACCTACCTGGACGCACCTGGACAGCCTGCATGCCTACTAGGATGCAGACCAAGCCTTAAAAACTTGACCCCTTCAACGGTTCTCAACCTGTGGGTCTCGACCCTTTGTAACAATGAAAATACATCCTGCATATCAGATATTTACATTATGATTCATAATAGTAGCAAAATTACAGTTATGAAGTAGCAACAAAAATAATTTTATGGCTGGGGGTCACTACAACAGGAGGACCTGTATTAAAGTGTTGCAGCATTAGGAAGGTTGAGAACCACTGCTTGAAGCACTTGGGGCTGCTCTCAAAAACCCGACGTTGGGACACTGAGGCGGTCTTGTTTCTTCCATAAAAAGGGCGTTGTGGCCGGTGCCTGTAGTCCCAGCCACTGGGGAGGCTGAGGCAAGAGAATCGTATAAGCCCAGGAGCTGGAGGTTGCTATAAGCTGTGACACCACTGCACTCTACCCAGGGCAACAAAGTGAAACTCTTGTCTCTTAAAAAAAAAAAAAAAAGAATCCTCTTTAAATTTAACTTGTTTGGCAGTGTGGTCTTTGGGGAACTCCTCCGCACACTACCTTTAAGAAAATCAAAAGTATATATTCCAGACTTTGATACAAATATTCTGGCCTACCAAGGTAATTCCAGTCATCCTCTTTGCCCCCCTTTCCCCCATCCTGCTTCCTTTTTCTTCATAATCCGTACTGTTGCCTAGGGTATCATCTTTTTCTCTATTTATTACTATCAATTAATTTCACCCTCAATGAGAAAAGCAGGAACTTCATTTTGTTTACTGCTGTACTCTGTCTCCGAGCCTATAAGAATGTGTGGTAGATCTTACAGTCTCTAAAGATAATTGAACGAATGAGTGAATGACAGAGAAGGGGCTTCCTCACAGGTCAGCCTCGAAGCCGCTCCATCACCGCTGCTGGGAAACGTGTGACGGTCCCGCTTTGCAGCACGGGGTATGCGCGCGCCCGAGGATGCTCCCGACTTCCGGCTTCCGGTTGGCGGGCGCGCGGGGCTTGCCCAGAGTGGGCGTGTCCAGCCGCCGGCTCCGGCGGCTGGACGTGAGGAGCCCTGGGGGCGACGCGCCGGCGCGCAGCCAGCCCGGGGCTCGACCCAAGGACAGCCAGTGCTGGAGGAGGGTCCCCGGCGGTGCGGGCGACCCCAGAGGGAACGTCTGAAGGACAGAGGGAGCGCGAGACTCCTGGCCGCGGCCTAAGAGGCCGGAGGCCGGATGGGCTTGGCCCCTGTCGCCAGTCCCCGGCTTTAAAGCAACCGCCAGCGAGGTGCCTCCTCCCCTGGATCTGCGAGAAACCAGTTCAGGGCACCCCTCCCATTCTGACCCCAAAGCGCCGCTCCGAGGTTGCGGCTGGGAAAGCCCACCCACACTAGGCGGGCCCTTGGTGGGAATTTGGAAAAGACCCTCGTCCAGTCCGGAGGCCGAGGGTCCTCTGGGCTTCCGAAAGAAGACTACCTAAACGCTGCATGAATTTTGGAGAATGCGTTGAGTGAAAGGCAGCCTGTCTATAAAAGGCTGGGATAGAGCAAAATCTGTTACCACTCTGTCCATTTCTGCAGCTGAAAACCCCAAAACAAGCGCGCTCACGCCCGCATCTGTGGTCCTACCTATGTCCACGGCCGATCTGGTGAGTGTGTCCGCCATCTGTAAGTCCGAGGGTGGCATGTCTGGGAGCACTGCGAGGATGGGGCATCTTTAAGTTGAAGCTTCTTAGCCATTAACTGTTTAAGATGTAAAAGTTTCTGCACTTCAGTAACAAGACGTTTTGTATATTGAGAGGCAGGATATTTTCCACTAGCTCCAATCTGTAGGACATACGCAGCTCCTTTCTCTGCAACAGTTACAGAAAACAAAAACACAACACCTCTTGTAAGTCACACACCTATCTCTTCCCTACAAACTTCAGAAAGTTGGACTAGCTTCCTTCCACGGAGCTAAGACTTCTTGGGGCAGCAGAGACCCTGGGTCTAGTCACGGCAGATGCCAGGGACTGGTAGAGATGATGGATCTGGGTTGTTTCCAAATTTGCCTGGTACATTTCTGCAGTAATCTTCATTATGCTTGAGGTATTATATTTCCTCCACGTGAAGACCCCTCTCCACTTTTAACATTTCTGAAACCTGGATGCAGTGAGGTTAAAAGGGACTTGCCAGCTGCTGGGCGTCTGCGTGGGTGGTGATGTGTCTGTGCTGCTTGCTCATGCCAGAACGCAACTATGTAATCGATTATTTTATCAGCAGAGATACTTGAACTTTAAAATCAGATCTCTAATTTTTTCAAAAAGTAACTTTAAAAGGTGATACTGTAATAAGATGATAAAAGGCTTGTAACAACGTTTATTAAGGATTTGCTGTATGCCTACTATTGTCTCAATCAACATTACAACAATATGAAGTACAATTATTATCCTCGTTTTATAGATGAAGAAGCTGAAGCTTAGAGAGTTGAATTGCCTTCCGGCTTTTAATGCAAGTGTCAGGGCTCTGACCCAGGCTAATTTCAAAGCCTACCCTTTTTACCTCCCTCCTCTGAATCCAGGAAAGATGCCTGCGACTGACAAGGAGGGAAGTCAAGGCAGGATCAATGCATGTTTGTACAGCTTTGGGGTGTTTGTGGATCTTTGGCTATTTGTGTATGTATGTGTGAACTGGGAGATAGAGCTACATCCAAGAACATTGATTATTTATTATTTCTGCACTGACAATCTTTGTTTTGGATCTTTTGCAGTTTTAAATATATTTCTGCAGGTTCTGGAGTTGTGGTGTATGACAAGTGCTTGTACATCCCTCTTCTCTTTTTTGCTCCCCTGAAAGAGTTTTGAGGCAGTACTCAAACCTACTCAGCTGGCTGTCTCTCAAAGGAAGCAGTGCTTAATTTAGGAAGGGAGTCTGTTTTGCAAAGTTGTTAAAGTTACACCAGCCTCCAGGAGTGCCCAGATCCTGGTAGTGCAGGGACTCAAGCTCCAATCTCAAGGACATACACAGCTCTTTTCCTGAGGAGCCCAAATCTTGGGAACAGGTCACTGTGATCTGAAGAAGACCACATAACCGTGAAGTCTCTCATCAGAGGTTCTGGAAATTTCCTCACCAGAAGTGGACAAGCTCAGTCAAGAGGGCATCCTCATGCCACAGCAGCTCCTGATCACCCTGCCCACCAAGGCCAACACCTGGGTGAAGTTGCACCATCCGAAAAAGGCCAAGGAGGGGGCGCCCCGGTGGGAAGATGTGACCAAAATGTTTGAAGGAGAAAGTAAGAATGGACTGATGGCGGAGGAAGGGGGATGTATGTAAAAAGATAGGTATACATTTTATTGAGGTGATCTCTTGCAGAGAAAACTGGGAGAAAGAAGATCTTTGGGGTTCATTCTTATAGCTTTTTAGGAGGGGAGAAAGAGATGAGGGAAAATCCTAGGCTCCATGTGACAGGTTCTCTATGCTGCTCCTATCTCCTGTTTTCAAAAATAACATGTGGCAAGGAGAAAACGCAAGGTGTTCTCACTAGTGGCTCCTAAGATTGTGATTCACAGATGGGGGTCAAGGTTTGTGCCCCCTTAAATCCTCTTAAGTTCTGGTCATTTTAGCCTCAAAACAATAATTTTCATGAGTATCAGGGTTTTTTTTTTTTTTTTTTGGAGCCAGAATCTCAAGCTGTTGCCCTGGGTAGAGTGCTCGTAGCTCACAGCAACCTCCAACTCGGCTCAAGTATCCTCTTGCCTCAGTTTTTCTATTTTTTGTAGAGATTGGGTCTTTCTTTTGCTCTGGCTGGTTTTGAACTTGTGAGCTCAAGCAGTCTACCCACCTTAGTCGCCCAGAGTTCTAGGGTTACAGGTGTGAGCCACTGCTCCCGGCCTTGAGTATCAGTTTTTCATTACATCTGCTGAGCAGAAGTGACAGGCCTGATACCTCTCTTTCCTGAACTATGAGGGTTCCAGGAGAAATATGCTCAAAATGACACCTTATTTAGTGGTCTGCTCAGGAGTAAATAGGACAGAGGAATTCACATGTCTTATGTGGTATATTTGTGCATACTTCTAACACTTTAAACTCTGCCAGTGTTTATTGTGTTTAGCTGTAAAGATGGAAAATGAATTATTCTCTCTAGTGCAGATTATTAATTGATGGAAATAGACACACACCCCAATCAAAACAATAGAAAGTAGGCTGAGGAAAGTTCTTTTGGGCTCAGTGGTTAGGGCACTGGCCACATGCACCCAGGGCTGGTGGGTTCAAACCTGGCCAGGGCCTGCTAAACAATGACAACAATAACAAAAAAAATAGCCAGGGCGCCAGTAGTCCCAGCTATTGGGAGGGCGAAGCAAGAGAATCGCTTAAGCCCGAGAGTTTGAGGTTGCTGTGAGCTGTAATGACACGGCACTGTACCGAAGGTGACATAGACTCTGTCTCAAAAAAATAAAAAGTTCTTTTGGAATACAATGGACAACAGACTTTCTTCTGATCGTGTGTATTTGAGAAACTTTCACAAAATAGATACCATTGCATTGAGCCTTGAAGAATGTCTTATGTTTTTTTGTAGATTTGGAGAAAGAATACAAAAATGAATGCCTTGAAGAGTAGCTCAGAAATTGAGATAGCCTCAAGCTGTCACCCTGGTTAGAGTGCCATAGCGTCACAGTTCACAGCAACCTCCAACTCTTGGGTTTAAGCAGTTCAGACTTGCCTCAGCCTCCCAAGTAGCTGGGACTACAGGCACAATACCTGGCCTTTTTTTTTGGTTGTAGTTGTCATTGTTTGGTAGGCCTGGCCTGGATTCGAACCCACCAGGTCTATTGTATGTGGCTGGTACCTTAGCCTCTTGAGCTACAGGCACCAAGCTGGAATATTTAACCTAACAGGGTGAGGAAGGTGGTGGGGGATGTGTCCCATGTATAAAGGATGGTAGTTTTGAGGTAACCATTATTGAGAAAATGTGCTTTAGGCTGATATTAGGAGTGCCTTGAAATCCATAGTGAAATATTTGGATTTTTCTTTCATCTCATTGGGGAACCCTTGAGGATTTTTAAGGAAAGGAGTGGAGGCCTGATAGATAAGTGCTTTGGAACAGTGTTGGCCACTGGGAATTATTTTTCCTAGAGAGAGTCTCACTTTATTGCCCTGGGTAGAG
>NW_003852539.1:2543808-2552502 GCF_000181295.1 Otolemur garnettii | reverse complement strand
AACTCTTGGGCTTAAGTGATTCTCTTGCCTCCGCCTCCCAAGTAGCTGGGACTACAGGCACCTGCCACAACACTCGGCTATTTTTGTTGTTGTTGTTACAGTTGTCATTGTTGTTTAGCTGGCCCGGACTGGGTTCAAACCCACCAGCCTTGGTGTATGTGGCTGGCGCCGTAACCACTATGCTATGGGCACTGAGACTCTCATACATGATTTTTGACCTCTGGGAAATATTAATGCCCAAAGCAACACATCAGGCAGCACGTCCTCAGCAAGGAGGACTTGGGCTGCTTTCCTTGTGAACATACTGGAGAAAGAGCCACATTCAGTGGGTCTGTGGGCAGTTTTTATGTTTGAGGTATGTGGGGAGATGCAAACCTTCTGGCTCTTTTCCTTCCACAGTTCTGCTGTCTCAGGACGCTGATGCGGCCCAGGGAGAAAGTTTAGAGGATGAAATGACCTCTGTGCCCCCAGCAGCAGAATCCCAAGTAGGTTGGAGTTCCTTCTCATTTTCTTGGCATTGTTTCTTCATTTGTAAGGCTATAGCCTCCTTCCTTTTATTTGGAGAGGGGGAGGAGTGTTGAGACTAACATTCAACTTGGGAGCTCCGTGCCATTTGCTCTTGTGTAGAAAGTTGGGCTTCAGTGCTGGCAGTTTCCTTGCTCTTAGTGGTCTCCCTACACCTAATTCTTTTTTTTTTTTTTTATGTATTTTTTTTTTCTATATAGCTTTTTTTTTTTTTGGCAGTTGTTGGCTGGTGATGGGTTTGAACCCACCACCTCCAGTATATGGGGCCGGCACCCTACTCCTTGAGCCACAGGTCCCACCCCCTATACCTAATTCTTGTTTCTAACCAACATCTAGACCTAATATTTGTGTAAATTTCTGCAGAGACAGCAAAATGAGTGATATAATTCTAGCCCCTAAAAACCAACAGATACCACTTGTGGTCTAAGATACTCAGTACTCAATAAACTATGCATAAGAAGAAAATTCTAACATTCTTAGTCATGTACACATACCACTGAATTTCAATAGGCAACTTTTAGTATAGTATTGAGAATGCAAGTCAAACCGCAGCCAAAGTAGAAGTGAACAGAGAAGAAATAGGTCACACAGAGTACACATACTACAGGGTGGGCCGAAAAGCAGGAGCAGCTGCTGGGAGCAGTTAAAACAGGGTATCAAGGCTGGGCGCCATGGGTCATGCCTGGGAGGCTGAGGCAGGCGGATTTCCTGGGCTCACAGGTTTGAGTCCAGCCTGACCCAGAGTGAGACCTTGTCTCTAAAAAAATAGTTGGACGTTATGGCAGGCACCTGTAGTGTCAGCTACTTGGGAGGCAGAGGCAAGACTCACGTAAGCCCAAGAGTTGGAGGTTGCTGTGAGCTGTGACATTACAGCACTCTACCGAGGGTGACAAAATGAGACTCTATCTCAAAAAACCGAACAGGGTGTTAGAAATGGGTAGTCCTTACCAACTGCTAGAAACAGGTGAAACAGAAGAAAACTATAGAATAAATGCAAAAGAGACACTTTTATTATTTATTTATTACCTAAAATCTCACTCTTTCCCCATGGGTAGGTTGCTGTGGCTCAAAGCAACCTCAAGCTCTTGAGATTCTCTGGCCTCACCCTCCTGAGTAGTTAAGCCTACAGGCACTGGCCACAAAGTCAGATCTTGCTCAGAACTCCTGAGCACAGGTGATCCACCCACCTCAGCCTCCTAGGGGATAGGAATATAAGTGTGAGCCACTGAGCCCCACCCAAAAGAGAGACTTTTAAAGATGAGATCTTAAGGATTGCGCTCTTTTAAGTGAAAAGAATTTGGGTTCTCGGGCGGCACCTGTGGCTCAGTGAGTAGGGTGCTGGCCCCATTTACTGAGGGTGGTGGGTTCAAACCCAGCACTGGCCAAACTGCAACAAAAAAATAGCCAGGCGTTGTAGCAGGCGCCTGTAGTCCCAGCTACTCGGGAGGCTGAGGCAAGAGAATCGCCTAAGCCCAAGGAGTTGGAGGTTGCTGTGAGCTGTGACTTCATGGCACTCTACCAAGGGTTAATAAGTGAAACTCTGTCTAAAAAAAAAAGAAAAGAAAGAAAGAATTTGGGTTCTGAAATTTGATAGTATAGGATTTGATTTTATCTCTTTTCATTACTTGATTGGTGACCTGGACTATTTTTTTTTTTTTTAGCTGTTTAAAATCTCAGTTTCTGGGCAGTGCCTGTGACTCAGTGAGTAGGGTGCCAGCCCCATATACTGAGGGTGATGGGTTCAAACCCAGCCCTGGCCAAACTGCAACAAAAAAATAGCTGAGTGTTTGTGGTAGACACCTGTAGTCCCAGCTACTTGGGAGGCTGAGGCAAGGCCCAGGAGCTGGAGGTTGCTGTGAGCTGTGATGCCATGGCACTCTACCGAGGGCAACAAACTGAGGCTGTGTCTCAAAAAGAATAAATAAATAAATAAATTTGAGTTTCCTCAACTAAGAAGTTCAGATGCTAATATCTACCTTCTAGGATTGAAATGCATTCCAGAGTTATTTATAGTAATATGGAAGAAATAAAAATAAAAGTCTAATTATTTAAAGATTTATCTTTATATTCTACTTATCTGGAATTCCTCACTTCTTCTCTTTTTTTTTTGTAGAGACAGAGTCTCACTTTATTGCCCTCAGTAGAGTGCTGTGGCATCACACAGCTCACAGCAACCTCCAACTCCTGGGCTTGGGCGGTTCTCCTGCCTCAGCCTCCCAAGTAGCTGGGACCACAGGCACCCACCACAATGTCTGGCTATTTTTTGTTGCAGTTTGGCAGGGGCTGGGTTTGAACCTGCCACCCTAGGTAGATGAGGCTGGTGCCCTATTCACTGAGCCACAGGCACCGCCCATGGAATTCCTCACTTCTTGACTTTTGCCATAAAGTTGTGGGATTCTAAGCACTGGGAAAGGATTAAGTTTTCTAAAATTGAGGTATAATTTTTTTTTTCATGAGACAGAGTCTTACTTCATGGCCTTTGGTAGAGTGCCAGGTCATAGCAACTCAGATGCTTGAGCTCAAGCGATCCCCTTGCCTGAGCCTCCTGAGTAGTTGGGACTATGGGTACATGCCACAATGCCCAGCTGTTTTTAGAGATGGGGACTTGTTCTTGCTCAGGCTGTTCTCCAACTCCTGAGCTCCAGAGATACATCTGCCTAATCCTCCCAGAGTGCTAGGATTAAAAGTGTGAGCTACCAGGCCTGGCCAAAATTGAGGTATAATTTACATACATAAATACAGTTACATTCATGTCTGGTTCTATTTTGACATTTGTATATGCCATGTAACCAAATCAAGATGTAGAACATTTCACTATTTCAGTAAGTTCCCTCATGCCCCTTTACCCTCAATACTCTACTCTGTCCCCTGCACAAGATCAAGACCCCATCTCGTCTAAAAATAGAAAATCTAGTTGGGTGTAGGGCACATGCCTATAGTCCCAGCTACTCAGGAGGCTGAGGCAAGGGGATTGCATGAGCCCAAGAGTTTAAGGTTGCTGTGAGTTATAACACCATGACACTCTATGCAGGGGTCCTCAAACTTGTAAAACAAGGGGCCAGTTCACTGTCCCTCAGACTGTTGGAGGGCCAGACTGCGGGCCCTGGGATGAGTCAGCTGCTAAGCAGGACAGGCAGTGGCAGCAAAAACACCCAGTGGGCTGTACAAATGTCCTAGGCAGGCTGCATGTGGCCCGTGGGCCGTAGTTTGAGGACCCCTGATCTAGGGCAACTGAGTGAGATGTGAGACTCAGTCTCAAAAAAAAAGAAAGAAAGAAAAAATTGAGTTGCTTGATATGTAACATATTTGGAGGTCTGCAGCTGTGGTTGCCTGCTATTTCAGAGATTCATCTGATAAGCAGATGACGTAAACTTACAGTATCAATAAATATTGTACAGTACTATAAATGTATTTTCTCTTGCTTATGATTTCCTTAATAACATTTTCTTTTCTTTATTGTAAGAATACAGCACAGAATACATATAACATACAAAGTATGTGTTCATTGACTCTTATTGGTAAGGCCTCCAGTAAACAGACTATGAGTTGTTGAGTTTGGGGGGAAGTGAAAAGTTATGTGGGTTTTCAGGAGATTGGCACCCCTAAGCCTTGAGTTGTTCAAGGGCCAACGGTAGTTCTTTTTTAGTATCTCTATATCTCTCAGTTATCTCTATCTCTTTACCCTATTCATATTTTATTGTAAGTATTGTATATTTTAATAGTTGCTTTAAGTTTCTTGTCTGCTAATTCCAATGACTTGGTCACCTATTGGTCTGCTTATATTGTTTTTTTTTTATTTTCTTGATTATAGGTTATATTTTTTAATTTATATAATACTTTTTTGTTGTAGTTCAGATATTGTATATAAAGTGTATATGTATGTAGTTTATTTTGTTTGTTTTTTTCTGTTTTCAAGAGACGCAAAGCTTTCTTCTTAGTCTGGTTAAAGTGAAGGCTGAGTATTCATGTTCTTCTTGGAGCCGTGACTAAGTCTGGCTGTGATGTGGCTTTAATTTGGTTGAATTTACTTCTAATTAACCCACTGCCAGTGTCCCATGACTAGGGTGACCAGACGTCCCGCTTTTGGCGGGGACAGTCCTGCTTTTTAATGATTTGTCCCGCGTCCCATGGCGTTTTAAGAAAGTCCCGTTTTTTGGAAAGAATGCACGAACAGGCGGGAGAACAGGAAGGGAATATACAGTTTTCGGCTGCCATGTGGCTATTTCGCCAGAATATGAGTTTTATATTATTTTTGTTAATTTTATGTTAAACTATAGTAATAACAAATACTTGTTGAGAAGTGATTTTCGAGAACTGCTTATCAAAGTTTGCATTGTTGTCAGGCCCTGCCCTGCCCCGTCCCCTGCCCCACCCCCCAGCCATGCTGTCCCGCTTTACAAATGTTAAAATCTGGTCACCCTATCCATGACATCAATACTGAGAGCTTATCTCTTTTATCTTTATAGTGTTTGAACTAGGAAAGAATTAGACCACAGTTCCAGTTTTGTTCTTTTTCTTTTTCTTGGTTGGTTGGTTGATTGGTGCCAAAACTTGGGATTGAACAGTTTTGTTTGGTTTTGAATTAAGCTCCAGTGGGACCTCAGAATTCAAGCTCAGCAAGAATGCATAGGTGTTTGTGACCATAAGTGCTGGGGAGAGAGTAAAGGCCTTTATGCCTGTCCCCTCCCTCCAATCTACCTCTCTGATCTCATCTCCTTCCACTCTCCCATTAACTAAGCTGCCTTTAGGGATTTTGTTCACCTTGTTGTTCCTCAAACAAGCCAAGAATGCTCTAACCTCAGGCACTTTCCACCTGCCTAGAATGCCGTTCCTCAGATCTGCACATGGCTGTTTCCCTCAATCAGTTTATGTCTCTGGTCAAATATCACCCTTTTAGAGGGACCTCTCCCAACCACCTTATGTAAGAGATTATTTCTATCCTCACCGTGGCTCCCCCTGTTCTCCTTATTCTTCCTAATTTTTTCCAAGGCACGCATGTCCATTAATCCTACTATATTTAATTATTTATAGTTATCTCCAGAGACTCTCCAAACAGCTCCAGAGTGGTAAAACTAGTTTAGAATCTCTTAGAATTTAGAATACTGTCAAACCTCCTGGGACCTTGACAGAGGTGGTCTTTGTCTGAAAAGGAATGTATTTGATATTCTAGGAACTGTTGACCTTCAACGACATATCTATTGACTTCAGCCAGGATGAGTGGGGGCAACTGGCCCCTGCTCACCAGGATCTGTACCGAGAGGTGATGCTGGAGAACTACAGGAACTTGGTGTCAGTAGGTAAGAAGGAGCTGTTCATATATTCAGAAGCCTACCTATTTCAGGAAAGTCTTTTTTTATTTTTTTTGAGAGAGTCTTGCTTTGTTGCCCTTGGTAGAGTGCTGTGGTGTTAGAGCTCATAGCAACTTCAAAATCTTGGGTTTAAGCAATCCTCTTGCTTCAACCTCCCAAGTAGCTGGGACTATAGGCACCTGCCACAACGACTGGCCGTTTTTAGAGACCGGGTCTTGCTATTGCTCAGGCTGGTCTCAAACTCTTGAGCTTATGAGATCTACCTGCTTCAGTCTTCCAAAATGCTAGGATTAGAGGCATGAGCCACTATGCCTGGCAGGAAAGTCATTATTTTAAATTATTGATGCTGTGGATTTCTTGAAGCTTGGCCTTGTGTTCTGTGTTAGAGATGTCTTAATCCTTTGAAATCCAAGTCAGCACATTTCACCTTCCTTGGGCAACAGCTTCACCACATAGAGGTAAAATAGAAAAACCCACCCATTTTAACTTTGAGTGACCCTGAATACCAGAAGACTTGAACTAAATTCTGGGGATGGTTCTTTGACATCAACATAACATTCACACTCTTTCTTTACTCCGTAAGCAGGATATCAACTTTCTAAACCTAGTGTGATTTCTCATTTGGAGAAAGGAGAAGAACCATGGATGACAGAGAAAGAAGGCCCAGCAGACCCCAGTTCAGGTGAGAGCAAGGCAGGTGGTACCTATTAATATGTAGAGAAGAGTGCTCAAGGCCTTTCCAGGGGAAGGTTCATAGTACAGCGCCTGCACTAAACCTGATTTCACCTCTCCCTCTGTCACCCCTTTCTTTCACTGAGCCCTTGCAAAAGTCCTTTTGGAGTTGGAGGGAAGAGAAGTCTTGCTTTCATGAGGGATTAACTTGATTTTCCCTCTGTCTCTAGTATCCTTAGGTTTGCCAGTCAAAAGCTAATTTTCGCTTAAGCATCAGATGCATCTGGTCTCTGTACAGAAATCAAATCTCTTTTCAAGACTCTTTCTGCATTCTGCAAATCTTTAGTTTTCTTGCCTCTATTTTCAATTTTTCCCAGCTTCATTTTACAATCTCAGGTTCAATTATCATTTCTCTTTTCAATTTATCTATTGTAATGTTTTGTAATGGCTATTTCATGGAAACTGCTGCAAGAGAAATTGTCATAGGATTTTTTGTCTCTAAATCTTTGACCCTTTAGCCATCTTCTTAACCTTTGCTTTTATTATGAAATATTTTAGATATTCAGAAAGGCATAGAGAACATTATAACAAATTTCTGTGTAACGTCCACCTAGATTAAGAGTTGAAGCCCTGTTGTTCCCTTTATATCTTTCGAAATAACTACTCTTCTGAGTTTAAATATTGTTATTCCCATATGATCTCATATTTTTGTTATATAGATATATCCCTGACCCCATGATTACATTAATGTACACAGTTATGCTATAAGAAATAAAAAAAAAGACCAATAGATATATCCCTAAACAACATATAGTATTTTATTTTTATTTTCTTGAGACAGAGCCTCAAGCTGTCGCCCCTTGGGTGGAGTATTGTGGTATCACGGCTCACAGCAACCTCCAACTCCTGGGCTCAAGTGAGTCGCCCACCACACTGCCTGGCTATTTTTTGGTTGCAGCCATCGTTGTTTGGCGGGCCAAGGCTGGATTCGAACCCGCCAGCTCAGGTGTATGTGGCTGGCACCTTAGCCACCTGCACCTCAGGTGCAGAGCCCAACATATAGTACTGTTTTGCATTTACATATTCTTGAATATTCTTATTCTCTCTACCATATTCACTCTGTTCTCACTGAACACTGTTGATATTTGTTTGTGTTCTAATTCATTCATCTCCATTGAATCAGTAAACCACACTTTATTTGTTCATTTTCCTACTGATAGGCATTTACATTGTTTCCAAATTTAGGGGTTACAAAGATGCTGCAGCAAACTTTGTGTACATATCTTTTCATATACACATGCAAGTGTTTTTCTAACATGGTAGAAATAAAATTGTTGGGTCAAGAAATATATGAGTTACATTTTGCTCGGTATTACCAACCAAATTGCTCTTCAAAGCAAGAGCATTAGTTTTTACTCCCAAAGCAGATTTTAAGAGTTTTCAGAACTCAGCATCTTTGTTAATGTTTGGCACTGTCAAACTTTAACATTTGTAAATTCAGGGCGGTGCCCTTAGCTCAGTGGGTAGGACGCCGGCCACATACATCGAGGCTAGTGGGTTCAAACCTGGCCTGGGCCTACCAAACAGCAATGACAACAATAATAACAAAATAGCCAGGCATTATGGCAGGCCCCTGTAGTCCTAGCTACTTTGGAGGATGAGGCAAGAGACTCACTTAAGCCCAAGAGTTAGAGGTTGCTGTGAGCTATGATGCCATGACATTCTACCCAGGGTGACAGCATGAGACGCTTGTCTCAAAAAAAAAAAAAAAAGTAAATTCAGTGGGTGAATATGATGTCTTGTTTCTTTCACTTTGATGATTACTAATGGAAGGAAGCATATTTCTCATGTTTATCGACCATACATCTAGCATTTCTCTTCTGTAAATTACCTGTTTATATCCCTTGTTAATTTTTCTGTTATTCTATTTCTTATTGACTTATGGAAACTTGTATATGTATACATGTATATTCTGGATACTTACCCTGGATAGCTTTAAGTTTTGCAAATGTTTTCTTTCAGTCAGTGGCTCATCTTTTACTCTTTTAAAGATACTGTCTTTTGTGAGTTTTCTAAATTTAATATTCTGTATTTATCAGTTTGCTTTTTATTCTTTGTGTAGAAAACTCTTTCTGCTCTATTGTCCTCCATTTCTTTGTTTTGTTTTTTTTTTTTTTTTTTTTTTTTT